>NC_083287.1:40220653-40541269 GCF_963506605.1 Zootoca vivipara | reverse complement strand
CTTGGAAGTTGATGGCCGAAACAGAATCTACATACGCAGGAGATTCCATTTGTGCTCTCAAAGCATGGCCTTCAATTACGTGAGACACTGCCCCACTATTTATACTTTGTGTATGAGTTTAGAAGGTGTCTAGAAAACTGTGCTAGGATCTGTAGGAAAGACCTTGGGCTTGCAGCTGATGCCATTTAGAAGATTCCTCCTAAAGAATTCACAACATGCCTCTGTAAATAGCTCTAACTTAGCCCTGGAAATAAAATTAGGTTTAAATTCAAATGTGAACATGACCCTGGAGAATGTGAATTCTTCCTGGGTATACTCTACTTCATTTAAGAAGTTCTACCTTCTTCATGGGAGGATGACCTAACAAGCACACACAACCTTTCAAACAGCAGATTTTAGTTAAGTATTGCTTTATTCACACAAGTACAAATACAGAGAGGTGCAGATAGATCATCAGACTATTCCCAAGTGATATTTAAGCTAATTTATTATGTACAAACCAAATTTTTGCCTCAGATATCTATCTATCTCATGTTTCCTCCTGTTACCCCTCCTGCAGCTAAACCAGATTTCAAAAATTAAAACTAGAAATATGTACAGTAGTAGCAAAATAAAAATTGCAATCCTTCAACCTAGCTGTCAATTTTTTAAAACTGAGAAATGTCATATAACAAGCAGACTGGGTTGTTGTTTTATTCCACAGAAGGTGGTTCAAGGCACTTGACCTATGGAACTCAGATCTAATAGTTTTCCTGTTTCTTCAGAAGAGAGGTGAAACGTCTGTAACATCAAATATTTTAAGTATTCCATATGATACAAAATTTATTCAACTGGGTTGAAGATGTGAGAAGCTAAGAGAGTAAAGGCATGGGCTCAGCCTCAGAGAAGTGTATCACAAGAATAGAATTCTAAGAGTGTATTGCTTTTTCTGATTGGAATTCTCTGGTAGTAAAGTTGGGAGACAGCAGTGAGATCTAACTGAAGTGACAGACTACAGTAATTGAAACCAACAACATACACTCTAGCATTATCACAAAAAAGGTTACTTCATGTGAGTGTCTTCCTGTTGCAAAGTAATTAAAAATTGCTCATTTCCTCTACTGGAACAGAAAAAAAGCATTTAGGAAAGGAATCTTAAGGAGTTTGTGGAAGTCAGAATTCAATACTGTTGAAGCAAACAAACTGAATGGTCAGCAGGCTTACAGAGATTGATATCTACGATAACTTTGCAAAAGTTAAATTGTTATAATGGGTATAAAAGATCTTGAACATAGCTGGCCTTCATGTTTCTTTAAGTACCAAAGAAGACCTCATTGTGCTGGGAGAAAAAATCAACAAGGTAGTCAAGATCTGAACAACATGAGCACGACTTAAATGCAGAAGAAAATGCATTTAGACCCCCCTAAACACTTCCAGCTTTGACAATCATTTGAGATTTCATAAACCAGAAAAGACACAGCATGCCCATGGCCATGGCAACTTGGCATCCCATTGAAAAAGAACTCCATGGCTGGTTAGGTGGGGAATAAAGGCAAAGAGCCTAGGAGCATAATAAGTTCTTATGTTCGATCATTACTGGTGGGTGTCAGAGTAACAAGCTGAGGAAACAGGAAAAGTTGAGTCTCACGATCTAGCAAAGCCCTACTGCAACATCCCAGTGAACTGGTAAGGACCAAGAAACTTTTGAGCCCAAGTAAATACGCAGGTGGTGCTGTGGGTTAAATCACAGAGCCTAGGGCTTGTTGATCAGAAGGTCGGCGGTTCGAATCCCCGCGACGGGGTGAGCTACCGTTGCTCGGTCCCAGCTCCTGTCAACCTAGCAGTTCGAAAGCACGTCAAAGTGCAAGTAGATAAATAGGTACCGCTCTGGCGGGAAGGTAAATGGCGTTTCCGTGTGCTGCTCTGGTTCGCCAGAAGTGGCTTTGTCATGCTGGCCACATGACCTGGAAGCTGTATGCCGGCTCCCTCGGCCAATAACGCGAGATGAGCGCCGCAAACCCAGAGTCGGTCACGACTGGACCTAATGGTCAGGGGTCCCTTTACCTTTAAATAGTGATTAAGGCTACACACGTTTTCATGTGAGCAAAATTCCATGCAACCTGACAAATTAAACTCATGATAAGGGGCATATGAAAGCAAAAAAATGTCTACAGAAGGACACATGGGGCTTTTAATGGAAGAAACTGCAGAATGAAGCACCATATTATTTGCTTTATAGGACACACCTGACCACAGGACGCACCTAGTTTTCAGAGAAGGGAAACAAGAAATTTTTTTTGCTTTCTTGAATTTTCCTAGGCATAGCAGCCAACTCCTAGAGGCCTAGGTGCCTTTGCCTCCCCCCCATTATATATTTGAGGAAGCTTCTTTTGCAAAGGGGAAAGCTCCATTTTTTAAAGGATCAGCTCAAAGTTGTGCAGCTTTTCTTGCAAATGGGAAAAGCCCCGTTTTCAGGGGGGGGGTGTCAGCTCAGAGTTGTGCATCTTTTTTGCAAAGGGGGAAAGCTCCATTTTTTAGGATCAGCTCAAAGGTGCTGAGTTTCCTTGCAAAGGGAAAAAATCCTGTTTTTATGGGGTTCAACTCACAGTTGTGCAACTTCTCTAGGAAATGGACCCATTTCTACAGTTTCCAGACAGATAATCTAATCAGCCAGTCACATGTCTCCCTCTGCAGACAACAATTGAGGCCTAGGCAAGGGGCCGGGAAGGGAGCTAGCTCTTTTATCTCCCTTCCAATCTCTTGCAATCAGCTGCTGAGCGGGTTCCTTTCTCTTTCCCTCTTGTTAGCCTTTAGCTCTTTCTTTATATATATAAAAAGCAGGATCTGCCTTTAGCCCCTGGGCAAATCGGCTCCAGGGACCAAGCATTCGCTCCATAAGACACACAGACATTTCCTCTTACTTTTTAGGAGAAAAAATTGTGTGTCTTATGGAACAAAAAATAAGGTAATACTTAATTGAAAGCAACCAAAATTTGAACAGTGGACAGATTTTGCTCAGACACCTGTTTTCAAAACCAAGGAGGGAAGTGTTGGCGCAAGTAAAAAATAGGTATATAGAATAGAGAATTCCCTAGATGCCAAAATCCAGATTTGGGGGCAAGTACTCTTTGGTGAGAGAACACCTGCAGAGATTTAAAATCACAAAACATGTAGCAAAGTAAAGTGTGGAGATATAGGCTGATAGACCATTAAAATATGCTGTTGTGAGTTCCAAAATTTCCCTCTTCTCCCAGCAAAGCAAAAGACCAAAAGTCTGGTAAGTTAAATATTTGTTCACTTACAAAGTCTTCAACATGTGCTTTTCCACACAGCATTCAAAAAAAGTTGCATAGGAAGTAAAACTTGACTTAATTACAATGGTGAAAGTTCCTAAATTATTGTTATTGGAACTGAAGAATGGCTTGTGAAAGCCATGTGTCTAAGCCAGAACAACCAGCTTAGACATATTCACATGGTGAGTTCATCACCAGGTACACTGAGAGAGAACGATAAGCTTAATTGCCCATTTCCACCTAAGGCATAGCTGCCAAGTATCCCGTATTCCCCGGGAACCCCCTGTTTTTCCAGCTGTTTCCCACTGACAGCCCAGATTTAAAAAACCCTGTAAATCCCCCGGATTCTTACTGGCCTGGGGAGGCTCCTTCTGCGCATGTCTGGAGTCTCTGGACATGCGCAGAAGCGATTTCTGGCGCTGCGGCCATTTTGGAAATGGGCAGAGCATGCGTAGAAGCAACTTCTGGTGCCACTCTGCCCAGTTCCAAAATGGGAGTTGGCACCTATGACCTAAGGTAAGCGGTGGTGATGCTGCTAAGCCTGGCAAGACAGCTTACTCTATGGTATTAACCCCTTTATGCATTAATTAGACTTAAAGCATGTTAGCCATATAAGGCTGGTTATCCCACAGAAAAAAAAACCTGAAAACTGTATTAGTCCTGCTACTTCTGAACACAACTGGTACTATTAGCCCAACCCCAGCTCACAAGTCAATGGGTGTGGGCACTTCATTGACATGGTAAAAAGAGTGGCACAAGTCTCTTCTCTCTGCCATACCGGTAACTTCTTGTATGAAGCAGGAACTCTATCAGCACTAGGTAAAATAGGGTGGGGGAGATGATCTACCTGAATCAGGGCCAAAAATAACTGTTATTTGAGCTAGCAGTCATCAACTGTTCCCTTTTGTTTCATTTTTATGCAGAATACAATCATTTCAGTGCTGTGCAATTTTGTAAAAAGTTAATATAGTGCTATGTTTGCAAGGTCTTTTTAGGTAGAGACACCGATGATGACACATACCTTCATCTTCCCAGCAACTGTTTGCACTTCCTTCTCTTTCACTGCGTTCTGGTAATACTGCATGGTCTTTTGGCAAGTCATCATCTGGCACGCTGTTATCACAATCTGCTGCATCTGGTATACTTTCCTCTTCAACAATGTGCAATTTGTCTTCGTCATCTGAATCAGAATTTGTTTCTACGACGTTATTGTAATTGGTAACTGCAGAGAAACAAAATGAAAGATCAGTGTAACTATGCTGTTTAGTAACTTTTGGTTTCCAATGCGTACTGACAATCCACTCTATCTGCTGACTTAAGAGGCCAAGCCTCAATTCCAGACAGCAGAATATTATAGTAATCAATGTTAAAACAAACACATTCTGTCCATGCTCAGAGGCAGCTCCCCCTTTGAGGTGACTCAGATCAAGACCTGTAGTTATGGCAGTTCTATTAAAAAAATATGCAACAGCAAGAGATCCACAGCAGTTCCTACAGTATAATTCTAAGTGTGTGTTACTAAAAAGCTAGTAATGTATAATACTATGGTTTGTTGTTGATGACCTGTGACCAGTCTCCATTGGTCTTAAACTTTATTCCAGGATGGCAACAGCCATGAGTGGCACTGCCCAAGAGGCTTGGGGACGATGCAGGCAGCTCTCAGTGTGACTTCAGTTAGAATATTGTTCCATGCCAGCTACGTATTTGCACTAACTATTAGACTATGTTAATAATGGCTAAGACCTAGATATCTAGACACATACTGTGGCATAGCAGTCGCATCGCATGCCTCCTCTAAATGTATGCCACTTTGCCTTCCATGATGGAAGAAAGAATGGATTTAAGAAAAGAATTTAAAATTAGTGAATAAAGTTCTACAAAGAATCAACCCACCGGTCCCGTTTCAGATTATTTTCAGAAAATTTCTTGTTGGCTTTTATTTTTCATATGCATATGTCATGGGTACTTGCATTAACTAGATAATTTCAATTTGATTATACTGATCCCTATGTAGTCAGAATGGCACCACCCATGGGAAATAGGGATGTATCAAAAACCAAATTAGATAAAATTAGAAAACAGATCCCCTAGCGGACACCGCCCCCCCCCCAATAGTGAGCAAGCTCAGAGGGTACGCAATGCTGACCAGGAAGGAAAGGAAAGAGAAGCGCTAAAAACCAGAGGGGATGGACTATTGTGGAAAGATACTGCCGATTGGCTGGGACACTGAACAGGAGCATCCCACACGGCAATGTTTCCTTCAAAGCCAGCTTGTAAAGGGTATTAGTCATTTTTTGAGCCATCAAGCTAATACCGACACTGTTACAGTTCTGACACACAGTAACCTTTACAAGTATTTATTAAGGATTTTTTGCTTCAATAACCAGAAAGCTGTACAGCACAGCAATCTACAAAGCTAGAGGCTACCGCTCCCTTAAACATAGTATTGTACTGCATGTCCCCCCTCCATCATTTTGGTAATACATGAGCACAAACAGCACTTTTGATCCGTCAGACATAGCTCCTCCTTCAGCATACGAAACCATGAGTCTATGGTTTCACCTATAGCTAAGATTTTTTGATGGTTGCCTGCTTCTCAGAATGAAAGATTAATTATGTAGGAGATCCAGTTAGATCTTCAGTCTTTTACCAACCAACCACACACACACCCCTTTAGGGAAGCTGAACTGAATCGGCACACACACATGTATTTGATTTGACCAACGGTGCCAGAGGAAGGGTGCATAGTACTTATTAGGGACGCAGGTGGCGCTGTGGTCTAAACCATGGAGCCTCTTGGGCTTGCATTACTCTGTCCCACCTCCTGCCAACCTAGCAGTTCAAAAGCACACCAGTGCAAGTAGATAAATAGGTGGCGGGAAGGTAAACGGCGTTTCGTGTGCTCTGGTTTCCGTCATGGTGTTCCATTGCTCCAGCTGGCCACATGACCCAGAAAGCTGTCTGTGGACAAACGCTGGCTCCCTCGGCCTGAAAGGCGAGATGAGTGCCGCAAACCCATAGTCGCCTTTGACTGGACTTAACCGTCCAGGGGTCCTTTACCTTTTCTTTTTAACCTTTGCATGGTATTTTCCTTACAGTACTCATTTGTTCTTATCTAAAAACGTCTCTGAAACTGCTGTTAGCCCTGTAGAAATGATTTTGATAAGGAATGGCAACACCGTACAGCATTAGGAGAAAGTGTGAGACAACCTCCCCCCAAGTGCTACAGCTCTGAGCAAATTCAGAGCCCCGCCCCTGCTTTCTGAAGTGAAAATAAAAATATTGGGAGATCCAATCATGATTCTCACGCAAAACATCAGTTGGTTGGTGTGCCGTCTAACAAAGAAAAATTGTAAGTTATTATTAGTCATTATTGAAGACTGTCACCATACTGTCACCAGATGGAATATTACATGCAGCATCACTGGATGTAGCTGGTTATAATAAAATATGTTTATGATCATGTCCTTGTGGTGGTATAACTCCTACCACTCCTTCTCCCATCTCCCCTCCAAAAATCCCTAAATTATATTTATCAAACATAAAGGTGCCTTATTCATAGTCTTTCCCATATATAAATATGGGCACAGCTTTTGAAAAAAACAGGGGCTAAGAGACAATTGTAAGCCTGGCACATGAAGTCTGCCCTCTTAATCCTATCAATTTCCAAGAGTAAAGAAATATACCAGGGAGAGAAAATTGTACGGCTGAAACAGAGCAGCTTATCAACACCCAACAAATTATCTCACAGGCCCAGTGAGTCATCAGCAGAGACTAGGAGTTAAAGCAGGATGCAGAGCAAATAAATGCTGTCAGTTCTAACATGCAATGATGAAAGTCAATACAAGGACCATATGGGAAGCAAACATTCACCATTGCCCCCAAAACACCAGCTATTTGACCTGGGAGAAAGTTATATCCTTCCCCCAAAATCTGACAAATCTGCTGTGTCTTCCATAGTAAATAATGAATTGGGACACATCTTCATACTATTTATTATCCAAATTCAAGTTAAGACAATCCTAATGCCTCTGAGAAGTATCCACACCACTCATTCAACGATAGCAGTGACAATAAACCCAGTGGGTTTAAAAAATTGCACCCTGAGAGATGGAGAAACAGCATATCCCTTTAATATATGTGCAACTTTTAAGAAATTGGTGTTAGCAGCAAAACAGGAAAAAGCAGTAAACTGGGAAGAAGAAACATAAAGCAGGGGAAACTGAAATCCAACAGCTATAGGGGGAGAAATAATAATCAACACTGGGAGTGAAAGGTGAGACATGTACTGCATAGTCCCTTGATGTGCTACCCAGAGAAAATGCACCAGCCTTAATTATAACTGAAATCAGTTAAGTGAACAGTTAATTTTTTTAAAAAAAATTCAATTATTTGATTCAGACTACTGAAGGGCAACTGAAATGTTGGAAATAGAAGATCAAATACTTCAGTGAAAACTTTATGTACCAACTACTGTCAAAATATTGCAGGAGACTCTTAATCTCCCTGAATTAAGTTATCCCTGGAAAAAGAGCTCTCAAGAACGCGAAATGTGTTTGGCTTTAAGTAAATGCATATTTTTACCCTTACTGAATCAATTCCTTTTTGAGCTTTGGCTAGAAAATTTGCACCTGAACTGCAGTGTGAGTAGAAAGAGTTAATGCCCTCCTGCACCTGCGCCAATTTCTTCTCCTGGATGACCCCTCATGGCACTTATTTAAAAACACATGCAAATGTGAGGATATATTTAAGATACAGTTCAGCCCTAATGAGCAAATCCAGTCACAAACTGACCATAAGAGTGCATGCCACAGAGAATGGTATCTCTAATCATGGATGAACATACATCATTTTGTTCCTTTAGGTACAACACTAGGGTTTGGTATCACACAGTTCAATAACGTCCAAGAAGTCAATCATGGAGAAGGAACTTTGGCACTGAATCAGCTGGCTTTCAAAAGAGGGGTTAAATATTTTATCACAGCTCAGGGCTGTTTCCCCAGCTGAAAATACAGTACTCTATAACGCTATCTGAGGTCCTTCCAAGATTTCCCGTGCCCATTAAAGCTAGGAGATAACACATGTGTAGCATTTATGCATTGCACTGCAATGTCCCTGTTTGTAAAGATCAGCTCAAGGCTGCCTTTGCTGCTGAATTCTCATTTTATAGACTTCATGGCTTGACTCAATGCAGATTAGCCCACTCATGGATATTTTCTATGGCAATGGCACACATTATTAGAAGCAACTGCCACAAAAAAACCCCTCTGCATACAACGGGACCAATCCATCCAGTAATAGATTTTCAATCATCAGCCATGACACAACATTTTGAGAAATGTTCTCTGTTGCCGCTCTAAGAGAAGTGGCCCTGAATTTCCCAGCTCTCAATGCTAATTTTCAGCTTGTTTAGAACCACAGATGATGGGATGCCCCATCATCTCAGGTATTGCCACTATTACAGTGGGTGTTTATGGCTATATGGACTCTGTTTTGAAACCGTATGCCATCAGTGCTCCCAGCTTTTCTGGGAGGAAAACACCACAGATTTTCTGAGGAAAATACAATCTTTGAAGAATCTTCCTAACAATACAGTGGGACCTCAGTTTATGAACATCTCGGTTTACGAATTTTCGGTTTACGAACGCCGCAGACCCATCTGGAACGGATTAATTCACTTTCCATTACTTTCAATGGGAAAGTTCGCTTCAGTTTATGAACGCTTCAGTTTATGAACAGACTTCTGGAACCAATTACACCCATGCTTCAGGTTAAGTACGCTTCAGGTTGAGTACTCCGCGGACCCGTCTGGAACGGATTAATCCGCTTTCCATTACTTTCAATGGGAAAGTTCGCTTCAGTTTATGAACGCTTCAGTTTAAGTACTCCGCGGACCGTCTGGAACAGATTAATCCACTTTCCATTACTTTCAATGGGAAAGTTCGCTTCAGTTTATGAACACTTCAGTTTATGAACAGACTTCCGGAACCAATGTACTATACTAGCCACTATGGATGTGGAATCTCTGTATACCAACATCCCACACAACGATGGTTTACAAGTCATAAGGAACACCATTTCAGATTAAATCACAGCGGACTTTGCTACCAAACTCTGCCACTTTGTCCTTACCCACAACCACTTCAAATTTGGTGATGACCTGTTCCTCCAGATCAGCGGCACAGCAATGGACACCCGCATGGCCCCACAGTATGCCAAGATCTTCATGGCAGATTTAGAACATTTCCTAAACTCCTATCCACTCACACCTCTCTTGTACCTGCGATACATTGACAATATTTTTATTATCTGGACACATGGTCAACAGACCCTGGACACCTTCCACCAGACATTCAATGACTTTCACCCCACCATCAACCTAACAATGAACCAATATATGCAAATACATTTTCACTACTATAAAAATACAGGATGGGCGTATAGACACCACCTTATACTGTAAACCAACTGACTGACAAACATATCTACATGCTTCTAGCTACCATCCCAAACATACCAAACAATCCAATTCCAATGGATCCAGGCCTTACGTTACAGCCGCATCTGTTCCTATTCTACAGACAGAGACTCTCACCTAAGGGATCTACAGCAAACCTTTTTAGAACTAAAATATGCACCCAATGAAGTTAAACAACAGATCAACAGAGCCAGACTGATACCCAGAGAGAACTTGCTGCAAGACAGACCCCCAAAAGAAAATAACAGAACACCACTAGTAATCACATACAGCTCCCAAGTTAAAACAGTTCAACACATCATCAGAGATCTACAACCTCTCCTAGACAATGACAGTTTTTTTTCTCAAGCTCTGGGAGGAAGACCTTTCATTGCCTACAGACAGTCACCCAATCTTAAACAACTCCTCACCCACAATAATACAACCAACAGACTTAACATTTACACTGGTACCAGAGCCTGCAATAAACCCAGATGCCAACTTTGCTGTCACATACCGGTACACCCGGACACCACCATTACTGACCCCAACAACATCAAACATACCATCTCAGAACTATTTAATTGCTCATCTTCTAATATGTATGCCATCAAATGCCAACAGTACCCTTCAGCTCTCTATATTGGACAAACAGGCCAAACCCTACACCAAAGGATAAATGGACATAAATCTGACATCAGGAATCACAAGACAGAGAAACCAGTAGGAGAACACTTCAATCTCCTAGGACATTCTATACACAAGATCTCAAAGTAGCTGTTGTATTACAAAAGAATTTCAGAAATAGACTGGAAAGAGAAGTTGCTGAATTGCAACTTATTACCAAACTTAAAATCATGGAGAGACCTGGTCTGAATAGAGACATTGGATTCTTCTCTCATTATACATGATAAAGTTATTTTTAGCCATCTCACCCATTGCTTTTTCCTGTAAGACCAATTGCAGTTGTTAACAGTTGTCAACAGGTTTACCACACCTATCAACCAATCACCCATTCCCACTACCCTTCTGAGTAATACCCCAACCCACCCTCTCACTATATATAAGGGTCTGGTGATTTCTGTTTCAGTGTATCTGAAGAAGTGTACATGCACACGAAAGCTCATACCAATGGCAAGCTTAGTTGGTTTCTAAGGTGCTACTGGAAGGAATTTTTTATTTTGTTAGAACCACATGATTATTCATGTGATCACTGATTTGCTCTGTTGATTGCTGTATGCATTATGAGAAAATAACATTAATCACTGAGTACAGTACTTTCTATTGACAGTGGAATAGTGGCTTGTTTCTCTTCACATCTTTCTTGTGCATTGTCTGTTTTAGGAATACACATGCCTTCTGGAGTCTATTTGGAAATCCAAGTAACTGTTTTAACACACATCCCCAAAACAAAACAAAGGGGTGGGGTGAGTTTCCTCACACATGAGCAGCTCAGTCATGTTTGTATATAAAGTTGGTGTAAACTGGGCAATATACTTGGCTGCAGCTGGGAGTCATTTTTCTAATGGATGCCAATACCTTTCCTAGTCATCACAATTACTGGCTGGATCACTTTACATCTCCTTATGATCAAGACCATATAGATAGCTTTAGGGCCACAGCAGTCCAGCACCAAGGAGTGAATGCATAGGCCCGGGCAGAAGACATACACATTTTCCAAACACTAGAGCTGCACTGGAAATATTCTCAACATGTTCAACAGTATTTATTAATATCCAGGATTCAGCTCAGGGTGTGTGTGTCTTCTAGCAGAAGTTGAATGAGCATGGCAGTATCTGGCTGGTTCCCCCGATTTTTTTTGTTAACTGTACTCCCAAAACAATTTTATAAATACACCACATTGGTGGACAAATGTGTGAATGTTAACACAGCACTTTTAAACATAAAGCAAGGGGGAAAGAACTAAAATAATGGCACATATTCATTTGAAATATTGATCATTCTATTTGCAAAGCTCACCTTGTTTGAGAATTTGCTAGGTGTTTTGTTGTCAGATGTGTACAAAATATACTGAGAAACACTTTCTGAATGGTACTTCTTTCTTAACGGTGCACTAACTGAAATGGAGCAATATCTGAAATATTATCTTTTTTCAAAAATCTGAATAATTATGATCCATACTTTCATAATATATCAAGGTGGCTTACAAAAAAAGATGCAGCACCAATTATTCAGTCCTAAGATAACAAAAACATTGTAGGTACATTTTTACCACTTTATTATCTGATAGCATAGAACAGGGTCAAGGGCCACATGCCTTTAGTGGGCGGGGCCAGAGGGAAATGTGGGCAGGCCTTTTTTGCAATGGGCTAGTTTATACACACACCTCTTTCTCCCCTCCATCCAGGCAAGCAACAGGGATTATTAGAGTTCAAAGACACATTCCAGCCAGGCAAAAACACTGGAGGGCTAAAAGTAGGCCTCACGAGGGGTAGGACCTGGGGAAAGTCTTAAGGGCCAGATCATGGAGGGGCACATTCAACCTCTGTGCTTGAAACTCCCACCTCTGGTACAGACACACCAAATATAAATCTACAATGTTTAGATGTAGTCAGGGGTGCCAACTTTTAATAAAATACTTGGAGGGGGGGGGGACAGATAAGCCTTGCCCCGCAGGACACACCATTTGAATGGCAATGCATATCAACTTGGTGGGGCACCCTCAAATATTTTATTAGGGGCAGACAAAGGGAGCTGGCTCCTATGGGTGTAGTCAAAAAACACACGTATGAAACAGCTAAGAACATTGGTTATATATAAAACCAATCTGCATTTATTTATGTTTTGTTGATGTTATATTGCATGTTGTACTCTGCCTTGCTGTGTACATTTTTATGTCACTGTGGGTTATAAATTTGTAAGGAAAATAACCTTAGCTTCCCAGGACCTTCACATGGCACAAACAGTAATGCCACACAAATATTTTATTGTATGTTACACATTGAGGGTATAATGTTCTCTTCTTTCTCACACACCTTTCAGATTTTATAGGTGAGTTGCAACCTGCCAGTTTCCATCAGAATTTTATGAGTTGCTGTTTCATCCTTTTTTATGACATTTCATTCCTTTTAAAAAAAGGGAATAATGCATCTGGCTGGGTATTGTGGTGTGAATATTAATAGCTGTTCAGACACTGCCATAAAAATTTACACTTAAAATTGGAAGATGAGAAAAGGGAGATGAAACTATTTCAAGACTTACGGCTAGAAACTTATTTTTTATTTTATAAACCACCCATTATTCAAATGGTGTACAAAATGGTGTACAAAAACCAAAAACAAACCAGGGTGTTTATGACTTCTTGTCTCATGCTTGTCTGTCTTTCCACAAAAGGTATAGTTTCACGTACTATTATATGCCAGGAGTGAACCATGCATTTCCCTCAGATTGCATTATGGACTTCTGCGGGGGGCTAAATGAGTTTAGCCGCCTATCTAATAATCCATTTTAACAGACCACATATTAAGGGACCCCCACCTTAAAAATACATTTAAATAAATAAATAATGAGCAGTTGAGCAGAAATGCAGTGTTCAACATGTCTTCTTTAAAGACACCATTGATAGAAAACAAAATCCAGTTTAAGAGTTCTTTCACTTTTGAGTTTCTAGCACAAGAGAAATATTGCCTAGAATTCTCATATTTCTTTCAAAGCTTCCTCCCTTCATGACTAGATCTGCAATGAAAATTGCATTTTATTCTTTGTTTGTTTGTTCTAAAAAAGCCCTCCCTCTTCATTGCTTTGGAAATTGGATAAACTTTTTCATTTTGATCAGAGTTAAAGAGAACCAAAGAAACAGTTTCATATAAAACTATTTTGATACCAAAATACCAACTAGACATTTATAGTTCCTGATCAAGTACAATTGGAGGGCAACATCAAATTTACACTCAACTAACTAAATAGCTGATAAGGGCATAATTATAATAAATATGTACAACACAGCATCATTAGACACATAAATGTAAACCAACACTGAAATGCCCATGTTAATTTAAAAAGATATATTAGTAATTCACTAACCCAAAACTCACCCCCTCCCAATAATACATAAACTTACTATGCACATGTCAAAATCCAGATATCAGCTTAGAATAAATGAGGTAAGATTGAGCAGCATAAATGTTCTAACAGCAGTCTAGCAAACAAGGAGCTGTCAACGTCCAATAACCTATTATTCACACCTCTTTAATCACTGCCATGGAGTCAATTATAAATAGCCTCATACATTTTTAAATAAGGTCATTCTGAAATGAAACAAAGGCAGTAAATATTCCAGAACATAAAGCAATTCAAGTTCTAAAATGTGTCAAAACTGAACCTTTTTAAAGTGTTCAGTCTGAAGACAGAACCAAATGTTGTTATTAAATGACATGAGTTAAAGTTTCACAAATACTGTACAACAGAATAGTCAAATCATCATCAAACAATGTGAATAAACAGGAAATAGCAATTTATTTATTTCACAAAATTTATGAACTGCTTGATTGTTAAAAACAACAACAAACTCTCATAGTGGTTTACAAAAATATAATACAATAACATCAAGAAATAATTAGAATTTGCCTTTTTCACAGCAGCTATGACTGGGTCAACATCTTTACTGGACTATTCATTATGACCCCAAGGTCTCATTTCTGGTCATTCGCTGCCAGTTCAGACCCCATGACTGTATAACTAAAATTATATTTTTGCCTCTACAGTGGTACCTCGGGAAACAGATGCTTCAGGTTACAGACTTCGCTAACCCAGAAATAGTACCTCAGGTTAAGCACTTTGCTTCAGGATGAGAACAGAAATTGCGTGGCGGTGGGGCAGCAGGAGCGGGAGGCCCCATTAGCTAAAGTGGTACCTCAGGTTAAGAATGGTTTCAGGTTAAGAACGGACCTCCAGAACGAATTAAGTTCTTAACCAGAGGTACCACTGTACATGCATTACTTAATACTTGTTTACACTGAAGGGCATTTGCCGTTTTACTACCCATTCACTCAGTTTGGAGAGGTCCTTTCAGAGCTCTTCACAATATTTTTTTGTTAGTGACTGTTAACAGTTTAGTATCATCAGCAAACTTGGGACATTTCTTGGGACAGGTGATAAGCTAACTGAACTGTCATTTCCAGGATCCGCCCCTCTTGATTACTTTTTTTTTTTAAAGGCCATTTTTCAGTCCTCTTGTATGAAGGCTGATCTTAGGGACAAGTTACATCTTTTTCTTAGATGGTCAGCAATTCCACATTTGAGTTCTTCGAGAACTTTTGGGTGGATGCCATCTGGCTGTGGCAATTTGTCAGTTTTGATTTTGCCTAGTTATCTCTTGTCATCGCTGTACTTGCCCCAATTTCTCAGACTCCCTTCCTGAAAAAGTTAGTTCAGGCACAGGGATTTAGCACATCTTCAGCTGCCTTGTCACCCAAACTGCCTAACTAGCCAGTCGTGTACTACTAATGGGTTTAAATATTTCATTCTTGTTGGCGTTTATATTTTTAGCAATATGCTCCTCATTTTCTATTTTAGCACCCCTTATTCTGCCTGCACTATTTTTTTGCCAGAGTTTGGGTTCCTTTTTATTCTCCTCATTTCTCCAGTTTCTAAAGGAAGTCTTCTTGTGTCTAATAGCTTCTTTGACTGCTCATTAACCATGCTGGCATCCTCTTGGCCTTGGTGGTACCTTTCCTATATAAAAGGAACTAAAAAGGAGAAGAACAATTACTTAAGTATTTTCCTCTGATACATCTCAGTATTTTCACGTTTACTTCCTTGAAAATGTTGCAATCATTTTTAGCTGTTTATTAAAAAATGTAGTTAGCATGACTTTACTCTGAATATAAACTCAAATGGTCAATTTCTGGAATTAACTTCACAGTACATGTAACAAGGTGTTTCTATTAAAGTATTAAAGTACTATTAAAGTACAGATTCAGAACCTATAGCTTGATCCTATGTTATTAGTCAGAAACAACTCCCTAAGTTCAATCAAACTTGTTCCCCAATAAATGTGGATAGGATTATGGTTTGAGACACTGCAAGATATACACCTCTAGAACTACTTCCAGACCTTTGCTTTGTAAACAGAAAACCCTGCTAAGAACTATTTGGAATAAATACCGTATATTGAGCTGGTATAGTCGACAAGCATTGAGACCCTTGGCAAAATAGAAACATTTCTTTAAAATACTACCCAGAAGTTGTGCCTTGCACAACAAACTCATTTACAGTCATACCTCGGTTTACGTCCGCTGTGG
Source organism: Zootoca vivipara (assembly GCF_963506605.1). Classification (NCBI taxonomy): domain Eukaryota; kingdom Metazoa; phylum Chordata; class Lepidosauria; order Squamata; family Lacertidae; genus Zootoca; species Zootoca vivipara. Next base: position 40,525,277 of record NC_083287.1, on the reverse strand, counting down.
TCTGAGTACTCTTGGTTTGAGTATTCCGTGGACCCGGAAGTGTTTACTTTCGGGTTCCGCGACGTGCACATGCGCAGAAGCGCTCTATCGGCACTTCAGCACGCGCGCTATCGGTGCTCGGTTTAAGTAGTTTTCGGGGAGCGAATGGCTCCCCAGAACCAATTAGGTACTTAAACTGAGGTACCACTGTACAAGGAAAGTGAGATAGTACACATTCGGCCAGAATCCTGTACTCTTTTCAAAACACAACAGCATAGCTGCCAAGTTTTCCCTTTTCTCGCGAGGAAGCCTATTCAGCATAAGGGAAAATCCCTTTAAAAAAGGGATAACTTGGCAGCTATGCACAACAGTTAGACAAATGTTTTCAAGTTGAAAGAACGGTTGGGGGCAGTATAGATATTACTATGATCACTGAGAGCATATGGAAATCTTAAAAATATTTTTAGAAGCTACTTCCTGCTGTGCAAAAGTAGTGAGGATTAAAATCACCTAGCAGTATTAGAGAGGAACTATGACAACTTCTACAAGCAGAAACTGGCTAAGCCAAGCTAAGCAAGTGCTTGCTTTGTAGATTCAAACTATCAACCTTAATAGTCTGTTTCCTATCTATTATGTCTAATCCTGAAACCCCAGTGGTGGAATACGAATAAAGGATAGCATAACAGCAGTGGGGGAGATATATATATATATATATATATATATATATATATATATATATATATATATATAAATTTGCTGCCTTTTTAAGCCATGGGTTTTGTACTTTTTGGTATGCATACCTAATTTTTGCAACAATCATCACTTGCTGTGCAGAAACAGTAAGCAGGCCAGAAATGTGGGTTAGAGCAAAGGATGTGTGCAGTGGCCCAAAAACACACTAAGCAGGCCCAGTGAAGAGAGCAGGGACAGCTAGTATCAAAACAGTGGCCTGTCAACATACCCTGCCTCCAGGACTTTAAAAATACTTTGTAAATTAGAAGCAAGAATGCTTTTTCAACAACAGTATACTGTATAAGTAACTGAAACATCAGCAAGAATCCAAACCTTAGAGGAGGCGATTAGACACACCATTCATATAGCTTAAAACAGACTGGGATGTTACTACAGATCCAAGTCTAAAAATACATGCTAAAAATGCACTATGAAAGTTAAAGAGGAAGCCACCTGCACTCCATGAGCCATTTACTAGTAGTGGAACCAGCTCGTTTTCTCCTGCTCTGGAGGGTAGGACCCATACCAATGGATTCCTATTACAAGAAAGGAGATTCTGAATAAACATCAGGAAGAACTTTCAACAGTGGAACAGACTCCCATGGAAGGTGGTGGACTCTCCTTCATTGGATGTTTTTAAGCAGAGGTTGGATGGCCATCTGCCATGGATGCTTTAGTTTAAATTTCCGCATTTCAGGGGGTTGAACTAGATGGCCCTCAGAGTCCCTTCCAATTCTACAATTCTATTATCAACACATATAACACATTCTATTATCAACACATATAAATTTATTTTAAAATTTAATTAATTAAAAAGTTTTATACTTCGCTTTTTGAAGCTATCCTCCACAAGGTGGCTTACAATATTTTAATACACAGTATTTTTACTTGAAATGAGAACCAAATCTACTTAGAAGAGCAGTTTCTACTCTCATCCCACCCCTCTCAATTAGAATAGCTTTGTTATCTGAAGCAGTCGCTCCACTATGGCATGGCAAGTCTGGGTTGGTTATCTGTCAGATGCATAACTGATCTGCACATGACCAGACATGTCCTGCTGATGCTTGCATTGTGGCAAGAATAGTTCCTAATTGTTGTGGGACTGTTCATCCCAGAATGGGATCAAACATGAAGCAAACCTATTATTGTTCCACAAAATCAGACTGAGGGTTTAAATTAAAAGAAGTGCAAATGGGTATTGGAAATTTGTTTTGTTTTGTTAATTCTGATAACTGTGGTTTGGATGTCAACAGGTTCTATCAGATAATAAATTGTTTTCATGGATGTGAGGGACAGAAGTTACAGGCAAGTCCCTCCCATCTTAAGTAGCAGCTCGTCACCCAGCGCGAGTGCTAGTGGGGAGGGAGATATCTCCAGTGGAGATTCAGGAAGTGGTGACCGAGGCTCAGGCAAGGTAGCGGAGCCCATGCCCAGTGTGGGAAGGGAAGTGGGAGGCAAGGGAAGAAGGCCAATCCCGCCGACCCCGAAATTGCGAAGGAAACGACGGGGGCGGAGATTCAGTATCCCTAGACTACTTTGCTGGAGGAAAACGCACGAATCTCCATTCGGAGGTTCTGACCCCTAACTGACAACATGTACATAGTACTGTTCTGCACTGTAAATAATCAGCACTAAATAAAAGAATGAAAAGACAACGCTTTGAGGAGTCGTTACTCTAGGGTAGCCGCTACCGCGCCTGTGACAATGGGCCTCTTTAGAAGTTTGAGATTATGACTTGAAAAAGCTTTGAAGATACAGTACAATCTAACAGAATAAATAGTACTTTTGGGTGCAACAGAGAGAATACAAATAGTACCAAGAATGAGTGACTTGCTTTGAGCCCTGCCTTTTTAGGGGCCCATTCCAACAACAACAACAACAACAACAATTTCTTGTACCCTGCCCATCTGACTGGGTTGCCCATCACTTTTGGCAGCTTTCAATAGAAAAGAACACAACAAAACATCAGACATTTAAAAGTACACTATGGATTCCTGTGTATGTTCCATTTTCTTTCTGAAAAATAGCCTGCAGCATTTCAAAGATGAACAAATTCATTAAGTGGCCTTTGGGGCCGCAGTTTTAGGTGGAACAGAAGCAGACTGCCTGTGCAAGCATCTTGGAATAGCTATTCCAGGTTGTCCCAGGGAAAGTGTTAGGTGGGCACCTGCTTGTTCAAAAGCTTTCAAGACCCTGTCCAGAGACATATCACTTTAAATGGGACTGACAAGCATCATCCTTGCCAAGATCACACTGCTGCCATTCCACCCATTTCTTGCCTGGATTGCTTGCTACCTTCATTTTCACCAGCCTTGCAAATAGCTATTTTGTTGAAAATTAACAGGACTTGGGAGCTATCCCCCCGCAACAGGAAATCTGACAGAATGGGTGCAAAACCTATCTCGCTGCCCTTGGTCGCACTGGTCTATATGAAAGTAAAGAAAACGTAAACAGCTACAAAATGACTGCAAAGGGAGATTGCTGAAATTCTGCTGTCACTGTTCACCTAAGGAAGCACACCAGTTTTTTGGGGGGAGGGGGAGAGGATTAGAGGAAATAGAGATGGTATCAGAGAGACTCACATACTCCTGTTTTCACAGCAGAAGATATTTTTGCACATGAGAGCCTGTGTGGAACAGAGACAGGGGTGGAAAAGGGAGGCCAATGAGAGTGGATGAGCATCTGCAGCAAATTACTGTACACTTTGCTAGCAAACTGCAATGTGTTCATTTCAGCAATTTATATACCACTTAACACTGTAGTTTCTAAGGATAAAATCAATCAGAAAATCAGAAAAGCTTACTTAAAATGCCTGCTGAAACAGAAGTTCAACAGCAATGGGGGTCTGTCTGACTTCATCCTGAAAGAGTTCCACCAAACTGAGCCTATCATGCTGAACACACAGCTCCTGGTGAGAGTTGCAGTCCAAAACATCTGGTCTGCACCAGGTTGGGGAAGACTGCTACAGGGCCTAGATAAGGGTGATAAGGGTGGCAATCATGTCCTTAGGTTCACATTGCTCCAAAGAGACATCAGAGATTCATAAAACTGTGGTATGCGAGTTCGATTCAGTGGTCTGCAGAAAGGTTGTGGATCTGCTAAATTGAAAGCTGACAAATGTTACACTCTACTTAACAGAGCCTGGCCACAAAAACAGGCACATCCATTACGTCAGAAATATGAGTTTTGTGCTTTGATGTGCAAATCAATTTTTTTTATTAACAAGTCTGTCAAGACCCCAGAAATTTTCAAGTGATCCATTTTTTAAAGTTTGGGTACGTAAAACCCGGACAGCAAGGGTGCTTAGGGATTTTAAACCTTCTCAGAAGTTATGAAATAAGCAGGCTGGGATCAGAATCAGCAAGACCAGATGACCCTTGGGGTCCCTTCCAGCTCTACAACTCATATCTCAGACTTCTCTATACTACCACGTCCTGCCAAAATTATGAGAGAGGAGATACTCCATTACCATTCTGAAGGATATACTGCTTCACCTACTGTTATTGCTATCCATTGCACTGTGCAAATAACTTTATCTGGTCAAAGCATGGCTGAAGATAAATTGGTAAGATGTGCATTGTTTGATATTGACATAAACCATGGCAGTCCATGAACAGCGACCAGCAAATGTATCTGAGCATTATTAAGCTGCTCAGGCTGTTTAATTCATCTAGCCTGGTATTGCCTACTTCAGGTGACTCTTTCCATCCTTTCTATAAGGGGTCTTTTAAACTGGAAGTGCCAGAGATCATATCTCAGATTTTGTGCATGTGAAGCAGGTACTACAGCCAAGCTACACCTGTTGGCCACATCATTGTTGTCCAGGTAACTGGAATATCCCTATGTAGAGTCAGAGTGTACGTAACTTGCCCTGAGTAATTCACCAAGGTTCATGCCAAAATTTGAATGCGGGTAAGGGAAAGTAGGAGAACTGAGAGAAGAGGTATCAGGCACTCAACTATGGCTCAACAACATTTTTCAGCCAGTTTAGCATCCTTAGCTTGAATTTCATTAAACTGTTTCACGAGTGTTCACAATTAACCTCTTGGCATGTCTACAAAAAGGACATCAGATAAAGGCATCCAAGTTCTAAAAATAGTTGAGCTACAAAGTAGTTGTACATTTTAATCAACTGGTCCCTTAAGACCAATTAGGAAAACGTTCTCTTTCTGCTCTGTACTAATCTGCTCAAATATTTCAGAGATGGTACAATTAGAATCCAGGCAATTCTATTTGGGAATAGTTTTACATTGCAAAGGAAAAATTAGACGTGGCTCATGTTAGAGCAGCAACCTATTTGTATCAATTCAATTAATAAAAGCCTTAGGTTAATCCAATGTGCAGCCAACACTTTGATATGTTGAATCTTCACATCTGTTTAAAGACTCACATTTTTGTGTCACTTTGTTATATTCCATGCTAACCAATAAGTGATGGTTTTGTATAAAATCCTAACAATTTTTTTTTAACTATTAGCTTGCTAGTAGACCAAAATAATACTCTTACTTTTCCGGCTTTATTTCACAGCAATTTTGTGTATTCTGATTAGGCAAATTCTGAGATTGTGAGCTTTAAGGTGACAGAAAGGACTATTAATGTTTACAAAAATCACTGCTAGCTGCTCTAACTCTATGGCATAGAATAGGATAGGACAGGACAGGATAAGATAATATAAATAAATTTATATAGATTTATAGAATTTTCGATGACTTAAGGGAAGAGAAGTATTAACTGCTTAAAAAGGCACCCCCTTTGCCCTCAATAATGTCATCTCATTCCCAAGGACCTTACTGTAAATGAAATTTATTTACTTTCAGCTACATCAGTACATAGCCAGATCTAACTGAGTGGAATAATTTATAAAGATGGTAGTCCTAACTTTGGACAGTGAGTGACTCTGGTTAACACAGGATGCTAAACTTTGGTTTGTTTTGCTTAATCGTGGTTTGTTTGATTGTATGAAGCAGTCCAACAGCTTAACTATGATTTGTCTGTTTCTAGCAGACACATCTAATTATGGTTTGTCATTATTTGAAAACATAGTATGTTTTATTAATCATGGTTTGTTTGCCCATTCCAGATGCATGCCAAACTATAGAGCTATGCAGCAACAGCAGCATAAAAAAATACTGACCCCATAGTTAAACAGCCTTCATTGGTGCTTTGTCTAAGGAATTCCCTCTTTGTCCTTTCCCCACCCCACTCTCCACGACACCTCCCCCCTCAAAAGGCAGACCACCTCATGGCTGCTGCCCTACAGAGGAAAATTTAGGGTGACCACAATACAGTACTAATATCTCATATGCGAGATATAGGGAAAGCATATATAATGATACACAAATCTACCTTATTAAATTGCAAGTCACTTATATGTGAATTCTTTTTGAACAACTACAGGGATAAAACAATAGATGCTGAAAAAGATAAAAAGTGAATGTGCATATAGGTGAAACTGAAAAGCCTAAGAAGTTCAAACTCCTTACCGTACAGAACTATAACCTTGGAGGGAGGAAACACTCAGCGAACTTTCAATCAACTCACTATTGCCCACATGCCCAGCAAGAGTCCAATGCACATTTTGGCTTTTCTTCAGTGGTGCCAAGTGGAGAGAAGCAGCTTGGAATAACTGCACATAGGTATTGCAAGATTCCAAAATCCATCACCACTGAGATGCAAGAATCGATAACAGAAAACCATCCCACAGTGCATGTGCATTCCAAACGCCACCATCAAGGCTCACTGTTCCTTTCTTCAAACCAAGAGGAAGACTAAGCTGAGGAGGTGACTCTAGAACAGGAGTAGGCAACCTAAGGCCCGGGGGCCGGATGCGGCCCAATCGCCTTCTAAATCCGGCCCATGGATGGTCCGGGAATCAGCGTTTTTTTACATGAGTAGAATGTGTCCTTTTATTTCAAATGCATCTCTGGGTTCTATGTGGGGCATAGGAATTCATTCACCCCCCCCCCAATATAGCCCAGCCCACCACACGGTCTGAGGGACGGTGGACAGCCCACGGCTGAAAAAGGTTGCTGACCCCTGCTCTGGAACAACACCAGCATCTTCTGCTGGACCCAGACAATCACACTACATAGTGTGAGAAAGAGATCCTCTCAGAGTTGAAGATCAGTCCTACAATGAGTTGGTGGGCAACTGAATAGTGTTCAGTACAGCCAACCTCCCTATCCAGCAGGACTTTGAGCATAGCTTTGAGTGGTAAAGGGACACAGGTGGCGCTGTGGGTTAAACCACAGAGCCTAGGGCTTGCTGATCAGAAGGTCGGCGGTTCGAATCTCTGCAACAGGGTGAGCTCCCATTGCTCGGTCCCAGCTCCTGCCAACCTAGCAGTTCGAAAGCACGTCAAAGTGCAAGTAGATAAATAGGTACCGCTCCAAGCGGGAAGGTAAACGGCATTTCTGTGTGCTGCTCTGGTTCGCCAGAAGCAGCTTTGTCATGCTAGCCACATGACCTGGAAGCTGTACACCAGCTACCTTGGTCAATAACGCGAGATTAGCACCGCAACCCCAGAGTCGGTCACGACTGGACCTAATGGTCAGGGGTCCCTTTACCTTTACCTTGAGTGGTATATCCTACTGGATCGACCGTTCACAGCTTCAAGTAAAGAGACATCCCTGTCCCAAAATTTACCTGGTACATAACTTTTGAATTATGGTGCTGGAGGAGACCCTTGAGGGTCCCATGGACTGCAAGAAGATCAAACCTATCCATTCTTAAGGAAAGCAGCCCTGAGTGCTCACTGGAAGGACAGATCCTGAGGCTCCAATACTTTGGCCACCTCATGAGAAGAGAAGACTCCCTGGAAAAGACCCTGATGTTGGGAAAGATTGAGGGCACAAGGAGAAGGGGACGACAAGAGGATGGTTGGACAGTGTTCTCGAAGCTACGAACATGAGTTTGACCAAGCTGCGGGAGGCAGTGGAAGACAGGAGTGCCTGGCGTGCTCTGCTCCATGGGGTCATGAGGAGTTGGACACGACTAAACAACAACAACAACAACAACAGGTAACTGCATTCCTATTCCACAACAAAACTTTTTATTTCCTCCCCTAAGAGAACTTTAGACATATACATAGAAATTAGTTTTAACATGTCCTTTCACACCTTTCTTCTTTCTTTCACATGCTTTAAGGCAGTGAACAGCCACTTGAGGAAGCAGAATTCTGGGCTTCCCCTCAACTGTAAAGAGATGTGGCACTAACAAATGTGCAAAGGGTAGCAAGACTAAGGAACAAGAAAAAGATTGCATATAGCTTGGTGGGAGAGACTTGGGGGAGGAAGTAAGGGAGGTGGATGTACCGGTAGATGTTGAAATAAGACTTACATGTATCATGTAACCCACTGGCTGTTATATCTGCTGTGGTGAGAGGGATGGGCTGGACTAGATGACCCTTGGGATCCCTTCCAATTCTATGAGCATTACTGGTGAGCAATCTGTGTCAGCAGTTGTTTAAAGGTAGCACCTGACTCCTTCATACCTGGCAGGGCCAGGCATTCACTTCTCTTTATAATGCTCATTTTGACATTTCTTGCACACCAGGCGGAAACTTTTCTACCCCAAGATCTGCTTTCTGCTCGTTCAACTGCAGAAATAACTGCATCCTTCCATTTCCCAAAGATCCACGTGGCCATAAGGGGAACCAAGAGAAGATGCAAAGGGGAGGCGGAAATTCCTAGTAAGCATTGTAACAAGAAACTTTTCTTTGGACGTTGAATATCTTTAAAAAGTTTTATGTTTACATGCCTCAAAGAAGCTGCTTCTTTTAAGTTAAGAAAAGGTGAAGTAATAAAAGTATGCACAGAAATGGTTACAATATTTATTAATTAAAATGTTTACATATTAAAATTAGCAGTTTTGCATGAAAAAGTAAAAATATATTTTTAAAATGTCAACGTGTCTAGAAGACTGTGGTGTGTAGTGATCTTAACATTATTGTTAAACTGTTAAGATGCTGGTGATAGGCAGATAGCACTAGGTACATTCAACTATTAAAAATCTGCAAAGAACTAGGCAAACAAATAAACACAAATAATTTTGTTCAAAACCCACAAAAGTTACTTGGGTCTTTGTATTAGCATTAGGTTTCCTATGGAAGTCTGGAGATAGAAGCCAAATAGCCAAATGTTTACACGCTACTCTGAAGTCTGCCCAGTCACGATCAGGCCTTACTTTGACGTAAGTCACGGGGATTTTTTGTTTGCTGGTATTTTGTTGTTGTGAGAAGCAACACAGGAAAGAATACAGTACAAAATTTGTTCAGGGCTCACGTTCCTATATTCTCGCACTTAATGCCATGAACTATTATGGCAACTTTGGTCTTTATTAATAAGCTCATATGAGAGGATATTTTAAAGAAATTTCTTCTAAAGGTAAACAAAGAAAGCAGGCAGGATGTATAAAGGGCAACAAGACTGAAATACAAGACCTGGCTGCAAAAATTAAACAATATAAATAATACTCTATTTAGTTCTAAATTAATATGGTTTAATGAGCTAATTTGCAGAGTTTAAGAAATATTATTTAAAGCAATGGGAACCTTGATTTAAATCAATTCACCTTGTCCACAGAAAGTTTACTTTTGAAGTTCTGAGTGGTATATAGACAGTGGAGTGATCTAACTGAAGCTGTGTTGCAGCAATCTGTTCATTCAGGATTCAATGCTCCAAAAGGGGAAAAAAATATGGGAGCCCTCCAGTGGCCAAAGTATCATCCATGTTTGTACACAGTTCTACCGGTAGTTTAGGAACACAGAGACATTTCCAGCCATTTAAAAAGACAATTCATATGGAGTACAGATGACTCTCTCTGTTGTCCCACACATATGTTTCAAAAGTTATTCTTGAGCTTTAGTAAGAAAAATGCATGTGAGTTTATAGAATAGATGGAAGGGTATAAATCTTAAACTAAGTCTCCAGGAATTATAATAACTGTCCTCCTGAATGATGTGCTTTACTGCCAAAGTTTAGTTTGGTCTTATGAAATGCAATGCAGTGAATACAACATAGGGCAAAATATATTCTGCTATTAAGGTTTATATTTACCCTCACACTGCCACTGTCCTTGCAAATGCACTATCATTAGAATTTAATTTGATTCATTCCTTCAAATCTGAAAATCAGCAATCCTGATTTTTTTTGCCCAATCTCTAATGTTTATTGAACACTTATTAATTTCTGCAGCTTGAATCTCACTTTTTATTCATTTACCTGGTATCCTAAACGAGTTTCCTTTATGCCAATTTAGGGAGACATGGCAGAATGTGTTTTGCATATGCTACAGTGAAAAAAGTTTATAAAACACCATCTGTTCCGTTGTCCTAAACAACTCAATGCTGCTTCTACTTATTTATAGCTCCATCAACGCCAAAAAGCTCTTCGTTACTTGCACAATAATGATTGCTACTTAATTCTTCAGCTGTTCCAAGTTTTCTTCCCATTCCACCCTCTCTAAAAACACCAGAAAAACCTCCTCTTGTTAATATCAACATTCAAAACAATCCAATGCATTTCCAACTGTTATACAAATGGAATAATCCAAACTCCAAAAGTCTAAGCCCTCACCTGACAGTGAGTCTGTGGGGATTAGGTTCAAAGCTTTAGATGAAATATTGCAGGGTGTGCTTACTTTTTTAAAGTATCAGTCATCTTGCAGAAGCTGGGCCTGAGCTGTCTATCTGGATAAATACCTCAAAACAGCAAGAAAAGCCAAAATGTTACATCACTTTAGCTTCCATGAGAAATAGCTTATGTCAAAGTCATACGATACACATTTATAAGGCTTGTAAATAGCCAGCTGACTAGTCACCTGTGGCAAGTAAGAATCCCACTGAGACAAGTGGACAGCCGAGGGTGAAGCAGTTTTTAAGGCCATATGCTTAAGTGTGGATACTGGGCTAGTTAAATTGTATATGCCAGTAAATGTTACAGACTTATTTGCAAGGCCGCATTAAACATTCAACTGGGAAAAATAGCTACATATGTATTTTATAGTAAACTTTCAAATTTGCTTTCAACTGTGCAGCTACCACTAAGAGGCTTCCTCAATATTCAACAAGTTAGCTCCAGTAAAGCATAACAGGTTAATTAGTTTTTAAAAGGTCTTTCAAGTCATGGTTCACACATAAAGCAATCAAAAGTACTCATTCAAGCTCTATTCAACAGGAAATGAAGCAGAAAGTCTAGCATACATCTACCAGAGACAAATGGCAGATTCTTCATGTGCTCATGTTATCTGCTGACCTTCATTATGAAGACAGAGGATCAATTTAGACCCCCAAATTAGCATTCACCTATCATTTCCCAACTTGACCCTGGATTAGAAAAAATGTGTTCACCCACTTTTGTATATTGAGACACACTTGAAAAAAAGATTTTGATTCACAGTGCTACTAATTTAATATGCCCTTTTCAGTGTACATAAATAGCAGCTATCATTTAAGACAGGTGTTTTGCTTTCCAGAGCAATTATAATTTCCCTCAAATCAGTGAACTACTACTGCTTTTTGAGAATATTTTGGTCACACAGGTGTACACTTCATCATTTTCCTGCCCTGGTCCTGCAACTTGTGCTTGATTTTCCACTGTTTGCGATATCATTTGCTATAACGAACCTCACTTCCACCTTGGCCCTTTTGCACATATGAGTTCCCATTTATGAACATACAAGCAGCCCTGCTGGGTCACACCAAAGGCCTATCTAGCACAGCATCCTGTTTCACACAGTGGAAACACAGATGCCTATGGGATGCCCATAAATGCAGCAACAATCTCCTGCTATAGCAAATTATCCATTGTCCAGTGTAAAAAATGCATGCTTGACTCTTACGGTTAAGAACCAGAAAGGTGTTTATTCTAGGCTGCCCTAGCACATTATGCTGGAAACTCTTCTATATCTGGAAAGCTTATGTAATTTTACTGTTTTTATGCTTTTGATTGTATCTTTTGTACTTAATATTTTTCTCTCATTTGCAATCTGCCCCACCAACTAATTTTGAAGGGCAGTAGAGAAATTTAATAAAATAAAAGATGCTTAGAACAAACTGCATTCCCATCACTGGACTCCTGTTAGGTCTCCACCCAGCTTGGAATAGGATCATTGTAGTACTGTCCAGGTGTTTGAGAAGGTCAAGTCTCTTTCCATCCCCTGCCACTATCCTCCAGGTAGCATCCAACTGCCTGTATCTAAGCTCACTAAGCATGAATTTCTATCAAAAGTAAGAGCAACTAAATTCTGTATAAATAATGTATGCATATTAAATATATAGGCAAGTGGAATCAAACATCCTGCGTGCACATTTTGAAGCATTTCTGCCTGAAAAGAGGGGGTGGCTCTCTCATCTGTAGCTTGTTTTCACCTCAAAAGAACACTCCGTCTAAGAGGACATTCTGGAGCAGCAGGAAACACAGCAAAGAGCAATGCTATATATTGAAATTAGCGTGGGGAAGCAATGATCTCCTTGTGCATGAGCAAAAGAGCTTCTTTTTCCACTGGTGGATCTTTGGATTCAAGCCAAAAGTAACCCTGGCCAGGTCCCCTATGGTAATAGTTAAAAAGTATCTACCCAGTAAAGCCACTGAAATCATTTATCCTTGTGTTGACAAAGTCACATTATTCCAGTTTAGAATCATACAATCAGACTCATAGAATTGTAGAGTCCCAAGGTATCTAGTCCAATCCCTTAAGAGTGAAGGAATCTCAACTAAGCATCTACGCTAGATGACCAACTAGAGCAGGCATGCCCAACCTGCGGCCCTCCAGATGTTTTGGCCTACAACTCCCATGATCCCTAGCTAACAGGACCAGTGGTCAGGGATGGTGGGAATTGTAGTCCAAAACATCTGGAGGGCCGAAGGTTGGGCATGCCTGAACTAGAGCATCTATGCTAGATGTTTAAATGCATCCATTGTGGTTTAGTTTATTAAATAGCTTTATATAGCACTTTTAACTGTGCAAAGTGCTTTTCAATTATTACAAATCCTCACAAAATCCCATTTACAGAAAAGAAAACTGGGAGAATGCATAAAGACATAAAGTCCTGCTGGATCAGAACAAATGGGTATCTAGTCCAGCATCCTGTTCTCATTCTGGCCAAACAAGTCCTTCAAAACAAGTACCTGATTGCAACAAGATACAGACACTACTTAATGACCTTACTAAATGGCTGCCTTATCACACACACTATTAGTGGAATCATTAAGTTTTAATACCCTGATACAGTACAGTATCAGGTACAGTACTGATGTACAGGTACATACAACAGTACAGTAGTTGTGTGATACCATACGTTAATAATTTCCAGTCAAACGTAATTTGTTAATATAAGCAACTGCTACTGTGAATCACTATTAAGATGGTTACTTTCTGAGCAGTAGAAAGCTATATAGCAGGCACCCCCAAACTCGGCCCTCCAGATGTTGTTTTAGGACTACAATTCCCATCATCCCTGACCACTGGTCCTGTTAGCTAGGGATGATTGGAGTTGTAGTCCCAAAACATCTGGAGGGCTGAGTTTGGGGATGCCTGCTATATAGCAACAAGCAACATGCAAGTAGCCAAGTCAAAGGAAAGACCTGTTCAGAGAAGTTTTACATTACGTGCATTAATATATTTTTAACAATTCTCATCCAGGTGCCAGGTGAGATTATTTTACTTTTTTAATACAACACAGCTCTGGGACATTGGGTGGATGGGAGGGCAGCAGATTAGTTAACAACTGTAAGACCGCATTGAAGAATGCTGGAGGCCATAAAAAGTCACTTTATAGAAAGGTACAACTGGCTGTTATCTGTCATGTGAGTTCCAGGCAATGTTCCATGTTTTTACTCACTTGCCAAGACTCCTGGTGAGCATGATTAGCCCAAGCATTCCTCCCAACCTTGGTGCTGTAGAGGTGGGTGAAATCATCTCAATAAATGCACAGCGATAGCTGCCCTCCCCCTCAGCTCCATGTTTTGGAGGAAGGGTTGGAGTTGATTAGCCACAAGATTGTGGCAGTAACCTGAGAAACTGTACCAAGCAGGGACATAGCAAACACCTCCCATAATTTGCTGTTCCTTGATTGTTCAGCATTTGAAGTTCCCAGACTGGCCCAACACCTGCACCAGGAAGAGGAGGGGGCGGCCAATCAAGGCCAGCAAAAAACCCTGAACCTCTATTTCCAGGCCATCCATGAAATGGCCTTGAATCCAGTGCTGTTCCAAGCATGTTTGCTGCTTAAAAAAGAAAAGGCGGTGGATGGGTGGGAGAAACAATGCCAGGCACCAGAAGAAACATGTGCGTTTTTATTTATTTAAAAAGACAAACCATGTTTTCTTCTTATTTGAAAAACAGGACAGGGTAACAAGAAGTTGATTTGTGAGTTGCACAAAGGCCAGCCAATTATCACTGAAGCCAGCTCTTGCTGGAAACTGGTTGCCCCCCCATCTTCGACCTCCAGAAGGAGGCAACTAAGGAGCCAGAAAAGGCTTAAAGCTGTGTTCGTATTTATGCACCCTTAGACACTTTGGGGGACTAGTACTACTGCTTATTTGTGGGATTTTAACACTCTCAATCCAGTGCTTTAATGTGGTCATAAATAACTCATCACAGTAAAAGTCATAAAACCAATATAAACAGTGTAAAAAGGTGGAGGCAGGTAGTCTACATTCCACCATCACTGGCCAACAAAAGCAGAAACCTAACAAGCTCTCTTAGTCTTAAACATGCAAAACATCATAGCTGCCAAGTTATCCCTTTTTTTAAGGGATTTTCCCTTATGCTGAATAGGCTTCCTCGCGAGAAAAGGGAAAACTTGGCAGCTATGCAAAACATGGGTTCAAATATATGTCTATGGGAAGGCATGATTTATAGTACTACCCTGTTTAAAAAGATCCTTTGACAGTAAAATGAGCAAAATTAAAGAAATACAGTAAAACCTCTGGTTACGAACCATCCTCCTTACGAATGCCTCTGTTAGACACTGGGACAAAAGAGAAATCTAATATACTCAAGTTTGCAAAAGAGGGAGTATTGGAAAAGACAAGGCATTCATGCAGGAAGTAGCTTTTGACTGTTTTAAGCCACAAGCTGGTTCAAAAGACACACACAACAAAACGGGCACAAAGTTTGAGAGATGAAAACAGATACTCAAAATCCTTCCAAATCATCCTTAATACATTGCATACCAGCTCTAGAAAGCAACATGATATGAAGTTTCAGCAGTTATAAAGCAAGGTGTGCCACCCAGGTGCTAAAACACAATTCCAACCCAAAACCAAGCCTAAAGTAAATAGAATTACAATTGTCAATAAATTTGAAACAAACTATGCATTAAAACCAGTTGAATATTATACAGTATTGTAATGCCTATTCCAAGGCATGTATTTTAGGTTGTCTTAACACTCCTAGGGCAGACCTGTACTGCTATTAAACACCTTCATAGGTGGTATATAGCGCAATTTTTTAAAAACAAATGAACAGTAGAGCAACTTCCAGTGGAAATTCACTGTGAAATATGAGGTACCGAACAAAAAGTCAGAAAGGCAGTTCCAAGACATGGTGGAATTAGCTGGATGCTATTACTATACATTAAGTATTCACATTACCCAGGGGCGGAGGAAGGGGAGTGCGGACCGCCCCGGGTGTCACCACTGAGGGGGATGACAAAATGCCGGGCGGCACTCAACGCGGGGCCTGAGCCACGCGTCTCTCCTGGGAGAGATGTGGTGGCTCGGGTGCGTGCAGGCTCCACGCTGCCCAAACGGTCTGCCCGCTGCCTTCCCCTCAGCTGCAGGGCGGCTGAGTGGGAGGAGGCAGGCAGACTCCGGGGGCGGCTTGCCCCACCCATGGGTGCGCCACCCCAGGTGCCCGAGCGCCTTCCTCCTCCGCTGACATTACCTCATGATACTGTGAAACAGGTAGTCAAATAAACCCCTGCATTTGTTTTCTTGCAACCCAGTTCCAGCAGAAATTGAGTGTAAGACTGAAGTGGCAGACTATGTTCTTGCAAACAGCAACAATCTAGCCAGGCTCAGAAGTAAGGATTAATAAGCAATGTAAAATGCTACTGAATATACCATAAACCAAGAATGTACCTGTGCATTGACTGATATTGCCTGCCTATATTTAACTGCACTGTGGCATTATTCAATAGCAAAGGCTTGAATGTGAGCTCTTGGCTTCCCAATGTTGTTGTTAGCATCCGTTTGTTTCAAGAGACAATGTAGTGTGCCTCTGGGGACGAGGTCAAACCACTGCATTAGCAGCACCAAAGTGACCTCCCTAGGGTGCAAGCCTGGGCAGTGGGTACGAACCTCATGGTCTGCCCTGACAAGATCCCCCTCTCAGTCTCACTGATTTGGTCCAAAGGAAAATGGATGGTGCAAATCCCCCCAATTTAGCCTGCTATCAGAAATGATGCAACTTTCATAGGAATGCATTTTGGGGGTGTGATTGCTAGGGCAAAACATCACTTGCCCTACTTGGCTACCTATGGAACATTAGCAATATTATACTGTTGCTATGCATGGAAACATTTTCACTCCATGTAAAGTAGTTGGACAGTCAACGCACAGACATTTTGGAACCATTTAACTGCATATTTTTTCATTAAAAAAACCATCCCACCTTATTTGGCAGCATTCACATAAGTTTGTAAAGCTAATGAAACCCAAAATTAACATGTCCAACTGTCTTGACAGATATCAAATTTTTCCCCATGGGAATAAATTACCCAGCAAAATACTAGCCTTGCAATGTTTATAATTGTTTACATTTTAAGTTTCAGCTTATGTTTTAATACATATTTTCCAAGAGAAAAATCTATTTTAAATTTATGTTTCCAAATCACAACACCTATTCAAAGTCACTATCGTCAGAAACACCTTCAATCCAAACTGCTGGATTAGGAAACTTTTATTCATTGGTACAATTCTGACACATCTATCAATCAGTGCAAGGCAGCTGAGAAACATCTTCTTCGTTGGAATTTCATGTGGTTGAAACTATACTGCACTGCCTGCAGAATATTACCTGTCACCCAGATGATGGCAAGCACCTTGTCTTCTAAATACTGTACAGAGGTACCTCGGTTTAAGAACAGTCCTGTTTACGAACAATTTGGTTTACGAACGCCACAAAACCGGAAGTGGTGTCCCGGTTTGAGAACTTTACCTCGGTCTAAGAATGGAATCTGAACAGTGGAAGGGCACTGGCGGTGGGAGGCCTCATTAGGGAAAGCGTGCCTCGGTTTAAGAACAGATTTCCAGAACAGATTAAGTTTGTAAACCATTGTAGTTTAGCTATTGAGGAATAGTTTAACTGATTTTCAATTGGCAGGTTGCTCAAAGTCTAAGGTGTGTTACAGTAACCACCATAAACATATATTGTAAAAATTAAAGAGTTGTGCCCCTAAATGCATGTTTAGGTTAAATATGGTTCCTGAGTTTGAAAAGGTTGAGGACTACATTCTTAGCCACAATTTGGAATAATACAGCAAATAGAATCTCCGTTCCATACACAAGTTACCAGAGCCAGCCAGCCAGCCAACACACTCCTCCCTATATTTGTATGAAAATTGCGCTACCAATGATGGATGGGCATTAGTGCCACAGAAATACTAAATAGAAAAATGGTTCCTGTTGTATGTACTAAATATTGTCTGTTCACAATCCTTGGGAACCAGGCAGAGGGCCTTCTCGGTAGTGGCACCCACCCTGTGGAATGCCCTCCCACTAGAGGTCAAAGAGAACAATTACCAGACCTTTAGAAGGCATCTCAAGGCAGCCCTGTTTAGGGAAGCTTTTAATGTTTGATGGATTTTTGTATTTTAGAATTTCTGTTTTTTTGGAAGCCGCCCAGAGTGGCTGGGGAAACCCGGCCAGATGGGCGGGGTATAAATAATAAATTATTATTATTATTATTATTATTATTATTATTATTATTATTATTGGGGAAGATGCTATCCAATAATCTCATTTCCAGCTGTGTTACCTCTTTCACATGAAAAGTACGCATTAGCAATCCTAGCAGCAAAGGAGGAATCTTTTTTTAAGCCTTCATACTATTCTGTTAGGACACATTTGCTTGAGTATAATGGATGTGATATTATTGGGCAGTCTATAATGCACCTTGACAGTCAACCCCTTCCCCCCCCCCTTGTGTGAACAATTGTACCTGAATGCTATGAGATGCATTAGCTGAAATAAAATGAGAGGGAGCTCTGCATACCTAAGCATATTTGTGAAAGAAAATACACAGGATTCTGTTCTCAAAGGTTCTTTATATATGGGACACCATGAGCTTGTTTGCATGGTCCATTCTGTGTAGAACCTATCAAGCAGGACCTAGAGTGAATTAGTCATCTTTGCTGTACACAAAAGAGTGTTGTTTTCTATGGCATGTTTAACGTAGCACATTAAACACACTTATGTAGGCATGAGAATAAATGTCACTGCTTACAGTCAGATCTCAGATTCTGCATGACAATTCCTAGGCAACAACTATTCCCTTAAGCAAAATTGCATATAATCAGGATATGTAATTTAAAGGGTTAAAAAAGAGTAATTGACCATTATTTTTTTGTAAATGAAACTAATAACCGTATCATGGTTTCCTACATATGCTTAGAATACAATCTGTGTTACACAGAACCATCAGGTTTGAACTGCTGAGCCTATGGAGCATCATCCATAGCGGTCATCCTTCTGAGATTTTCCCCAATGGATGTTGCTATAGTGCAGCGGTGCTATAGTGCACAGATCAAAATAGCTAAACACATCAACTAGCTCAGTAAACTATACATAGTGTTTAAAACTAGCTGTGAACAGAGTTTAGTAGAAGACCAGTAGCCTGTGTGTTTGACTTGTATTTTCAAATGGCTAAAGAATAGTTACCCCATCCCCCATAAGCCACTACAATAGTGTTATGATAAATGTGGGATTACTACAAGTTGACCCTGTGTGCTTTGTTCTTCCTCTCCTGGGCAAACCAAGTGAAAAGATTTAAATACACATCTGATTTCACAAGCATTCAGGCTCAAAGAATGTGGTGAAAGTGAAGTCATACACAGGGCATTTGCAAGCTCTCCTGTGTCAAAGGTTGTTAGTTTTTCAGCTGCCAAGTAAAGTTTGATATGGGTCTGTCAAGTCTCTGTACACTAAATATTTTGGCAAAATCTTGATTTGGCAACCAAAACTTGCTGTATTTTTTTTCTGTAACAAAATAAAGATGCCACCAGTTTGTGCAAGTACTAGCAACTAGCCTTCAAACTAGTTTTAGATCTGTGAAATGTGAAATATTATTTAGGAAACAAACCTTTCTGAATTAGGGTTTTCAAAAAAATTATATATTATTGAAAGACCAAGAAACAAAAGTTTGTTTCAGGATCAGGTGCATAAATGCTTAAAATTCTAATAACCAATTAGAAATGGCCTTTCATATGCTAGGACAGTCAAAGATTGTATGTGATACAATCTTTGACTGTCCCTGCAGCAAGAGGGGGAAAAACTTCCATAAAATGTTACATACATGGTATCTTACTCCTTGTAGGCTACTAATTTTAAAAATAAACTTTCTACTGCATTATGCTGGATGTGTCAGACCAGGCAGATTTCACGTACGTATATTTGGTGTGACTTCAAAGAAGTTAATATTTTAGACTGAAGTTATAAAGATGAATAAAATTACAGCACACAAATGAAACTGTGTGGTTATTGTTTGAGAAACTGAAATGATAAATTGAAAAAAATAAAATAAAGATGGTAGGAAATATTAGCTGCAGCTGGTATATTGATTGCTAATTAATAGAAAACCCAACAGTTACCATCAATCAATATGTGGGAACAAGCAACTTGGCACAGAAGATTAGTGTATAAAACAGACAAGAAATCCCTCCCCCCCCCCGCCAAAAAAGTAGCAGCACATTTTGAAAGATCTTTAGAGACTCGGAGCTATACATATTTAAATTTACTGAATACCCAACATAGAAATACCAGAAAGGCCATATTGGAAATATGTTATATATGCATGATAAATATTAAATAGCAGCAAAACAAAAAGTTATTAAACAAAAGATTATGACTTCTGGTGAGGATTTTATTTTTTGCAATTAGTCCCTTCTATTTTTGTTATGAATTTAAAAGTCTCTTTGGCAGTACTGCATGTTAAATATTATGATGAAATCTGAAATATAAAAATTGCAGCAGCTGTCAAAAAAACTGCACTGGTCTCATGCCAGAATAAAATGTCCAATTGCCTCCATTGATGAGTTCTGTAAAATAGTGATGCAAAATGACAATATCTTTCAAGCGCTTAAAAGGGTTTTTCATAAGAAATTAGTTATGCTCAGCTCAGCCCTGTTATTACTAAGTTTACAAAAATGCCAGAGATTCTTGCTTTTAATGATATAACTACTAATGCTTTAGAGTCTAAAAAGAGGAAGTGGATACATCTTAGTAGGTCATACTAGAAATAATGAGCTCGAACTATGCACAGAAACCAAAGCTGACTCTCAAGAATGATTGAAGCAAACCCCTGAGGTGTTGAACTGGAGATATGTTTTTTGCTGTGACTGTCCAAATAAGTCTAGAAATGAAAGAAAATACAGTATTTGTTCAATTCACACAACAGACTGTAGTTCAATCCAGAGTTCCAAGAGGATGCCCTGTGACCAGAGGTTTTCATATTCACTTCAGAGGGGATGTGCGCATGGAGTGGTGCTCAAAATGAATGTAAAATAAAAGGAGGATTCCACTAATGCAGGAACTTCACATATTAATCACAGTTTTGGATCAAGGAGTTGTCATACTGCAGCCTGACTGCAATTGGAATGGTTCCCAAGTGCTGCAATTGATCATTCCTGACAGTCTAAAGACAAAACAAAACAAAAACCCTCTTTTGTGGAGGATATTGAGTTGGCACTTTACAAATGCAGATATCAACTATTCATATTGGCATAGAAGCAAACATGTGTAATAACTAATTGTTTTAATATAAGCTTTATTTAAAGAGTCTTCAGTGGTCTCTCATTCCTCTCCTCCCTTTCATTACCTTGGTAATTAATAAGTCAGAGTGTTTCAAATTCTCAACTAGTTAATCTAAGGCCACTAAAGGTCATGGACATTGGTTGTGCTAGAAATGCCAGATTTTTTTTAAAAAGGTGTTTTAAGTAGACCAACAATGACAAGCAATTTGTTCTGATAAAGTAGTTTTTTGAGAGAGATTAGTGTATTCAGACAGTGCAGAGTTTATTATGTGCTCAATGACTTAATATTCATCCTTTTCTGGCAGAACAGTACAAGTTTTATTGAGCAAACATTCCTGAAGCCACCCTTTTGTATAGCTTCTTATTAATGACTTTCAGGAATCTGACTCCACCATCCATCAGTCTAAATGGATACATTTGAAATAAATAATTCTAACCTTTATACTTGTCTGTTTCAAATATGTTCTGGTCATCCTAGCAAGGAGTACCAGATTCAAAATTTTATTCCCATAGCATCCTTGGAGTACATCTGATGTCTAGGTTACATCACCTACTTAATATATGATTATGATTGACTGGGTTACCCATACGGTCTCAGGGCGGGTCACAACAATTTAAAATACAACATTAAAAACAGTTTAAAACAAATTACAATCGCAATAATATGATAGATTCTAAATACACACAGCAAATACAGTGTCAAAAAGAGACTTATTCAGCATATGACAATATAACCGTCAGATCTAATTCAAGGTGCTTGTACTATTACACACAGCTCAACAGCTTAGGATACAAGTAGTTGAAAGAGCATCTTCCCAGTACCAGCCAAGCCATGTTTTGTGATCTGTAGGGAAGGCCCTACCTGTGAAATTTTGTTCACAAGAGACAGGGAGCACCTTGTTCTGTAGAGATCAGATTGTCCCTTGCACAGTGGAAGCTTAAGACTAAAATGGGAGCAACACCATTTGTATAAGGTAACATTATTATTAATGTTAGGTTTTGCACTGTGCTTCTACTTTTCTTCAATGCTCAACTATTATAGTTAGCCACTCTGGGCTCCTGGGAAAGGGCAGGGTATATGAAATGAATAATATACATAAAATAATTTACACTAAAATATTCTTCTGCCCCAAACATAGTTCAGAGGCTGATCAGCAGTGATTCACAAATCCACTTTCCACAGAGCATTTTAATTGCTTCTGGGGGAGGGCAATTAGGGGTCCCAAGCTTCCAACTTTAAACAGGAAGGGGGGGGGAACTGTCCTCACAATTGTGCAGTGCTCAAAAGCAGAGTTCAGCTACAGGGAAGACTAGGGTTGCCATACCTGTATTTCAAAAAGTAAAAACCAGGACACACTGAAAGTTGTTGGCACCGCCTTTCAGAAATTCCTCGTCTTTGAAATCCTGGTAATGTCCAGAAAAATCCAGACGAATGGCAGCCCTAGGGAAGACCCCTTGGGATGGAGGTCAAGTTGGAGAATCCTGTGCCAAAATCACAATCCCAAGACACTGCCAAATTCCACGGAGGAAAAATGCAAAACCACGGCCACCTCAGCTCCATGTTTGGAGCTGGCAAGTAGATGGAGACTGTACCAGCAGCTGCACTGGGCTTCTGTAATTGCAAATATACCCAATCTATTTATCCAGTTGTGAAAGCTTATCATGGAATGTAGGCTTTCAAGAGGTGCAAACAGTCCTTCAAGGGGGGGGAATCCTAACAGTGACCTCTTTACACCTCTTCACATACCTGATACGCTGTGGTGGCACCATATATTTATAGTTTCCAATTACATTATTATTATAGATGTATGCTTCCATCATATAGCCAGATTTGGCTATGTGGTGAATTTCTGATGGAAAGTGAGCTTCTCCCATTGCTCTTACTCTGAATCGGGATGAGGGGAAAATAAGAGGGGGCGTGATTCCACTGCACAGCCAACAGGGCAAGGTATCCTGTCTAGTGAGCTATTTTATTTCATTGCCTGCCAGGGCTCAGTGCAATACTTTGACTCTAGTTTGATTCTCATTTTGTAAAACTCCATGTGGATAGTTGGGACAGAAAGGAGATGAGCAACTGAAAGCATATCACATTGGAAGTACAGTAATGCAGTTTGCTTCTCTGTCAACATTCAATTCCCCCCCCCTAACTAGTAGGGAGTAGATCATGAGGGGAAATGTCAACCTGGGGCTTGCTTGGCACAACAGGGATCCCTTCTCTTTTCTCTCCAATTACTGCCTTACAAATACAGTGGTACCTCGGGTTAAGAACTTAATTCGTTCCGGTTCTTAACCTGAAACTGTTCTTAACCTGAAGCACCACTTTGGCTAATGGGGCCTCCTGCTGCCGTCGCGCCACCGGAGCACGATTTCTGTTCTCATCCTGAAGCAAAGTTCTTAACCCCAGGTACTATTTCTGGGTTAGCGGAGTCTGTAACCTGAAGCATCTGTAACCTGAAGCGTCTGTAACCCGAGGTACCACTGATTGTTTCACACCTTTCCACAAAGGAGCAACGAAATGTGACTTGGAGAGAGCAGTGTTTTGCTAGACACAAAACTGTTTAACATCGCCACCATTTTGTTTTACAGCAAGTTTACACATATTTTAAAGTAACAGTATTAAGAGTCACCAACTTGGCACCTGTGGCGTTGGATGCACCCACCTGCACCTCCTATGGCACCTGCAAAAGGCCTCAGTAAGTAATAATACATAAATAAAGGTTAGTTCTTCTTCCTGCTCAGTTTGTGTTTGCACTTGGCTCAGCTTCTTGTACATTGAACATGTCCCATCAAACATGTCCACATTTCACTGGATGCTAGGAGTGGACAGCTACCAGTCCTTCCATTCCAAACAGAAGTGTTATACCCATTGCAGCTACTGTGTAATTGGCGCCAACACTTTCTCAAAATTCAGAATGTGCCAACTGGCTTGGAAAGGTTGGTGAACCCTGGTATTGACTATATTTCTGATAGTCTATGATACTTAACATCCTATTTTCATGCAAGATAGAATGTATGTAGGATAATTAATTATAGAGTGATAAGAATGTTAAAGTAATATTTTTTGTGTAATGTAATGAATTTGAAAATGTGATTTTATGACAAGGGGGGAATGGGTGTGTGACCTCTGTTGTAAAAATTTTTTAAAAATGTTTCAATAAAGTATTTTTTTAAACTCAAAAAAAAGAAAAGAAAAAAGGATATTTAAATAACTTTCCCATCTGTTGTAACAGGTCATAGATCTCGAAGTTATGGAAACAGGAAGTTATGAGTAGTGGTTTTATAATACAGCAGCCCAGCGGCCAGCCATACTCCAAACACTGGAATATGTTTTAAGGAGTTCTCTAATCACTCCTCCACTCCCTTTCAAGCTCAAATTTCAGTGGATGTAAACAATCGTCCCATGTGACATTGCTTTTCCATTCGGGAAGAGAAGGTTCTGTATAGCAGAACAATCTTCTATTAAACCCAAAGACAACAGAGCAGCACACACTGCACAATATTTCTGCTGGTCTGCTGGATCCAGCTGCCACTCACACATGGTCCATTTGCAGCCAGCCAACGTGCAGCTAGAAAGAGAGAAAGACAGCTAGGCCCTTGCACTGGCAAGTTGACCTATTGTATTTTACAGTGCTTTTATTAAACACCTGAGATTTATTTATTTTTGAAATTTTAAACAGAATTGTAAGTATGAATAAATCTTTGGCCATTTTCAAAGAGCAGAAATAAAGTGACTCAGCATAACTGAAATTTCTGCAATAAGTTTCTCCCCATAGAAGCAATAATAATAATTTTTTTTAATGTTAACTTTACTCCTGATCATTCTTCATTTTGTGGAGTCTTAAGCCCAGGCAACCAGAAGCACCTTTCCTTAGTTACCATTGTTAGCTAAGCATGAGCCCAATAAGCAGTAAGCTGTTCTGCAGACAGCATACTGTAGTAGTCCAAATAGGCCTGTCTCAAACCTCTTCATAGAATGGTTAGTACTGGTGTATAAAGTGTATAAAACCCCCATTCATTTTTTGCTGATTAGTGTGTGTGTGTTCAGCAGTGAGCTGTCTGGAAGGTTGCATTCCTTCATGGTAATTCTTACATATACAAACTTTCTTGGAAATATCATAAACAACAGTTTGAAAGTAAACAATGAACAAAAGAAGAAGAAGAAAGGGTAGAGAGGAAACACAATGAGAACAGATAATCTAACTAGAAAGATTATCCAACCCATCCACTTCCTCCTGTGACAGTAATAATAACAACAACCATTTTATTATTTATATGCCACCCATCTGACTGGGTTGCCCCAGCTACTCTGGGCAGTTGATATACCAGTTATATACCTCCTTCCTCCCCAAGAAAGAACAGGTACCACACATTTCTGTCCCGTTCACTTGCCAAAAACACCAGTACAGTACTAGATTTGATCTGCCCTAATGGGCAAACTCAATCAATACAGGGGTTAAAACGCTGAACTCCCTGTCCCTCAAATACAGAAGAAAATTATGGGGAGGGGGTTGTCAAAAGAGGTAAGAGGTACCAGCCTCATGGACAAAGACACATTAATACAGTAGCTGCTTTTTGGCTAAACAAACTCTCAAAGCAACTTACAAAAGATACAGTACATGCTAAAAATAAAACAAAAAATAAAAAATAAATATTTTAAAAAAGATAAGTACATGCATTACTCTTATGTGAACTCAGGATTCCACTTCAATAAGCTCAGATGGATTTGCTCCCTGTTAAGCAATGGGAGAGGCCTAGTTCCTCCTGCCCAGCAAAGGAACATGGTAGATCTCAGGGGAGCAGTTTCTTTGGCAACCTTAGCTTAAAACTAGTGACGTAACAGACCCATAACAGACCCCACCTGTTTTTGCATAACCTGATGCAGATTACCGGACAAGCTGCAGCTGTACCACCATGCTGCAGACAAAGTTTCCACTTCTTGGTTGTCTTTTACAGTTCTCCTTCCCCAAGTCCCAAAGCGGGCAAGTGCTCTACACAAATGTCCCAAAAATATCCTGTGGCACAAAACCAAAGTGTTTTGCCTTCCTCCATAGGATCTATACACTAGCAGTATTTTAAAGAGCAAGTCCCTGCATACATGTTTGATGTTTTTATTATGTTTTTAGATATGCTGGGGGAACCCAGCCAGATGGGGTATAAATATAACAACAACAACAACATCTGATCCAGCTGCCACACTTAACTTTTCAGGTGCATCACTTGGAGTGCATATGGGTAACTAATAGGGGAATAAGAGGAGAGAGAGCATAAAGCCATCTTCACACTTCTAGTCCTTCTTACAATCCTAACAGAGAGTGGTACAACCAGAACACAACATACAAATGCACTATTGAAAGAGACATGCAATTAAGGAGCCTGGAAAAATATTCCCAGAACATATGCACTTTGTAATAATCATATATTTTTAATAATGTAAAATTAACTTAATTACAATAAGGTCATTTGAATTATCACTATAAAAGTTCTGAGTGCTGTCTCACAGAGATTATGTCACCATCTTAAAATGAATGGCAATGCCAGAGTTGTGGAACAAAGAACTTTCAGGAAAAATTGTTTAGTATACAGGTCTTCACAATATGTATGGCCAGGGCTTTTTTTTTTTCCAGACAGAGCTCAGCTCCGGCACCTCTCAGGTGGGTGCCATTGCCATTCTAAGAGAAGTTTATAGTGAGCTCCAGCATCACTTTTTCTAGAAAAATAGCACTGTATATGGCTGCTAAATATTGAATAATTCTAGCCAAGTGACCTTAAAAAAATATCAATATGAGAAGTCAGTTTCACCGATCATGTGATGGCAGCAAAGTAGAGTGTGCTTTAGCTTACTGCAGGGATCAGCAACCTTTTTCATCTGTGGGCCGGTCCACCATCCCTCAGACCATGAGGTGGGCCGGACTATATTTTGAAAAAAATAATGAACGAATTCCTATGCCCCACAAATAACCCAGAGATGCATTTTAAATAAAAGCAGACATTCTACTCATGTAAAAACACCAGGCAGGCCCCACAAATAATCCAGAGATACATATATATATATATATATATATATATATATATATATATATATAATGTAGGCATTGCGCGTGTGGAGGTCACAGCCTTTCTCCGTAACTGCTGAACCGTAATATAACAAATTTGGCCACAACGTTCCATGCCCATCAGGGAGGGATCTGGCATAATTCCCCCCCCCCAAAAAAACAAACCCCACACCTTTCACACCTAAAATAATGATTAAACACAAAAAGTGGCGCCCAAATTAGACGTCACCACCAGAAGCTCTGAAAACTCCAGCAGCATCCAATAGAAAGGCAGATCATACCCTGCCACTTTCAAAGCTGCGCCGCCAGAGGACATCACGCCAGATTCCACAGCAACCAACTGAAAACAGTCCTTTTGCAGCAACAAGGCCCAGCTTTTTCAATAGGCCGCAGCCTTGCCAAGCAGGGAAAACTGAGTAGGTCGCACCATTCAGTAGGCCACAGGCAAAAACAAACAGAATATGGGGCCTTCACAATGGGGGGGGCACAGGGATGAGGCACAACAAAGGGATGAGGCACAACACATAGCCATGGGGGGAGGGGGAAGAACCCTGAGTCAGCGAAAGCAGTGGGGGGTGGGGACATTTTCAGGAACATGTGTGGGTGGGGGAGTCTTATTTTTGAAGCTTACAGTAGGGGAGTCAGGGTTGGGGCAGGGGAGGTGAGCGGACTCTGAAGGGAGACTCTGAAGGTCAATTTAACAAAAAGGTCCATTTAACACAACGCGTGGCCGGGCCAGCTAGTTTTAAATAAAAGGACACATTCTGCACATGTAAAAACACGCTGATTCCCAGACCATCCGTGAGCCGGATTGAGAAGGCGATTGGGCCACATACGGCTCATGGGCCTTAGGTTGTCTACCCCTGGCTTACTGGCACAATCAGTTTTTCCTTATTCGAAGCCTTCCAATAGCTTACCATAGATGAGTTTGTGTGCCTTAACAGATTGCATAGAATTAGAATTTTGCCCTGTGTGCATGTGCACCTGCCTGATCCAGTGACAGCTGGATGTTTGAAGATGCCAGAGAACAATGGCCCCATTATCAATATGTTACGTGGTATGTTATCATGTTTAATCTTGGTGTACACCAAGTTTCAAAAGTTTCTGACAATAAAGTAGGGTACTAATTTGTACAATAATAAATTTCAAAAATCATGATTGTGTCACATGGCACTATGGTCAGGACACTAGACAACCAAAACAGCAGAGACTGATCATTTCCTCTTGCTGGGACTCAACTTCCTGTGCATCACTTCACCACTCGTACTATTTTGCAAAAAGAGTGCTGTTTTTACCGATGTTGTCCAGAATGATATTGTCTTAAACATGTTTCTTCCTATTAAGTTCTCAGAATGGATATTTTGAGACTGAAACCTTATCTTCACAGAACATCACTGAAGTCATTCAAGAGTTTTGCCTAGTCAAGCACTTTAAGACTAATGACCTAAATTTGTATGTTGCCCCTTTCCCCAGCATACTTCCAATAAGCTCTAGACTGGCATACATAGGGGTTGCTGTGGATACCCATGGGTGTAGTGGTATTCTTAAAGCTACTCTATCAGACACAAAGTACAAATAACCAACTTAAATCAAAAACCTTAATTACAAAAGTGTTTCATCACGATCTAAAACTTTAGGATAGTATTTCCATGGAAACTGTTGACTAGCTTGCTATGTGGATATATTTACTATGCTTGAGATTTCCAAGTTACCACAGGTATCATGTTTTTCACAACATTTATGAAAAAAGATGCACAAGAAAATAACAACAAAAATGGATGTCAAGCAGCACTCACCTGCCAACAAGCAATTATTTGCTTAATGCATTTATTAAGAGTATTTTTACAGTGGACTATATATAAACGTAACTATCTGCTAAATTGTCCCATTGTTTACTAGTTATGAGCGTACATCAATGTTGAATGTATGACGCTGTGTAACAGTTAAATATTTGCATTCTGCAGAGAGCTAATGCATTACAGTAGTGCAATTTTCTTTTTAAAAACAATCATTACCCAGAAGAGTCACCTGTTGGCGATACAGTTCAAACCCTAGGGGAATAGTAATTTATGATTCAGAGGATAACTATAGCAACTTTTATGTCGCGAGCAGGGGTGGGGAACCTGCAGCTCAAGTGCATCTACATGGGAGTGGGGGGCAGACAAAGCTGACGGAAGGATGTGGCAGGGGGAGAGTCATCCACAAAGCAAAAGTTTAGACTTTTGGCCAGAGCGAGCCATCCTTATCTCATTCAACAGTTGATTATTACTACAGTATATCAAAACACCCAACACATTATGCACATTTACTTGGGATTCAATTAGTTATGGTTTCTCCCTTTTAGGTCCTAATTGTTTGAGACCAGAGTATCTGAAGGATGCATTTGCCCATATGAGCTCACCCATACATTAAGCTCCATGGTTGGGGCTCTGCTCCATTGGCAGTGCTGCAGATGGGGATGCTGGAGACGGCCTACCAGAGCTTTGAAACAGGCTGCCTTGGCAGGGTTGCTTGTCACCCACCCTTTCTGTTTTTAGGTACAGGGCAAGACATCACTGTTTCAGTGAGCATTTATGGCTGCCATTTGGCATATTTATTGCTGCTGAAATCATAGTTGCTCTGTTGGGTGGCTTACAGTTTGTTTGTTTTTTTAATAAATCAGCAGAGTGCTATGGGCTCGGCTATTAATACGGTATATTCTTGTTATCTCATTTCTGTTACTAGCTGCAGAAAGGTCAGATAAAAAAACATTGGCAGATATGGGATTTGCACTACACACAGCGATAAATGCATTTGCCCTAGTCATCTTACTTTCATATAGGGAATCCAAGGTTGTGATAATTTGCCCAAGGCCAGTGAGAAAATGCAGCATAAAATATTTTAACAGGTACAACTAGGACCCCCCAAACAGCACCCATGTACACCATGACACTCTTGGACATCTGCTTGATGCCCACCAAGGCCCCTTTCCATTCCAATGTATAAGTTTTTCCCCCATTTGGGGCTTGGTTGTTTTGGGAGAGAGTTGCCTGCTTTTCTACGTGTTTTGTTTGTTCTGGAGCATGTGTAGATCTTTACCTGTTTGGGAGGCAGGGTGCTTCTGAGCATTGCCAGCTTTTATTCAGTGAAATGGGTATTTAGATTTTCAAATAGCTCCTGGCTATGCTTGCTGAAGCAGATGAGAGCTAGAGTCCAAAAACATCTGGAGGTTAGCAGCCCTGCCTTAAATAATATTTAGCATTTTGTTGCTGAGCTACCCTTGGGTTTGCATTGTCCCCAACACACTACAGTCACAAGTCCAGAAGCTTTTGCTTCTGGTTTAAATTGTTCATATGCTGCCATGTTATCCATACCTGGAGAAGCTGTGGTTAATCTTAACTACGGTTAGGTGAAACAAGACAGCTTCATAAACTAAGGTTTGAAGCTGACTTGTGTCAATTAGCTATAGTTAAGAGTAACCACACTCTATGCTTCGGATAGTGCATTACACTGCAATATGGAAGTTTTTGCTTTCCCTCTCATAGACACCCTAGAGGAGAGGGGAGAAGGAAGCATGAAAGCCTGAGGTTTGTTCTCATAATGCTAAATCATGGTTCAGGGTTATCTCGGAATGCAGCCAAGTTGTATGTGACCAAACAAAAGCCTATAATGACAGTTTTACTGCTGACACTTTCTGAACACTCTGGAAAAAATACCAGTATCATTGTAGGGGTTCATATAGTGTAGCAACTAGAAGCGTGCAGCAGGAAGTCCAAATCTCACCATAGCCATTAGCTCACTAGAACACAAGAGCAGGTCTGCTGGATGAGATCTAGTCCAGTATCCCATTTTCCATAGTGGCAAACAATATGTCTATGGGAAGTCTACAAGCAACACAGCAGGACAATGGGCAGGACACAGACAGGCCTTCTCCTGTCACTGGTACTCAGCTGGAGGTAGTACATAGCCATCACAACAAGTAGCCACTGGTAGCCTTATCGTACACAGTAGGGAATTCCATTATTTAACTACAGTGGAACCTCAACTTACGTACGGCTCTACTTACGTACGATTCCAGTTACGACCTTCAGTAGTCTAAACAAAATTTAAAAAAATTCCTTCCAGTAGCACCTTAGAGACCAACTAAGTTTGTCATTGGTATGCACACGAAAGTTTGCATACCAATTGCAGGCACATGAAAGCTCATACCAATGACAAACTTAGTTGGTCTCTAAGGTGCTACTGGAAGGAATTTTTTTATTTTGTTTTGACTATGGCAGACCAACACAGCTACCTACCTGTGACCTTCAGTAGGTGCTTTGACTTATGAACTTTCTTCTAGATACGAACAGACGCATTGCCAGCAGCCCGGAGCTCGCCCAGGGAGAGGCCTCCAGTTTGCTGGAGCTCACTCCGCCAGCTGCAGAGCAGTGCTGAGGCCTCTGCTGCTAGGGAGAGGGCGCCCATCCCGCCCCCGAAGCCGTGGAAGAGGTGCTGCCAGCAAGAGGCACAGCAGGGCGCACTGTAGCCCCAAACTCCGCTGAGGAACTAACCTGAGGAAGTCCAGAGAAGAACCTGGCCTGGCAAAAAAAAAGTGTGACCCTGACCGAAGTGAATCAGCTCTTTACTGACCCTTGCCCCACCCCCAGCTTGTATCCAGGTAAGCCCACCCACCCTCAGTGCATGCAAGAAAAAAAATGCTAATTTTTTTCATCTACAATACTGTCTTATTTATTTTATAGTACAGTACATTGATTATTGCCTTCATTTTATGGATCTATGGTCTCGTTAGACAGTAAATTCCATCTTAAATTGCTGTTTTAGGGGGTGTTTTTCATTGTCTAGAACAGATCAATTCATTTTTCCATTATGTTCTATGGAAAAGTGTGTCTCTACTTATGTACATTTCTAGTTATGACAGGACCTCCGGGACGGATTATGATTGTAAGTAGAGGTTCCACTGTATGTGTTGTGTGAACTGGTACATCCCTTTCATTTAAACTGAATCTCTCACCATTCAGCTTCACTGGACGATTCTAGATTCTAATATTATGAGATATTGAGAAAAACTTATCTTCTCCTCACCAGGTATATCTTTATACATTTCCATGTCTCACTCCTTAATGTTTCCCCCCGAAACATAACATCTGAGCTGTTACTCTCAGCCCCAACCCAACTTGCAAAATGGGGATAGTATCTTACACAGGTGTTATACATGAAAGAATGGAAATAAAGTACTTTGAACAATCCAAAGGACCATATTACATACCTGGTATTGTGGGAAAGTATTTAAGAATATTACAAGTAAAATAAAAGCCAGACAAAGCCAGCCATGGCCATGAAGAACTCTGTGGCAAACCACAATTGACCTAGCCATTGTTACATCATATGCTCCTAAGATTTGGTTGGGGAGGTAGGTTCATCTGCAAATTGGTTGCTCTTTGCCTCACCTTTAAGGCCAAGGCAGCCAGAACCTGAGTAGACATCAGGCAGTTCTTAGGACAGCCCAATGACACAGCAAACAACTTTATTCAAACATGTACTAAGTCCACCTTGAGGACCTAAGACATAGAAAGCTGAGAAATAAATACCTAAAATTAAGCAAGTACAAACTAAACTGTACCATTTAAGTGTAACAACCAGTCACCATTTTAGATTAATGAAGTGATTTGAATAGATCTCTTTATTTGCAAACTTCAAAAACACAACAGAGAGCAGAAGCAAAACTATGCAATTTAGCACTGACAGACCACTAAATAGTTCAGGACACTTTTATATGAAAATAATAGATTTATTTGCATTGGCTCGGATGACGTTTCTGTATTTGCCTAGACTAGACATGACAGCTCCTGTGCAAAAAAACAAACAAAAAAACTGTTCCGTTTGAGCAGATTTTCTGACTTCAGTTCAGATTTCTAGCGCCAAATATTCATGTTTAAGTCCACACAACTTGGAATTCAAATACTGAAACTGTCAAATAAGAGGGCAGTGCAGTGATTACATTTAGAGATTAAAAATGGCACATACCTCAGGTATACCTATATTGGCGCACAAAGATAATACACCTTTATACTGTTAAGGGAGGAGGGGGAAAAGAAAATGTAGTTGGATCAATGTATAGTTTAATAAGAGCCAAATGCAGTGGAATCAAAAAGGAAGTCCTTAAAAAAATTATACCATTTTAAAAAGGTGTACACTACTCCATTAAGACAGCAGTGGTACTCAATTTGGTGTTACAACTAAGTAAAAATCACATTGCTGGAAATCAGTTTATCATAATCTGTCCTCCTTAAGACTGGAAAAATATTACACAGGATTATCAGGAAGACATGTACCTATCTTTGAAAGGCATGAAATCAACAGCATCTTCATGGAAGAGATTTGATATAGAAATAATTTCAATTGTCCATTGGTGGGAAAGGTTTAAGGGTTAACTTTCCCTGGCAATTCTGATCGGTAAACATTTGCAAGTCAAACAGGAACCTACTGCTGAGAAATCTCTATTATCCGGCATCTATTATCTTGCCTACCCAGTGATGGTTAATGTAGAGCAGTTCAAGTTATTCTTTATGTGTTAAAAGATTATAGTATAATCAGAACCACTCAATAATAAATCAAAGGCTTTCCTCCAGAACCTGAAAACACTGGGGTGATGATTTTAGCTGAAATAATGAAAAATGAAAAGATACCTGGAATAGCATTATATCCCACGCACCTTTTGTTTTCTACGAGTCATGCATGCTGCAGACGAAATGGTTTGTGCTAAACAGCCTCAAATCTATTTTTCTAATATTAAGCACAAAGGAACAACACTGACAGCAAGCATGGTAAATAAATATCTCCCTTGAGAACAAGAGCAGCAGTCAGGAGGGCTGACATGCATGCTAGAGAAACCTCACACACCATTTTTTTCCTACCTGCACAAGTTGCCATTTGCTGCAGCCGTAAAAATCCCTCTTCCCCCTCTTCCCTGGTTGATTTCAAAAGGAAGGTTTTCAGGCAGTCTCTCAAGGCATCTACTAATATGCTTTACAAGTATAATATTCCAATTAAGAGTATCTTTAAGAGAAAATCCATTTTCTTCCTTGCTCAGGTAAACATGTTTACAGCTCCTGCCCGGAGACTGGGTGGTTCAGACTCCCATGTCACACACATGTCGTCAGCAACAAGAAAAGCCCCCTTTCTCTATCATTAACATTTTAAATAAGGGAAGGAGAGAGGAGCACTTTGCAAACTTACCTTTAATATTGCCTCAATATTAAACAGACCACACAAATGCATGCTCTAAAACAGGAAATTAGCATTATAATATCCCGTATACATCCTGATACTTGCTATAAATAAACCCACCCCATACAGAGCAGGAAGCTACTAGTTCAGAACCACCAGATCAACTAGTTAGTCGATTAGAAGGCCAATGTTTATGTGCGTGTTTCACGTTAAGTATCAGAAGTCGTAGCGCCCTCTCACCCGGGGAAACATTAATTCCTTCTCGGAGATATTAAAAAAAAATCCTGTCCAAAACGTCATGATCTCGGACCAACCACTAGAACCCTTCCAATCCATAACCGTATACAGGAAATGCCAAACGAAAGCTTTAAAAAAAACTGCCAAGAAAGGTTACAAAACCTCCCGTTTTACATCCTAAGAAGTCATCAGTTTTCCCGTTATTATTATTTTTTAATAGAATACGTAAGAAGAAAAATCCAACAACATAAGTTTTGAGTATTTATTCCCCCACTTTTCAACGCAGGTTTCAACTCATTTCCAAGTAATACGTATGCATAAAAGGGGGGGAGCCCTTAAATCTGAAAAGTAAGCGTCATTCCTTATATAGGCTGTAACAGTTGTTCCTAGCGAGCGAAGAAAGGCGGGGAGGGGGCGCAGCGGACAAACCGTTACCACCCATTATTATGATTATGATACAAACAGGTACCTCGAAATCCAAGAAGAGGGCGAGAAAGAGAAACTTGGCTGATTCACGTCCCCTCCCCAACCCACACAGAAAGAAAGCCTTCCTTTTTCTACCCCCCCCCCCGCTCACCCCAATCACGTTGATAAAGGAGGGGACAATTGGAGAGGGGGAGAAGAAGAAAAAACACCCACCCAACCTCACAGAAACACTTCCAACACTTCTGCCAAGATCTGGAGGTTGGCCGGGGTGTGGGAGGAGAAACAATATGTTCAATGGCTACGGAGATAAATCAACATGCACTGCAGGCACTAAAAGAGGCGGAGGCGAAAGTAACGGGGTGGGGAGCGAGAAGAGGGGGGAGCAATACATAGAAGGCAGGGGAGGAGGGGCAGAGAAAAGGAGGGGGTCCCTTTCCAGGGCAATCTCAGGGGTGCGCATGTGGTTCGTTTCCCTTGTAAAAAAGGGGAAAAAAAGAAAATCAATACACACTGCAGCAAGCAACAGTGCTTCCCCTCGCATCCCGCTTTCCCCCCGCTTCTTCCCCAGCCGGGGCCAAAACACGCCACACGCCAGAGAACGAAGTCCCCATTACAGTCATCCTGTCTTCGACGTTTTTGTTGCGTGTCTGGCAAGCAGGTAGTTCGGGAGTTACACGCAGTTCTCTCTGGGTCTCTCTCCTCCCCCCACCTCCCTTTCCCATCAGAACTATGAGCCTAAGCGCACCATCCACCCCCACCATCCCAAAACAACAACAAACAACTATGGGGGGATCGCGAAAACTGGAGGTGGGAGGCTGCGGGGGGGGGGAGCGGCGCGCTTCCATCGGGGACTTTCCCCAGCGCGAGGGGAGGAGAGAGAGGAGGGAAGTGACCCCCCTCCCTCCGCAATAGCAAAGTCCCCCCCCCGAAACAAAAAGTTTGGGGAGCGGGGTCGGCGGGGGCGCCCCTTCTCCTCGGAGGCCGGCGAGACCCGCCTCAGCTCAGGTAATAAGTTTCCAAGTTGAGGTGAGGGGGGGCCCGTTATAAGGTCGAAGGCGCGGCCTCCTCTCTCTCCCCCCGCAAGAGAAGGGACCCGAGAGACTAGAGAAAAAAAGAAATACCCCCCGCTCTGCTTCGCTCTCTCCCCCTGAGGGAAAGAAGCCGGGGACGGGCGGCGGCCGGGCAAAATGAAGGGTGGGACACGGGGGAGAGAAAGAGGCAGCGGGCGGCGTGTAACGGTCCCCGGGCAGGGCTGCTCCTCGCCGGCGAAGGAGGCTCGAGTGGAGGAGGCACCGCTAGGCGGAGAAGGAGGCAGCCCGGCGGCGGTGGCGGGGAGGGAGGCAGGCAGTCAGGCAGGTAGCGGATCTAACGGTGCAGGGCGAGCCGGGCTCCCGGCGAGGAGCTCCCGGGAAATTACTTTCTACTTCTCGGATCTGCTTCTCTCTGTCTTCTTTCCTCTTCTTCTTCCTCCTCCCCCACCCCCCGTTTCACTCCGCCCGACCCCCGGCCCGGTCCCCCCTGAGCGTCCCCGGCGCGGCGCGGGCCGCTGCCCGGCGGAGCTGACTGACCGTTATTGCGCCTCGGGTTCGCCTGCTTCCTGCGCTTACACCTGGGGCCATCCGCCATGATCCTCTCGCTTGTGTCTAAATGCTCCAGTCACCTCCTCCCCCCTCCCTTCCCCCCTCCCCCTCGCCGCTCTCCCCCCCCCCTCAACCCCCGCCCGGACCTGGTTTACGACACTGGGTGGTTTGGTGTATGTGTGTCTCTGTGTGTGTGCGTGTGCGCGCGTGTGTATATGTCCTTTTTTTTTTACTTTTTTACATCACCTTCCTACACCTAGTGCTCGGCCGCCGGAACCTTGTTGCCAGGGGAGACGGCCGCTTTACGGCAGCACGTTTGAACCGGCAGGAGGGAAAAGTTTCTTCTTCGCTCCGCTTGGGCGCGACGCAGGTACCCGTGTGTGGCGCACGGGGTGCGGAGGGGGCGTCAGGAGGAGGACCGGGGAATGGGATCGCAAGAGGGAGGAGGAGGATTTGGGGAGAGAGAGAGAGGGAAAGTGCCTCTTGATGTGGGGTGTCTAAGGGGAGGGCCCAGAGGACGACACAGATAGAGAGCGAGAGCGGTGCCCTCCGGCGCAATGGAGCCGGGCGAGCGCGCGTGAGCCCCTAGTGCTGTAGCCGGGCGAGGAGGCGCCACTAGCCGCGCTGTTGTTATTATTATCCTCATTATCACGCATTGCAATTTGTTGTCGCTTTATATCAGTACGGCACAAGCACACGCGCATCCGTATCAGCCCAAAACGAATTAAAGGGAAGCAAGGAGAAGGCTTGCAGAGAGATAGAGAGGAGGGAGGTGAAGTGTGGATTTGTTGTTTACACGTTTCGTTCCTACGGTGTTGTTGTGCGTATGACGTTTTCGTGTGTGTGTGTGTGTGTGTGTGTGTGTGTGTGTGATAAGTTGTTGATAAGTTGTTGTGTCCTGGCTTTACCGGTAGAGCTTGGTAAGCATTTTAAGTTCAGGAGTGTGGGATATGCACTTGCTGGTGGATTGCTGAATTGTGGGGGACACGCACGGTCGGCTTTACTGTCGACACACGCCTTCCCAGGGCTTCTGTTTGAACTGTTAGCTCGCTTAATGTAGATTATTTACTTATTTATTTTGAGTTTTAGACAATTCATCATGCCCGCCCCTTATGAAAAAGAAAGGGACAAGAAGGCAATTTACAACAAAGTGAGAAGTAAGATGAAAAGAATACAGAAGGTTATAAAATGTAATGCAATCTTTAAAATTCACAACTCATAAAAATGCACTGAATGGCCATTTATTAAGAGCTCCAGTAGCAGCATATTGGTTGGTTGGTTGGTTGCATTTGTAAACCCCACCTTTTTTCTTCAAAGTGCTGAAGGTGGTGTATGTATAGTTCACCCTCTCATTTAATTCCCACAACAACCTCACAAGGTGGGTTAGGCTGAGAGGCAGTGACTGGCCTGAGGTCACCCAGTGACTTCATGGCTGAGTGGGAATTTGAATCCTGGTCTCCTAGGTCCTAGTCTGACACTCTGTCATCTGATCAGGTCTCTCTTCCAAATACCTGCAGAAAAAACATGTTTCCTTGCCAGCTGCCTAAACTGGGGCCAGGTGCAGTTCGGTAGAAGAGACGAACTTGTGTATGCAAGGAGCCACCACTGAAAAGGTGCTTCCCCTTAATAAAAATGTTAGTGGAAGTGAGGAGGAACCAGAGCTGCTTAGGTGAATAGGAAGGCGAAAGCAGACATATGGGAACATCACAGGTTCTGAATGGCCAACCTGACTTGAGATTTGATACAATTAGTTGATAATGAACAGGAAAATATCCATGAATTGCAGTGGTGCTCAGTTGACCCATCAGATGATTGCCTCCTAACATGATTGGTCAAGTATCTTCAAATACTGGGTGGACATCTCCAAATGTC
Organism: Zootoca vivipara; assembly: GCF_963506605.1. NCBI lineage: Eukaryota > Metazoa > Chordata > Lepidosauria > Squamata > Lacertidae > Zootoca > Zootoca vivipara. The sequence continues at coordinate 40,487,214 of NC_083287.1, read as the reverse complement.
CTATGGCCATTTATTTGGGAGCAAGTCCCATTGATGTAAGTGCAGCTTACTTCTGAGTAAGCATGCACAGGCACAGGTAGCCTACGGTTTTGAATAATTTCTTTATATATTTAAAATATTTATATACCACCTTAAGCCAGCCTTGCATTACAGAACAGTTAAATGCAAAAAAATAAGAAACTGTATGTTTAAAAAGTGCATTATGGAGATAGGTATGAGGGGCTATTCTGCATGCCTCCTTTCCACCTCACAGTGCAGCCTATGCCATCTCACACCCAGTCATTAGTGGAATACAGAATCTTGAGTTGAAAATGAGAATAACATTAATGTTAGGAAATATGCAACAACATGCACCTGTCTACGCAGTGTGCTTTTTTGTAATTAATCTTTCATCAGAAACATATGAATATTCTTCATACAAACAATGCCAAAAGAGAAAACAAAATACTAGATGCTTGTTCAATGTGCACACTGTCCACGAGGAAGAGAAAACTCCAAGCCATGTGTGCATCACACAACCTCACTCAAAATGACAAAGATACCTTGGTAACAAGTTCTTCTCAAAGAGTTTTTTGGTGGGTAGGGGCTGTTATTGGTCCCCCATGACAACTTGCAACCATTTCAGCTTGGCATAACACTAGTGATGTGTAATCTTTAAATTGGCTGCTGCCAGCAAAAAATAATCTGATTTGATTTCTACAAAGTAATCTACACTCAGCTTCCAGCAAAATGAAAAGCGGCACCATCCCAGGTCCCAGATTATTAACTGCTTGACTATTGCGGACATCTGCTGAAGACTTCTGACCCAACAAGCATTCACAATAGGACAACTTTATCACACATGATTGAAGCCCCTTGGAGTATACTTCTGAACATGAGATGAAGTGACTGGTTGTTGCCTTCGTGCCTGATTGCTGCGGGAAACTAAGCATTGGACTTCTGGTCTAGAACAACAAGTGTCTTAAACACATTGCTGCAATTGAACACATACTTATGAGTTGAAGTGAATTGTCCTGTTGAAGTAAAAAAAAAAAAAGACTTGTTTCTGAGTAAGCCTGCATTGATCTGGGCTACAGGAGAATGAGGTTCAGTTCCTCAGGAGGATTATAACAGAGCAGTTGTACTGCTTAAAAAGCTGTGCATTAGAGCGCCGTTCCTCCTCCAGTTCTACAATACACTTTCACCTGCTTGTCTAATTGCTACCTCCACCTCCTCCCTAGATTACTGGCAGGGATTTACTTGTCATGTACTTAAGCCTAGGTGTTACCATAGGATGATTTGCATAATTATTGCCTTACGGGACTTTTTAAAAAGGCTAGAGGGTAGATGCCAAGCATCAAGAAGCACCCTAGCACAAGAGCATTTGTATGATTTCCAGCAACTGGTATTCAGAAGGATATTGCCTCCCAGGGGCGGCTCACTCATGAGGCAAGGGGAGGCGAGCGCCTCAGGCGGCAGCAACCACCAAAGCAACAGATCCTGATGTAGATCTTTATTCTCCCTCCTTGTTCCTGATGTGGATCTTCACTCACCTCTTCTTCCCTGGCAGGGAAATCTTCTTTTAAAGCCAACCACATTGGTGGTAGGTTTCGGGCAGTCTGTATAAAAATGCATAAGTGATGATAAACATATAAAAATACATTATATTAGGGGAAACTGCTCTGCAAAAATGTGTATGTTAGGGAAAACTGCATAGAGAAATATGTATATTTGGATTAATTTGCACTAAATTTTCAAAGGATTTTTTAAAAAATAAAAAACCCAATGAAAAGCTTGCAAACTGATAGAGAACTGAACTTGATTGGCAAAATGAGAAACACAGAGAAACCAGAATTGGCAGAATCACCCATCACTACTCAAGGACAGGTATTGGAACTGGTGCTTTTTAACTTGTTCAGAAATAGAGTAGCCAAGTTTTCAGATGACACCATATTATTCAGGGTGCTGAAAAAGAAAAGAAAAGGGAAGAACAAAATGATTGTGAAGAGCTGCAAAACAACCTCTCAAAACTGGGTGAATGGGCAATAAAATTCCAAAAATGTAAAGTGATGCACATTGAAGCAAAAAAGAAATTCACATTATATAGTTGGGGTCTGATCTGGCAGTGAATGATCCAGGAAAGTTATCTTGGGGTCATGGTGAATAGCTCAGCGAAGACATTGACTAGTGTGCAACAATTGTGAAAAATAAGGTTTTTATTTTGGCAATCATTAGGAAAAGGACCCAGGTGGCGCTGTAGTTAAACCACTGAGCCCAGGGCTTGCTGATCAGAAGGTCGGCGGTTCGAATCCCTGTGGCGGGGTGAGCTCCCATTGCTTGGTCCCAGCTCCTGCCAACCTAGCAGTTTGAAAGCACGTCAAAGTGCAAGTAGATAAATAGGAACCGCTACAGCGGGAAGGTAAACGGCATTTCCATGTGCTGCTCTGGTTTGCCAGAAGCGGCTTTGTCATGCTGGCCACATGACCTGGAAGCTATACGCCGGCTCCCTCGGCCAATAATGCGAGATGAGCGCGCAACCCCAGAGTCGGTCACGACTGGACCTAATGGTCAGGGGTCCCTTTACCTTTACCTTAGGAAAAGGAATGAAAAACTTCCATGATTATCATAATACTGTACAAATAATAATACAAATGCGCAGTTCTGGTTGCTTTTGCATATTCTTTTAATTATTTACATAATTTGGTTCGTCTGGAGCAAAAGATCGGCTAATCTTACATAGGCAACTCAACACTGACAAGGAGGTGCCATATAATCTGGGGTTCCGGTTTCCGCTCTGACCTTCGTAAGGAATTTGGCGGTTGCTAGGGGAGTAAATGGCAACCCCCTACCCTCTCCGGGGGTTACGGAGAGGGGCCGCTGGCCCGCGATGCCCCCAGACCCACTCCGACTGTTTATGGAGTGGGGGGAGCTTGGGCTGAAAAGCACTTACGAGGGCCAGGACTCCCGGACGCTAATCTGCATGGCGGGGATTTCCATGGTTAAAGAAGATAATTAGGCTTAAATCTATGGACATACTTCAGAAGGAGGGGAAGAAGCGCTGTTTACTGCTGAGAAATCTATGCTGCTGAGGGAGAGGAGTTAAAGGCTGTATATCATCTGGAAGAAGGATTGATGGGGACGGAGCGATAAGGGAATGGAGTTTTATTTTTCTTCATATGAGTTACTTCGTACCTTCCCAGACGCGATGTCCTGGCTTGTTTGGAGTGAAAGAGAAGCAAAAGACTGTGTGAGTTGAACTTTATAAACTGTTGTTACTGAGCATATTTTTTAAAGATGTGGAGTTGCCGATGAGAAAAGCCCCCCCCCCCCTAGTCGGACGGAAGGAGTCCTGGACGCGTTCGGAGGATTTATGAGCTGTGACGCACTATGAATTGGAGCAGCGACCTGAAGCTAAGTTCAGCTATAGGGCAAGGAGATCCATTAATTTACCAAGAGTTTATGGTTTGATGTTTGGGTCTTCTGCCTGGAAAAGCTGTAAATTTTATAAAGATCGTTAATCTTCATGGCTATGAGAGAAAACGAAAGTGATTTGAGCTTTTTAAGATGGCGCTGCTTCGACGCAACAGGGAGCTCCAGACTAAGAAGATTTATGGGGAGGCTGGACTGATTAACCCACACAGGAGAAAGAACATTTGTGAAACCTCGTTTGATATTTATCTCAGCAGCTGGGAAACAATCGGTTGAAAGTGGAAAACATCTATGTGACTGTAAGGGGAAGATCTGGATTATTATGAACTTGGAGGACGATTTGAACTTTAGAAAAAAGACGGCAGTGGACGGTTGCGAGGAATCCCCAATTTCTTGAAGCATGGGAACCCAAATAAAAAATTCTTTAGAAGATTTGGCATAACATTCGGTTTGATTGATATATATATGTGTATAATTTGAAATAATGAATGTGATATAATTGGTTTTAATTGGAAAATTAATAAAATATATTTTTTTAAAAAAAAAAAGACAAGGAGGTGCCATATAATCTGGAATCTTGAAAGTGCTTGATAAGATAAATGTAAGCCTTGATAGCAGAAAGGCAGAAGTAATCTCATCTGAAATGCAGCACTGGCAAAATATTTTGGAAAGAGCCACTGAAGTTGTAAAAGTACTTGCTACTCAAAACAGCACTGCATCGGAACAGATATCCTGTTCATGTTCAGCAATAGCAATTCCTTAAAATTGTAAAATTAATACAGATAGTTGAAGCCACAGTTTTGAAATAATCCATTAACAAGCTATGCATAACCATTATCTAGGCAAATATTCAAAGTGAGATAATTCAGTTCTTTGCAGCACAAGTAAACATAGCTGCCAAGTTATCCCTTTTTTAAAGGGATTTTCCCTTATGCTGAATAGGCTTCCTCGTGAGAAAAGGGAAAACTTGGCAGCTATGCAAGTAAAACACAAGATTTTGGCTCTAATCAAGGCAGCAAATTATTCTGCACAGTCGATGGTAGTCACTAATAAATGGCTTTGGTTGCAGGGTGTGTGCCAGAGTGTCACAGAGCATTCCACCGACAGGAATATGCTCTGGCAAAGTCAACCTGGGAGCATTACACGAGGCTTGAAAATTGTGGAGTCATCCTTTGCACTAGTGGCATTTAGACTTTTCCCTAATCTGGCCCTCCAGGTTTTCAGTAAGGAAAAAACAGAAGTACAAGGGTGCAGTTTTCCTCCCTTGCTCCAGGGATCCAGAAGCAAAATGACAAAAATTTACTGCAAGGATTCATCCGACCAAACCTTTTGCTCAGGTGTTGTCTCTTCTGTCATGTTAAGGAAGACACATTTTTGCCCCATGCAGCTTACCATATATGGATTGGAAAACATTTATTTTAAAGCTCATCAGGCTGATCAGTAATTGGGTGACCAGTGTAATGCTCATGTAAGAGCAGGGTCTACATGTTTTCACACACACATGTATTGTGAAAGAAACTGTTGTGGTCAATTTTCCTTTCGCCTCCGTGTACCTGGAATTTTACATTTTGCTGAGGCTGGTCGGCTCAGTTGGGTAGAGCGTGGTGCTGATAATGCCAAGGTTGTAGGTTTGATCCCTGTATGGGACAGGTGCATATCCCTGCATTGCAGGGAGTTTGACTAGATGATCCTCAGGGTCCTTTCCAACTCCACGATTCTATGCTGAATTTTTTCCACCCTCCTGGACAGGCAAGAGCCAGGTTTCTACGTACAAATATAACCAGCAAGGTGGTTATCCCCAATAGAAGCTGAGACAAGGAAAATAATAATATGAGTGATAACAGGGGTACCTATAATGAATTGTTAGATTTTTCAGAAGGAGAGCCCAAAATGAGGAAAATTGAAGAGATCAAAGAATTTGTATTGGACTGGTTAAATTATCATCAAAGCAATTCAAAATTTAAGGTAGATAAGCAATTGGAGCGTGCTCTGGTCCATGGGGGGTCACGAAGAGTTGGACACGACTAAACGACTAAACAACAACAAGAAATTGGAATTTGCAGAAAAACCACCACAATTTGAAAAAACAACAACCCTAAGATCCAGAGCTAAAAAATTATCTAAAATGTATAGGGTATTACTTGATTGGGAAACGAAAGAAGAATTTGTAAAATCATCTATGATCAAATGGGCATAGGCTGTGAGTCATAATATTGATTTAAACCTGTGGGAACATTTGTGGGAAACAAATTTAAAATTCACTGCTAGTTACACACTAAATGAGAACTGTTTAAAAATGATCCACAGGTGGTACTTTACTCCAGATAAGCTAGCTAAAATGTTTAGATCTAAACATGACTTATGTTGGAAATGTAAGGTAACAACTGGAACATTTTATCGTTCATGGTGGTCTTGCAGATTAATAAAAGAATTCTGGTAGATGATATATAACGAACTTAAGAAAATGTTTAAAAGAACATTTCCTAAAAACCCAGAAGCTTTCCTTCCCGGAATAATGACAACAGAAATACAAATATATATATATCACACTATGTTATGGATGTATGCGACCACAGCTGCCCGAACTTTGGTAGCAGAAAAGTGGAGAACAGATGCAGTACCATCATGAGAAGAATGGAACGTTAAAATATTAGATTATATAGAAATTGCCAGCATGATCAGGCATAGGCAACCTTGGCTCTCCAGATGTTTTGGAACTACAACTCTCATGATCCTTGACCACTGGCCTTGTTAGCCAAGGTTGCCTATGCCTGAGCATGACAAACAGATTAAGAAAGAGACAATAAAAAATTAAAGAGGGCTGGACGTTATATACAGATTATATGGAAAAATACTATAACGAAAATAAGTGTAACACTGAAAAAATGCTCAGCAGTAGACGTGACAAAGTGGGACAGTATGGTAATAAAAATAATTTAGTAGAGTAAATGCAGTTTGAAAAGATATGAGATAGGAAACCAGGAAAAGAGTGGAACTGGAGTTGAAATCAAGGTTTATAAGAGTCAGTTAAAGTGCAGGAATAAGTTATGCTGTGATCATTGCTTATACGTATACATGTGTGTTATATTTAAGTTATGTTTTTCTTTTTTTCTTTCTTATTACTGTACCTTGTACTTGACTGTAACAAAGTGTGCATTGATGATATGATTAAATAAAGCAAATTAAAAAAATCCTGAGGGTGAGCTAGAGGCATGGAGGGGCATATCAGGATCTGCAAGATCCAAAGCTTCTTCTTTCCCCATTGCACCTGAGAAACAGCCTAAAATTGTGTGAGGTTTGATGAAGGGTCACAACTCATTGATTTGTATGCAGAATGTTCCTGGTTCAATCTCCAGTGTCTCTAATATGGGCTGGTAATGTCTGCTGCCTGAAATTAGAAAGTCACTCCCAGTCAGTGTAGACAATATTGAGCTAGGTAGGCCAAAAAGGCAGCACCCCAGATTCTTGTCAGCCCTGGGACTAGCATAGTTAATTCCCTCCCTTTGCAGCCCATGAGAGAAGAAATGAAAGCTGCTTTTCCTGTGCAACTGCAGTGCTCTGCCAGATGATCTCTCTCTCTCTCTCTCTCTCTCTCTCTCTCTCTCTCTCTCTCTCTCTCTCTCTCTCTCTCTCTCTCTCTCTCACACACACACACACACACACACACACACACACAACCCATAAATAAACCCATAGAATTGCTCAGCCTGCACGATAACTGCTGTCAATACCCGTTTTTTCCCTTAAAGTGTAAACTCTATAAGGAAAAGCGTTTACAATTGAGTTTTGAAAATATTTACAAGTTTTCAGATAAAAATAATTTCCAAATACAGTACAGCTTTGAATTTGTCAGAATGTGAGATAACAGTCCATTGCTAAATCCGGCCACTTTCCCCCTTAATAACTTTCTTCTCTGTCCTTGGTCATATCTCACCTTAACTACTGCAGTCTTCTCTCCAAACTTTTGTTGTCTCACCTTTGTCCACGTACATCCATCCTGCACTTTGCTGCCAAAATTACTCACCTCTCATCACTCTGACCGTGTGACTTCCTTAAACCCCTTCCCTGACTTCCTGTACACACACAGATCTTGCACAAGCTTCTTGCCATCCCCTTTGAAAACCTTGTGGCCTTGCCCCCTCCTTATCTCTCTGTACTTATTTCCCAACAGGTTCCTTCCTGTGAGTTTTCCTCATCTAGCTCTACCACCCACCAATGCCTAAAGGTTTCCTGCTGCCTGAAATGACTTCATCCATTTTCCCTTCCTGCCCCTTATGCACAGAACTGCTTGTTGCATGACCACCTTAATCCCTTTTAAGTCGCACCTCAAAACTCAAGTTCTCTGGGGAAACTTTGCCTCATCTCGCCAATCCTATTTTATCTAAGCCAAAGTATATGTAATTGAAGGAATCGTGTCTCTCTCTCTCTCTTGCTTATCCATGCCTCAATCTCCCCTGCCCCCGCCCCAATTCTCTGTTGCTTCCCTGTGTCTATATTGTAAGCTCCTTGGGGCAGCGTCCTGTCATCCTTGTTCTTTGTAAAGTGCCAAGTACATAGATGGTGCTATAAATAAATAATTCGCAGTGCTTTTTAATATCCCAAGGCTTGGTGGTGGTGGTGGTGAGTGGGAAAGGACTATGCCATTGGCTTTAACTTGGCCTTTCTAGGAGAGGCTGAGGATGCCACTATTAGCCGTCAAGTGGCCAGAGAGATCGGGGCCTCTTCCCTAGCCGTGCCTGTGTTTGGAATGTGCAATTATATGGTGACATCTTTTCATCTACAGTGGTACCTCGGTTTATGAACACAATTGGTTCCGGAAGTCTGTTCATAAACTGAAGTGTTCATAAACTGAAGCAAACTTTCCCATTGAAAGTAATGGAAAGTGAATTAATCCATTCCAGACGGTCCGCGGAGTAAGCGTTCATAAACTGAAGCAAACTTTCCCATTGAAAGTAATGGAAAGTGGATTAATCCGTTCCAGACGGGTCCGCGGAGTACTTAAACTGAAGCGTTCATAAACTGAAGCATGGGTGTAATTGGTTCTGGAAGTCTGTTCATAAACTGAAGCGTTCATAAACTGAAGCAAACTTTCCCATTGAAAGTAATGGAAAATGAATTAATCCGTTCCAGATGGGTCCGCGGCGTTCATAAACCGAAAATTCATAAACCGAGGTGTTCATAAACCGAGGTTCCACTGTACTCATTTCCCCCCTTCCCTTTATTTTCACTACCCGTCAACAGTCCCTGTGTTATTTTCTTACACCATCTCCAGCTTTCCATTCATGTTGCTGCCTTTTTTGCCTAGCACGTCTAGCCATTGTGCTCTGTACTCTAATGATATCAATAAACCTACCCATGCAGATCAACATCGGAGTGTGAATGACATTTACATTTCCCTACACAACTGGAAACGGCACTCAATTAAATGCACCAAATATATTGTCGAACCTATTGCTGGCTGGAAGCAGGAAAACTCGAGCAGCTTTCGTCACCCAGATGGATGGTTTGATGCAGAGGTTGGGAACCTCAGGTCCGGGGACAGGATCCAGTCCTCTAGTCCTCTCTATCTGGTACTTGGGACTCTCCCCAGGCCAAACCCCCACCAGCCCTGTCCTACATTGCTTCCTTGTGGATAGCTCAATTGGTTAGAGCATGGTGCTGATAATGCCAAAGTTGCAGGTTCAATCAGCTGCAAATTCCTGCATTGTGTGTGTTTGGGGGGTTGGGTTGGGCTAGATGAGCCTTAGAGTCCCTTCTAACTATGATTCTATGATTTTTTCTTTGACTGGATTGTGTCCTTGAGCTATGCTAATGCCTCTTGCTTGCCTGGATGGCGAGATGTATACATGGTGCTATAGAAGCCTTGTTTGTGTACATGAGGTTGGAATGTAGCCTGCTATGAAAAGGTAGGAGTTGCCTCCATTACTCTGCCCAATTTAGCCTCTGTTCCCATCAGCCACAGGTAAGCAGCATCTCCAAAGCATATCCGCAAGAGAATATGGCCCTTGGTCACAAAGATCTTCCCTACTCTTGCCTGCCTGGTCTGTCTCAATCAGATCCTTATTGTAACCCTCCCCAGCTTTGCAGTCCTCTTATATAGCTCTTTCCCTAGGAAAACGTACAACACTTTAAAAATGACGACCCTTCAGTGCATCGCAGCATGTTGTAATTATTGCCTTGTTTCAAAAACTCTTGGGTTCATTCTTCACTGTGCCACAGAAACTAATTCCCATAATGCCCCATACTTCAGTGTGAGTAGTCTCTTGACAAATATGGTAGCAGCAAGTTATGTAATATGCCAAAGATAAATTATTTGATTTCAGATTGCACATCAAGTTGCAAACAAACGGGTTTCCTGACGAGTAACAAATGTTTTATTTGTTCTTTATTTGCTGTGATTGCCATTGCCTTGTTATTAAACACTACGGCGTCAAGAATACCCCCCCCCCTCTCCATATGGTGTATTTTGTTGCCTTCTGCAATGTATGTGCTGTTTCTGGCTTCACTCTTTTACACACAGCAATCCTTGCTATTTGCTTTCTCAAAATATTATGCCATTGCTCATTTGGCTTTCATTTGGAGCAATTCTCTTGGTTACAGTCTCTATACAGCTGGCTCACTCAGCACTCTAAATCTTAACAAGACTTCTTTAATTATTTCACCAAATAGGGTTTCATTTATTCTTTCTTTCATGTTCATGCTTTTATTGCAAGCACATGTTGGGTATGCTGTTCATCTGTTATGTCCTCTCATTTCTTATTTCAAATTTCAAAATGTTCTGCATTTTGAGGGCATACACTGGCTGCCAACTAGCTTCTAGGTCCAGCTTCAAGGTATTAACATTGGAATATAAAACCTTTAATGGCTCAAGACTTAATACTTGATGGAACACTTCTCAGAAGCTCTGCCTACCCAGGCTTTAAGATCTGGTCCCTTGTACAACTGTGCTTCAGAGTGTGCAGGCATAAGACAGGGCCTTCACTGTTGTGGTGCCCCAAATGCGGAGCTGCTGCTGGAAATACACTTGGTCCCTGTCTTGTAGCCTTCTGGCATTCATCTTTTTTTCTTTTAAATTACATGCATTGAGTATAGCTGAACCTATAAGTTATGTGTCTGCTTCACAGATATATATACTGCTGGATTATTATTATTAAGTTTATGGTTTAATGTTACATAGAAAAAATTTCATTGGATTACAGGTGAAACTCGGAAAATTAGAATATCGTCAAAAAGTGCATTTATTTCACTAATGCAACTTACTATTTTATATTTTTCTTTTAATTTTTACAAATGCTTTCTTTTGGAAATTCCACAGTAATAAAACAAATAGTTACAAAAATACAAAAAATAAGCATCGCTTTTACATTTCATTAATTACATTCCATTTATAATTGACCCGCCTAACAACAAATAATTACAATTACAACAAATAAAGGCTTGACCTATCTTGCTTTGCATGTCATGCATCTATCTCATATATTGGTTTCACCTTTTAAGTTGCATTACTGAAATAAATGCACTTTTTGACTATATTCTAATTTTTTGAGTTTCACCTCTAGATGTATATCATCTTGAGAACTTTCAGGGAGAAGGGAGCTGTAGAAATGTGATCAATAGAAATTACAAAGTGCTTCTTAGCAATATATGCTGTTTCCCCCCCCCCCCCCCCCTTACACATATACCTTGTGTCCTATGAAAAGTTAGCCATTTCCAAGTTGCCAATGAAAGAAAAATCTTCCTTCCAAGTAGCCAGGAGCTACTTCCGGCTGGATTCTTGTAGTGCACTTTGCATGGAGTTGCGCTTGCAGACTATCCAGATGCTACAATTATTAGAGCAGAATGGAGCGGCCAGAACATCAACTAGTCACATGATTCCAGCTAGCTGGAATCATGTGACACCTATACAGGATTCTAAAATATCAACATTTGCTGCATGTATATTTGCAGGCTAAATGTTGACGGACACAAAACCTTAAACAACTTAGCACCCAAATATCCAAAGGAGCGCCTTTCTTTGCACCAGCCTGTCAATGACCTTAGATTTTGGGGAGCGCCTTCTCATTGTTCCACCTCTGGGAGTGGCGCATTATGTGATGATGTAGGATAGGGCCTTCTTCGTATCCCGCAGTAGTCAAATGAGCTTATTTGATTCTATTTTCCAAATCGTGTCCTCTTACATTTCTCAGCAGTAATTTTATACATTCTGTGCTCTATTCCTGGCCAGCCCTTCAACATTTTGGCACATTGAGTAACAATTAAAATGCCACCCCTGTTTCCTCCCTGGCACATGACTGGCATTGCTGTCACCCACCCTGGTCAAGCTCGACAAGGGTTGTATCCTCTGGGGCACACACCACCTGCTTCTGCTATGCTGTTTCCCAACTGTCTGTCAGGCAGCCAGCCCTGTGCTGGGGAGCTTCCAGGCTTGCCTCTCCGCACTTGTGATTGTGGCTCAAGTCATGCCTGAGGACAGGGCTGGCCATCGCCAAATAGCTGTGAGGCAGATCATGAATTGCACTGTGGAAAGAACGTGCCCAGTCAACTTGAAAGGGGTGTGTGTGTGTTTGGGTGTGTATGGCAGTGTATGTTTAGCAGTGGTGGGGGAAGAAAGGAAGTGGTCCCTACTATAGGCAATTGCCTTGTGTCACCTGTGGAAAAACTGGCCGTACCATGACCTTCCTTAGCTAATTTGTTTCCTACAAAATCGGAGCAGCTCCTTTGCTATCAATTAGGAGTGTGTAGCAGCCAGAAGGTTTGGTTCAGATCAGATCCCATTTGGGGGCTTCAGAAAACAGACTGATTTAGTGTAAAGTGTTTTGGACAGTGCCCAGTCCAGTTTGGGTGCAAATCACAATCCTGAAAAATGAAGCTTTTTACTTGTCCTTCTGCCCCAACAGCTTTAGACTATTAATGTTGTGATTGCACTAATTAAACACCTAGGGATTATTACTGGAATGCCCAGTAATATTATTGTTAGGGTGTAGGTAGGATCGAAGCCACTGTTATTCCTGTGCCACCCAGAGTTTTCCTTGGGCAGATACCGGTATGCTTGTTTTAGGGTTTTGTTTCCCTAGTCACGTGGTCAAAAAAAAGCTGAGGGGGAATGACAGTTTTCAGGAATGGAAGGGGTGGGTTTTTTTTAAGCTGACATGACAGAGATCTTGTCAGTTACTATTTCAATTTTCCATCACCGCACTGAAAATTGCATTGTGTCGTCATCATCATATAGATTATGCCAAGGGGAATTATGGAAAGTCAGAGTGAGCACCATGATGGGAAATTAAAATGGCATTTCTTACAGGAATGAAGAAAAAGGAAGTGAGGACATCCCTTTGGCCTCTGACCTGACCCCCTTCCAAATTTAGAAAGTTCACATTGGTAAACCTGGGGGTCAGTCTTAGTTTCTGTTACAGCTTGCATTTGTCCAAGGAGGAAATCTGAATTCTGTGTTTGTGTGTGAGAGTGTGCAGTGTTCATGTGAAAAGAATTGTCCCTCATAAAGAAAAAAAAATCTTTCCTTTTCCCTCCCCTCTTAAGTTTTCGGTAGTGTGTGTGTGTGTGTGTGTGTGTGTGTGTGTGTGTGTGTGTGTCAGGCATCCCCAAACTTCGGCCCTCCAGATGTTTTGGACTACAATTCCCATCATCCCTGACCACTGGTCCTGTTAGCTAGGGATCATGGGAGTTGTAGGCCAAAACATCTGGAGGGCCGCAGTTTGGGGATGCCTGGTGTGTGTGTATGTAATAAGAATGGAAATAAGCATGAAAAAATAAAACAATTTTAAAAAAGAAGAACAAAAATCCAAAATGTGTTTGGCATTTATAACTACAATACAAGAGAGAGAGAGTTGAGAACTCTTCCCTCTTTTGTTTTCTTCTGCTAGTTTAGGACCTTTTCTCTGACAATTATAAAAATGACCTGTCTCCAAGTACAAAATCTCTATAAAAGAGAATCTAAGAGGAGGAATGTCTCAATGGGAAGATAGGTGTAAACTTTCCCAGTAAAAATCTGCTTGCCACATTAGGTTTCAGTTAAAAACCTAATGTAACTTGCAGAATCGGCTGCTGAAAGTTCTCAGTATCTTTTCTGAAATAGATTTCTCCCTAGGAAGTGGTATGATGGTAGTCCCACCAAATCTTGCAACCTTGTGGAAGTCGCTGCTTGTTGAGCATAACAAAAACCTAAGGGAAGGATGGAGACCCTTCACAAAAACGGAAACCAAAACGAGGAAGTTGGTGCTAATCAGTGACTGCTGAGAGGCAGGATGCCCAGAGCTAGTAGGCCAGGAAACCTCCATCCAGAAAAAATACTTTCAGTGGCGGGTCATGAACTCTTTGTAGACTTGATTGCATGAGCAGGATGGTATTTTGTGGCCGAGCAATTTGCAAAGGTCCTGTTTGTACAGAGAGAACATTTTTAGATGTTCAATTGCTCCTTAATATATTTATATCCTGCCTCAAAGCTTTTTCACTGTAGCTTTATTTATTTTAAACGTTTATATCCCACTTTAACAAGAAATGTCAATGTAGCTAACGACAGCACAGAGCCATAAAAAACATAAAAAGTCAAAAATAAAATTACACAAAAGCAGCAGCCTGCAAACCCCAGTATTGGCAGTAGCTTTTTTAAAAATCCCAGAGTAGTCAGCACAAAAACTTTCCCCCAAAGTCATGTGCTCACTCAGTGGTGAAATGCAAATAGTGATGCTGCCTTCCTGTGAACATTATTGGAGGGTGATGGCACCATCAGTGAAAAAGCCATGCTCTTTGTGCTCAATTGTTCATTGGAGCGGTACAAGTTCTTCCACTTAAAGCAGTGAAAGCAAGTGTAGTATAAAAAGTCTGTTCTTTTAATTCCCTTAGGGGAGGAAAATGTTGACGGGATTCATGAAATCCTACATACAAACCGTGAACTCAGTTCTCAGCGTGGTTCCTTACATAGCCCAAACAGTTCATGAGATGGGTACTCCAATGTTTACAGAAGTAGAAAATTACTTTTTTGGCTGGGGACGACGACCCCTTAGTGAGGGATGGGGAGAAGCTCTGAAACATAGCTGTCAACCCTCCCTTTTTTTTTTGCGGGAAACTCCCTTATTCCAAGCCACAGCTGCCAGCCTTCCCCCCCCTTTTTTTTTTGCTGGAAATTCCCTTATTCCACTACCGTTTCCTGCTGCTATCCTGGATTGTTAGATATACCATAGACTGTCCCCCGGGACAGGTGAGGCTGCTGCTGATCCCTTATTTTCAAATCCGAAAGTTGACAGCTATACTCTGAAATTGTTCAGTGGGAGCTGAGCATTGTCAGTGGACATGGAATACCAACTGACTATAGTGGGGAATGGAATGTAGTACCCTAGGAAAAGGTCATGGCTGATTGGCTGGAATCCAGCCACTTAAAAGTCTCCATTATCCAAAAGGAAATACGGTGATATGGAAAGATGGCATCTACTCTTACAGATCATGATGGCTGCCTTACAGAGGAAGAGTACTATGTTCAGTAGATTGACTTTGTGCCGGGAATCAAGTTGAGGTAGTTCATCTCGAGGGATGAAAAGCACTAGGGACCAGTTGCGAACAGATGTTGAATGGATGAAACCAGGATGCAATATATGTTGCTGCTTAGATAACAATAAAACACAACCGGCTTGATCCCGGATAAGGATCCTTACACCTGGAAATATGCCCCATTAAATTCCACAGGGTTTACTTCTGAGGTTTATTTTATTTTATTTTTTAAACCTTTAAAGCCCTGTATGGCCTAGGACCCTTGTGCCTATGAGACTGCCTCTCCTGGTATGCCCCACGGAGGACCTTACAGTCTGCAAATAATAACATCTTGGAGGTTCCAGGCCTCAAGGAGTTTAGACTGCCCTTGACTAGGGCCAAGGCCTTTTCAGCTGTGGCCCCGGCCTGGTGGAATGCTCTGTCACGAGATCAGGCCCTGCTGGATCTGACATCTTTCTGCAGGGCCTGCAAAACAGCTGTTCCGCCAGGCCTTTGGCCGGGGTCCAGTCTGACTCCCCCACTCTCCTTATAAGAACTTGCATGAAAGTGCCCCCCCTACTTTTTTCACAGGCTCATATAAGATCAGTATAAACAGTTAGGCCTGGTGAGCATTTAAGGTCTCCATCCCTAATTTGCGGGTTGCCATATGATTAGATTTCACTTTGATTCTGATTTGATTTTAGGATGTATTTTAATTGATTGCGTGATTTTATAGTAAAGTGGAACCTCGGTTTATGAACACCTCGGTTTATGAATTTTCGGTTTATGAACGCCGCGGACCCATCTGGAACGGATAAATTCATTTTCCATTACGTTCAATGGGAAAGTTCGCTTCAGTTTATGAACGCTTCAGTTTATGAACAGACTTCCGGAACCAATTACACCTATGCTTCAGTTTATGAACGCTTCAGTTTAAGTACTCCGTGGACCCGTCTGGAACGGATTAATCCACTTTCCATTACTTTCAATGGGAAAGTTCACTTCAGTTTATGAACGCTTCAGTTTAAGTACTCTGCGGACTGTCTGGAACGGATTAATTCATTTTCCATTATTTTAAATGGGAAAGCTCGCTTCAGTTTATGAACGCTTCAGTTTATGAACAGACTTCCGGAACCAATTGTGTTCATAAACCGAGGTACCACTGTAATCTATATATATATAAATGTAAAAATCGTGAAAGTGCTTGTTCCACTTTTCTCCGTAACCGCTTGACTGATTGTCCTGAAATTTTGACACAACGATCCAGGCCACTCCCCGAGCGTTGTTGGAAAAGAAAATCCCTCAAACCTCACACCTGGGCAGATATATACCTGGTTTTCCACCAAGTCAAACAACACCCTCAAGTGGCGTTATTCCCTCAGCTCCTCCTCCTACACCCCTCCCTCCCTGTGAAATCTACACCACACCCACAAACCAAATAATGACATCATCAACCAAGCAACTCAAACCACCAAGGCGGCCATTATCAGGCCCCTAGGCCCCTGCCAGGCTGCTGGGCCCCCACTAGGCCTGGGGGAGAGAGAGAGCCCAGATCGCAGGTCGCAGCATGGCCTTTGTTTTATGTAGGCCCCTGCCAGGCCCCCACTCAGGGGGACTCTGAGGCTCAGGGGGATCTGAAGGGGGCCTATTACCCTCCATTTGACAGGCAAGGGCGAGCGCCCGGATCACAGGTCGCAGCATGGCCTTTGTTTTATGTAGGCCCCATTGGCCTAGTGGGGGGGGATAACCCACAGCAATGCACTTGGGGGCACGGCAATGGGTTTTAACTTTAAAATTTAGCACCACTACTCCCCCAAAATCCCCCACCAAATAACCACAAGACAAAAATAAATACCATCCTTCAAAACATCATGAGATACGCTGGTCACGGAGGGGGGGGAACAAACAGAATAGATCATGGATCGGGACACGTGGGGGCAGTCACAGGGATTAGTCACAACAATGCACCACACCCACAAACCCCGCCTCCGCCACGAGATCCTGTAAAATGGGGACTCTGAGGCTCAGGGGGATCTGAAGGGGGCCTATTACCCTCCATTTGACAGACTAATGCATGGCAAGGGGTTTTTACTTTAAAATTTAGCACCACTACCCCCCCCCAAATCCCCCCAAATAACCACAAGACACACAAAAATACCATCCTTCAAAATGTCATGAGATACGCCAGTCACGGAGGGGGGGGGCAAACAGAATAGATCATGGATCGGGACACAGTGGGGACAGTCACAGGGATTAGCCACAACAATGTGCCGCACCCACAAACCCCACCTCTGCCACGAGATCCTGTAAAACAGGGGGACTCTGAGGCTCAGGGGGATCTGAAGGGGGCCTATTACCCTCCATTTGACAGACTAACGCACGACAACGCGTGCAGGGCCAGCTAGTATGTTATATATTTGATGTTAGCCGCTCTGAGCCCGGTTTTGGGCAGGTATACAGGGTATACAGTGGTACCTCAACATCCGAACAACTCAACTTCCGAAGTCAACAAACCCGGAAGTCTTTTCGTCGCACGCGGTCGGCGCCTGCGCAAAACAGGCGCTTTGACAACCGAAGACTTCGACTTACGAAGAGTGCCGCGGAACGGATCGTCTTCGTAAGTCGAGGTACCACTGTAAATAACATTTAGGAGGAGGAGGAGGAGTAGACATGGCTGGGATTCTGCTGTAAGTTGCACAGAGGTCCCATTTAATCAGTGGGATAAATGAGACATCACTTAAGTATCATTGATTTCAATGGAAACTAAGAGGGTTAATTAAAAACAGCTTCTATTGGTGCAAGGAAGAGAGCAATGTAGGTGCTAATCGAACCTCCTTAGGGAGGGCATTCCAAAGGCAGGGAACTTGAAGATTCTCTCTGTTGCTGCTTCCTGTTTGTCTCAGCTCATGGTGGGGCCAAATGGAGGAGAGTCGATTATCTCAGCACACAGGAAAAAGAGTTTCATTAGAGGTTATGCGGCTTCCCGCCCTTCTCCTTTAACCCATTCTGCTGTGCTCTGCGGTCAATTTTATCTAAGCACTGCTTTTCACATTACTTTTGAAGGTCAACTGTTGGGAGTTGTGTGCATCTCTAAAATTCTGTGGGAAAAGACTATCAAAGTAAAATAATGCATCTAATCTCTGAGAGAAGAAGCATGTAGGGCAAAACTCCAGAATCCAGAAGCAATGCTTTATATAGATGCAAATATGTCTTAATGTTGCATGGATCTTCCGACCCTGAACAGTCTTCTAAAGTAATGGGCAAGTAGCCCTAAACCCTATTAAAATATAAAAGGACATATCCATTTAATATTTGCAGCATTTCAGGCCATGACATTACTCTAGCATGGGTTTTTACTGATTCAAAGCTACAGTACAATGCAGTGAAAGGAATGGAGTTGTGACTAACATCCTGGATTCTGCCCTAGATCCCTCTTCTTTTTCTTGTTTAAACTATCCCAAGTGTCTAATTCTGACTTGCTCTTCTAGATCCCCAACATGTCTTGGAACAATTTGTCTTTGTGCTATGGCCTGCAACAGAACAATTCATTAAAGCTTTATTTTCTGTGGGGAAAATGTTGGCAGTAGTTACTCATCCACCTGTCTGCCTTAATAAAATGCTAATACATAAACTGAAATATGTTTCTTTTGGAGCTAACTTTTAGATGAGCGAGCACAATGCCTGGCTGAAGAGCCAAGGCCCTGATCTAAAGCCAACTGAAACCAATTATTATTCCCATTAGTTTCAGTGATCTATGGTTTGGGGCTCAAGTACATCTGCTCTCTCCTTTTAAACACGCACAAAGGGTAAACCAGTATGTGGTATTGCTATACTCAAATGGAGAAACAGTTCAAGGCAAGGAAACTCAACTACATGGATTTTATTATAACAAATGAATGGGTGGTATACCAATAAAATTCCCCCATTCCAAAATCCTAGTGTGGTGGAGGGACTGGGGTGAACTAACCAATTTGGGCTCACAGAATTTTGATCAGTTCCTTTTGACTTGGCCGACTTCTTTCTTACTGGTACATAAAACCCGATTCAAGCCATTTTTACTTTACTAGTAAAATTTGTTCTTTTGTTTTCAAAAAGGCTTTTTGATAAAAGCCCCTCACCAAGGACTCCTGAATAAATTTAGAAGGCACGGGTGCTTTTGTGAATCAGTAAATGTCTAGGAAACTGGAGGCAGAGAGTAGGGATAAATTGACAGTTTTCCCAATGGAGGGATGTAGAGAGTGGGAGATTAAGGGCAGGAACAAGAAAATAATTCTTTACACAGCGCATAGTTAAACTATGAAATTCCGTCCCAGAAGTGGCAGTGATAGTCTTGCCCTCCATGAATTTGGCTAATCCTCTTTTTAAAGCCATCCAGGTTGGTGGCTATCGGTGGCTGCTGGCCACAATGGCTCTTTTCTCCATCCATTGCTGGAGGCAGTAAGCCTTCAGATATCCGTTGCTGGGAATCACAAGAGGGGAGAGTGCCGCTTACTTGGGCCCTATTTATGGGCTACCCACAAGTACACCGGGGAAAACAGGATGCTGGACAACGATAGGCCTTTGTCGTGATCTTGCAGGACTCTCTAAGTTTACAGGTCTCCTAACAACCTTTAACAAACTCCTCAGCACCTTTAACAAACTGCGGTTCCCAGGATTCTTTGGGGGAAAACCATGACCATTTTAAGTGGTGTGATACTGTATTGTGCAGGTGGGGCCCTAATCACCTGGGTGATTCCACCAATCCGGGCTCACACAGTGCAAGAGACGATATAACCGTGTGACTGTTGCCTATGAAAAGTGAAAATAGGAACAGCCTATTGCGAAATGTCCAAGCAGCTCGGCCAGAAATGTTGAAAAGGGAGATGGTTTTTGACACTTATGAAAAGGATTGTGAAAAGCTGTGCCGAGTTTTCGTTTCAGCCTTATGTAAGAATATAATAAGCAGGTTTGCGGTGACTTTCCAAAATACAATAGGCACCTAAGCTTTCCAAATATATAACCAGCCAGTGAACGCTGTAAAATATTTGTATAGCTGATTAGCACTAAGTAGAAGAGACACCTACTTTAAACTATTGCCATGTAAGTGAACAAAGGAGATTGGGGGCGGACAGAGTGAGAGACAGACAGACAGACAGACAGACAGACAGACAGACAGACAGAGAGATTTCTCCTCCTGCTCTCCAACCTTTGATAGTAAATTTCCAAGGCATTAAAGGTAGACTAAACAAGAGGCAGTAACAATAGGTTTGCTTCTCCTGGTTTTTAACATGCGAATGCTTAAATTGCAAATCCCTGAACACCATTCTAATTAATAAACAAACACAATGTGGAATCTATCTCCTTTCATCTGAATCAATAAACAGAGAAGTCATGAGAAAGGGACCTTTTCCCTTCAGGGAGCCTTTGTGTGGCAATACCCGAGTCCTCCCCGAGAGAATAAAGACACAAGACACTTGGTATAAGGTTAATGGGCATAAAAGGCCACAACTTTATTGATTACGGATGAAGAGAGGTATTGGCATAGGCATTGGATCTAACCGACTATATCTGACTCCAGCCCGTTCTGCTGGCAGTCTGTGAAGGGTTAACCCCTTTTTGGATGAGTCCTGCGATGCACATCAACTAGGACCCATCCTGAGGCCACCAATAAGGGCGTGCCCGCTGGCCCTCACCTTCCACGGCTTCGGACTTGGCAACGCCCCGGACTCCTTAAGGGAGTACCCTTCCGCCTTTGGGGGGAGGTGATGGCAGCAACCTCCCCCCCCGCACCTGTACCTTCCAGAGAATCCAATGCCTACCGCCAAACCCCGAGTTGTGACGAATTGCATACGCGGCAGGCAAAAACCACAAAGCCAGAGCCAATTTGCCAAGTGGGAAAAAATCCTACCAGGCCCCAGATGGTGGCCAGTAAATGTGCGCAGCAACGTCAAGAGCAAACCTGCCTGAAAAGAGGGTGGGTGGGTGGGAAAAGCAGGAGCCGGGTCGAAGAAAAGAGGCTGATTCCCCGCCGCGGGCCTCCTTAAATGCGCAGGCCACGCCTACGTAGGGGATCTTGATTGGTTGCGCCCACGGCGCGTCGCGGCGGGGAGGCAGCCAATGGGCAAGGGGGAATGCTAGCCATTCCCCCTTCCGTGGAGCCCTCGAGTGCCCACAACATCTCCTCCCCCTGAACGGGAAGAGATTTTTCTTGTTAATGTTGACTCAGATTGTTAGTGCTTACACTTGTCCTTGTGTCGTTCTACTTCCTTTTTAGCCACCCAACTTCATTTCTGAAGATCTTTGCAAAGTGGTTCTTCATGCATGACTTTCATATTTATTTATA
Organism: Zootoca vivipara; assembly: GCF_963506605.1. Lineage (NCBI taxonomy): Eukaryota > Metazoa > Chordata > Lepidosauria > Squamata > Lacertidae > Zootoca > Zootoca vivipara. The sequence goes on along the minus strand of NC_083287.1, from coordinate 40,466,003 downwards.
CCAATAATGAATATTAGCTGCCAAAGTAAGCTTTCTAAATAGAAGTAACATTTAATTGCTACACCAGACATTGAAAGATGGATGTCAAATGTCACCTTAATTCACGTCAAAGCATTTGTTGCAATGTGTATTTGAAAGATACACTTTGAAGAGACAGCTGAATCTCGTCATTTCTGAAAATGTGAGTACAGTACTACCTGCTGTCATGTGCAACAACCAAACAGACTTGGCCATAGATGAGTTTGGCCTTTGGTTCTCAAACAGCAACCCCTTATGCTATGTAGCAAAGCATGAGGGGTGGGGGATTTCAAAAGATGGTTATGATTTTTTAAAAAAACTAAAATAATGTATTTTCTCATTTTTACCCTGCTTTTTACAAAAATAAAAAATCACCAGGCTGCTTATAAGTGCCATATTTTTCTGTTCATAAGACACCCCCATGTATAAGACGCCCCCTATTTTGGAGACCCCAATTTAAGAAAATGGGGGCAGATCTATCCGTGTATAAGACGCCCCCAAATTTTGGACATTATTTTTTAGGGGAAAAGCCTAGTCTTATGCATGGAAAAATACGGCAATTGCCACAAGAAACCTAACACTGTCAATAATAAAATAGAAGAAGTAAAAAAGCAATAAAATAGTTCAGCTTTAAAGACAACAGACACAGAAATCGATTCTTAAAAGGCTTCTGGGGAAGAAAAAAAACATTTTCAAAACACCCTTAAAAACAGACCATGAGGAGGCTTGGTAGGTTTTCCCTGGAAGGGAATTCTACAATCCTGATGCAGTTTTAAAAAGGGGCTTAATTTTGATGGTTACCGAATGAGTCTAGAGGTTTTTTTATAAAAAAAAACCAGAGACTAGAGGTTGATATGATAAATTTGAAACCTGGGTAGGTTTTAGGCAACAGGTTCATATAGAATCATAGAATCATAGAGGTGGAAAGGAACCTGTAATCCAGGAATCTCAACTAAATCATATGGTGTGCAGGTATGAGATACAGAGAAAGTAGATAGATAAACACACACTCAAGACCGCTGCAGATCTCAACTAGGCCCCTGCACATTGCTAAAAAATTAAAGCAGGCATCCCCAAACTGTGGCCCTCCAGATGTTTTGGCCTACAACTCCCATGATCCCTAGCTAACAGGACTAGTGGTTGGGGAAGATGGGAATTGTAGTCCAAAACATCTGGAGGGATGAAGTTTGGGGATGCCTGATTTAAAGCAATCAGCGGGGGATAAGCTATATGTTTGTGTATTTTTGAAAGGAATCTCATGTCTTCTATTCACCATGCTAATTGTGATTCAACTTGTCTACCAAAACCAAGTATATTCAGTCCCCCCACCCCCGTTGACAAGGGGGAGAGGCATATAAACATCAGTGCAAAACAATTCCAGTTTTAAATGAGATTTGAGTTCATAATACCATGGACGGTAGTTCAGGCAGTAATGGAAACCTGTGGTTTGTTTAAAATAAAAAGGTAGTTTGACATTTTTGCTTTTAATGAGAGGTCATGCAGATTCTTTTTGCATCTATTTGTGTGTCCCCTGAAATGACAGCATGAATCTAGAAACACTGGAATTTTGCAGAGGGAGGGCCAGAATTTTTTTTGCTAAGGAAGCACAATTCCCTTCACACAGTCAATTTTGTAAAAACCAGCCAGGTCAAACCTGCAAACGTTTCTTTATTGAAATGAACCCCCTGACATGCCTGCTTTTCCATGGGTGCAAGCAATCGGGGGATCTGCTCTGAATGTTGCAGCCTGTATTAAAACACTGATGAGCTAGGTCACCATTACTTCTTCTTCTTCTGCATCTCACCTATGTAGCTATTTGTCCTTAGATTATGTAGAATAATGTGGAGGGAAAGGCTAAGGATTGTACAGCTCTTCCATATTTGGCTTCCAGAATCTTTTCCCCTATATGAAAAAGTGAGACACTATGGTTGGATATTGTGTTTACAGTACATATGGCAGAAGTCATCAATATCCACAAATTGCCACCTGGTGCCGTGTTCAGATTAAGGTATCCATTGATAAACTGAGGAGAGAATCCGCTAGAGGACTCCACTGTCTGAAAGAAAGCCACAACATACAATGTTTTTCTACAGCGTCCATGATCTTTTATGCTCCTCAGGAAGGCAGATTCAACATGTCCAAAGAAGGGTTTGCAGGGACAAGGTAATGGGAAGGCAAAAGAGAAACATGGTGGAAAGTGCGAGCGAAGGGTCATTAACTAGGAAAGCAGCACATGCACACTGCACATAGGGAGCAGTGATCAAATGTGGAAATGAGCTAAAGGGTGCAGAGTATATTGCCTTTTTAGGCTCTTGAAAGCTTAGGACTCCCAAGGTCTTCTATATCCCATGTCTGCCTGCCCAAACCTGATGATATCACCAGATACATTCCTTCAAGTTGTTCCGCTTTCTGAAGTCAGATGGGCAATGACTAGAGGGAGAGGCACAGTGTGTGTGGAATGCCTTCCCCAGGGGAGGTGCGGCTGATGCCAAACCTGATGTCTTCTCAGCACCAGGCTGAGAAGACCTTTTTATTTGACTGGGCTTTCCATGACGCACCCTGACGCATACTTAAAATGCTGCTTTTTCTGATTCTATGGAATTTATTTCTCTGCTATGTTTCTGTTATTCAACTGGTTTCTCTTATAGTTGACAGTGTTTTTATTGCTTTCATGCCAAGCTCTTATGCTGAGAGTTCTGTAAACTGAAGAGCGGCATGTAAATGCTTAAAATGAATTTAATAAATACTTCTTATCGGTGTCCTTACTCTAAGACGGGCTGTTTTGCAGCTTACTGGAAAATCCTGAGCAGTAAAGGCACAAATGAGTCACACATCTCTTGCTTGTGCTTCCAGGTTAATACGGGAAGAACTCGTGCATCGTATTTGCAGGCAGATTCACTGGAGAGTGATCCTGGGCGCCATTTCAGATTTCATTGAGTGACAGGTAAAAGGCTTATTAAAGATTAAAGATCTGCTGTTAGATCTATTCAAATAAAAATGGGCAGGGCATTTTTACCGGATCAGGGAAGCTGCTGGGGCAGATGAACTACTAAATCCAAAGCCCTGCTAGACTCAAAACTGGAGGGAGCAGTTTCTCCCCCATTTGGACATAATATTCCCCTTCCCCTTTGGTCACAACAGGATGGAGAATCTGCAAAATTCCAGAGCCCCAATGGAAAATCAACATGCCAGCGCTAGTACTACCCCTGCCCCCAAATGTGTGGTTGTGTCAGGAAACTGATCTGTACCACCCTGGCATGGCACCCACTTTTTTCATTGGCAGGGGTAACCCAGATGTGTTCCACCCCCCCACCCCCCGTGAAGGCTGGGAGAGGACTTCCAAGGGCAGTTTTCCCTATTTGAGGCCAGACTTTTTCTGCATGTGCAGAGGAAGGTCCATGATCTCCTACAGCCTCTGAGACAATAGGCTTGTGCCCTAAATTGCAAAAGGAAGAGAATGCCAATGCGAGGGATCAAATGCTGTAGCTGGTGCCATCATGCCTTATGAGCAACAGTGTACATTTCAATAAAACACAACAAGAAGGAAATAAAACAGAATAGAGTACAATTTAGAGAATGGTGGCAGGGGTGTTTTAAAATACCTCCATAAGAATGATCACAATTTCTGCCTTTGATATGAATATCTGGCATGAGGACTACATAACCCAGCGGTTGCCAGTGTGGTGTCTCCCAAACGTTGCTGCCCCAGCTCCCATCTTTCCTGACCATTGGCCAAGTTGGCTGGGGCTGATGGGAGTCGGAGTCCAGTATGTTGCAGAACCAGTGAAATGGCTAGAAACAGAGGAGCTTCCGAAGAATGGAAGGCAGGACATAGGAAGGTGCCTTACACCGAGTCTCTCTTCAGCATTTCAGACAGGGGGCTCTCCCATCCCTACCTGGAGATACTAGCGATTGAACTTAGGAATTTCTGCATGCATTTTGAGGGGGGACATGAAGAGTTTCAGACGGGACATCCCCAGTCCTACCCAAAGAGGCTGGATATTGAACTGCCTGCATATATATCAGGAGCTCTGCTCCTGCATTTTGGTTCTTCTCCAAAGGAGACGGACAACAGCAACAGGGATGTACTGAGGAGGGCAGCCTCCCAGGTTAGAGCTGTTCCTACCAGTCCGAACGACACTCCAGAAATCTGTATGTGCTTACACACAGAGAGAAGCAAATGTTGGCACTTACCGTGGTAAATTCCTTCTCTGTGTAACTAGAAATATACAGCAAATTAATTGTCACAAAGAGCATCAGAGAATATTCAAAATCACACCACATAGTTTATCAGCATCCAAATAGCTATCGGTAGAGTGTCTTTTTAGGGCATTGATCTGCATGTGATAGAATGCTATATGAAAGCAAAAAACAGGAACACACAGAACTCATTGTAAAAAAGCAAGCTTTGCTGAAGAAAGGAAGGAGGGGGAAGGAAATGTTATGTAATTCAAGCCTCAAGCTACAAACCATAGCAAAAATCAGGCAAGGAACTGACTTGCGTGCACTAATACTCTAGCAGCATACCGACCGAAGAAATTATGATCATTCGTGAAGGAAATGTAGAGCACTGCATCAAGGCATTATATGTGAATACAAAGGACCCATCACTTTTAAAGCTTATTCCTTTAGGCATGGTGTACTTCTTATTTAAATGCTGCAGTATAAAGCATTTCTACATATGTGCTTCAAAACTCTTATTAGATAAAACCCACCCATCCAGCTGCTGATGGTCTAGGCTTCCAGTAGGTGCACCCAAGGGCTTCCTGGAAACGTCCCCTTCTCCCCCCGCCCCGCCCCAATGGAACACATCTTTTCCTCACTATTAAATGCACTGTTGTTTCGTTTTTAAAAAACGTTGCTCAATTTCATCTCGTTTCATATAACAGCATTCAGATTCTTTGACTTGGGAAGCTATTCTTAGTGATAGCTAGCTCACTCTCTAGAAGGTATCTGACATCTATAGCATTTAGTGGCAGAAATTAAATCCTGGGAAGTTTGAAACAGGGATGTGTTCTTGTAAACATGCAGTGGGCGCACAGCAGAGAACTGTAGCCAAACTGAACTCCCCAACACATGTGCCCCTCATGTCCCTGTGTGTTTACCAAAACATACCATATTCACACAATATGATGCTCACAGCTGCAACCACCCCTATGTACAGGGCAAACGCGCCTGCAATATAAAACATGAATTTAAGAGGCAGCATCTATGATTCTGTGATCTGCATTACAGACATAAACTGCTTCAGGAACCCCTGTTAGGATTTCTGCTCAGAGCTTTATCTCTCAGCATACAAGGCTGTTTTAAGGATGAAAGAGATGGCTATAGATGTTTACTGAAGCTTTATCCCCAGTCCATGCATTTAATTGATAGTTGTATTTTTACCGTTGCAATTATTAGCAGGGCTGTAAAAATCTGGGCGCCCAGTCACTACTGGGACCCCAAAATGTGTCCTGCTGATTGAACTGCTGAAGAGGGCTGGACATGAGTTGTTCTACCTTCTGTGTGTGCCCCAGTATGTGAGACCTGGTCACTTTTTTCTTTTACTTCCTTAGCTCTTCCCCCAAATCAGCTGCCATTTGCTGGAGGGAGGGCCATGGTCTTAGGTAGGCTTTAAGCTCTGGAAGAAAGGAAAGGGAGGGGATGAAGACCAGAATTTGTCCTCTCACTGGTGACCTCACTTCTGTTCCTCCATTCTCCCTTCCAAATTCTATTATTATTATTATTATTATTATTATTATTATTATTATTATTATTATTACAGTTCCTAGGTTTTGCAGTTGCTATTGTTGCACTCCAACTCCCATCAGCCCCAGTGAGCTTTGTCAATGGGCAGGGACAATGGCTGTTGAAGTGCAGCAACATCTGGAGGGCCACGAGTTCCCTCTCCCTGTTTCAGAGATTTCTGCCAAATATTTTTAGTCACTCAAGAAACATCCTAACCCTCCTAGCAGTCAGTCAGATCATGTAATGGGAAACTTTGTATAATAAATGCTTTGTGACCTGGCTTATTTTCCCAAGTTCACCGTGATCCCAATGCTAATGCTCCCCTGAGCTCGTTCTAAGGACATTGTACTGTAAATATTTTGAAGTGCAATGTATTAATTTGATGCTGGCTGTGAGATCTTGAGACTAGCAGGACAGGCATGAATGCTCTTGCTGAAGGAGGGCAGGAATGGCAACCGTTTTGCAGACAGAAATCTCACTGGGTGATTTATTAATTCCTCTCTTCACTCAGTCATCCTTGCACTGTGCTTGACTTTCCCAGTATAGTTGAAGTGGCATGGGATGCTGGTTTACAGCAACCTCTCCCCGAGGGAAGGAAAAACCTGAGCATTTTGCAAATGTTCCAAGTGACTATTTGCAAAGTCCCTGCTACTTCTTTCCCTTGCGCCAAGCAGCATTCCCCAGCCTGCTGGGGGCTAGAGTGGGACTAGTACACCCAGCAACCTGAACATGACAAATTATGCACTATGTGCAATTTCTGCTAAGCTGGCCCTTGGGGTCCTTCCATGAGAATCACGCAGAGCATCATTTTCCCACCTGAGATACTAGGATTTGTTAGTCCAGTTGAGTGTTCAGCAGGAAAAACGATCATATGCTACAGTGGAACACTTGAGTTACCACCACCTCCTCCTCTGCCTTCCTTCTGGCACGTGGCAAACCTCTGGGATGCCTTGGGGAAGGAGGAGGTTGGAGCCATGGTGACTTGCAGGGTTGGGGTGAGCACACCCTGATCCTGTTCATAAGTACGGGATTGCTCATAACAACGCTAGTTTTTGTGTGTGTTGGGGGTGTAAGTGTTGAAAATTGCATTCCCAACCTGTAATCTGCATGGTCCATATTACAATTCCAGGATTCTGCCCCTTCATTCCACTGTGTGTGTAGACCAGGCCTATATGGGAATGTAAGAATATTGCTAGATTAGATCAAAGGCCTTTCTAGTTCAGCATCTAGTATGAAATCATGCATGGTGTGCAGATGGGTTTCTTCATCTCTCATAACACTAGAACTCAGGGCCCTCTTCCTATGAAGGTGAATGTTGGAATATTCAGGTCAGACAAAGGAAAGTATATCACCCAGAATTCTCTGCTACAAGAGACATTGGTGGCCACCAATGTGGACTCTATTCCGAACCTAAAAATGGAAAGTGTAATGTTGGTGGTCAACAAAAGAGGTTTAAAGACTGTCTCAAGGCAAATCTTTAAAAATGTAATATAAACACTGACATCTGGGAAACACTGGTCTGCGAGCGCTCCAGTTGGAGAACAGCCTTTACCAAAGGTGTCATGGGTTTTGAAGAAACTCGATCTCAGGACGCAAGGGAGAAATGTGCTAAGAGAAAGGCACCTTGTCAAATCCACACCGTGATCAACTCCTGCCTGGAAACCAATGTCCCCACTGCGGAAGGATGTGTGGATCCAGAATTGGCCTCCACAGTCACTTACAGACCCAGTGTTAAAACTGTGTTTATGGAAGACAATCTTACTCGGCTACGAGTGATCGCAGAAGGAGGAGGAGGAGGAGGAGGAGGAGGAGGAGGAGGAGGAGGAGGAGGAGGACAGCTTTAGAAGACAAATAGACAAATTCATGGAGGATATGCTGGGTGGAGCTGATGGGACTTGTAGTCCAACGTCTGGAGCTCATAATGTTGACTTTCCCTGCAATGTGCAAATATTATGGAAATTCATGTCCTTTTGTGTGGTGGTGGTGGGGAATGGGTTTTTTTTTGGGGGGGGGGTAATGTGTAAGCAGCCCCCTACCTGAGGCCCTGTCTTTCTGCGTGCTGATGAAAGCAAACAGTCAGGACATTGGCTCAGAACATTTACCTTTGTGCAAAGGAAGACCACAAACCATCTCACTTTACAAATTTCTTTTCAACAAGTGACGTTTTCCAACACAAATGGAGAGGGAGGCATCTGAGAAGAACGAATGCTGTTCCTAGCAAAGTTGAATCAAGTCCAGAAGAAAACAAACATTTCTGCTCCAATATCAGGACTTAGTTTGTGTGTATTTTTAAAAAGATTTAGGATTCAGTCTGCTTCTCACTGAAGGTATTGGGAAAATGCCTAATTGATCTTAATGGAGATGGATTTTTCTGCATGAGTCGGAGCCCAAATGGTGCCGCCCTGCTATGATAATAAAGTCTTGCTGCACCATTCAGACACTTAATTCCTGCCTTCATTAATCTCCCCTTCATGGTGCTTTCTAAAGCTGGTCACTTCACCCTCCTGTTTAGCAGTGCCAACCCTGGCTCCTCAACTTTTAAGAGCCCATGGGCGCATTCAAAAGCCTATAGGGAAAAAAAAACGTTGAGGGCATTTCACACAAGTAAAACTGGCAATGCTTAGACACCCACCCCCCAACAGGCAAAACACATGCACACACCCAACAACTAAGTGCAAAGATAAGACTAGGAGGCAACCCCACCCACTTATATAAAAAAAGGGCAACCCCCCCCCCACCCGGGCAAACTCTGCCTTTCAACACATTAAAAATGGGGACGGGGGCTTTGGATGCCAAGGTGTCCATGAGCACCACATTGGGGACCGCAGGCATACACAGTCCCCATGGCTGGATTGGACCTGGCAGTTGTGCATGCAGCATCTGTCTTAATCCAGTTAGGTATACATGCATAGAGGCAAGCAAGAAGCATTCCCTTGCTGGTGTGAGGAAGTACCTTCTAAGGTTGTTACACTATTTTCAGAATAAATGCAGAAGAATGGGTGACCTCACAGAGTAAATATCCTTTAGTATAAGTTAAGAATGCTGAAGTCCTGGCTGAGCAGCTGGCAGTGACCTCCATCAGCAAGTTCCCCCTTTTTTGGCAGCAACTCCTTCCTTTTGCTGCAGAAGAGCTTAAACGTTTCCTTGGATTCCTCAGTGACATGCAGGCAAATCCAGCAGCAGAGAACAGCTGCAAAACAGGCAGCAAATTCAGAAGAAGCTGAAAATTGATTTAAGGGGGAGCATTAAGGACAAAGCAAGAGCTTATCATAACTCCCCCCCCACACTTCTTTGTTAACACATTGCTTTCTTGAAAGATAAAGCATAAAGCTGTTTTCTTCCTTTGGACTGACCAAAAATGCAGTTAATTTTAGGGCTGCATGGGGTTTTCATCGCTGATTCTGGGCGTAACAGAATGGGCAGATAAGTACAATTGGTAAAGAAGTGGATCATTATAATGCTTGCTGTTTTGCATCTCAACTGAAAATGAAGACCGGTTTTCCTATTTGGAGTATCTTGCAAGGTGTGCTGAAGGTGTTCTCCATTTCTTCTTGAGGACAATGGACACTTTTACACAACCCTTTTAATCGTTTAGTACTTTTTCATAGTACCTACAGGAGTGTTTGGTGCTTTTGACAAATGATGCAATATGCACATTCCTGTCTACAGTAGCTTGCAAAAAGAGATGGAACAGGGATGTAGGGATAGGACAGGTGGGAGGGAAGGAACAGAGCACAGGGATATGCATGCAAATAATTTTATAGTTCCAAATTTAAATTTGAAATGGAAGCACAATAGTAAGTTGCAAGATATATTATTGAGTTATATGTTAAACTATAAGAAATCTCTGAAGAGTGGACGAAGAGGGAGAAGATTTAGGTGGAAAAGGGAAGCAAAAAGATGCACTTTTTTTTTCTACGCTTCTTAAGAGAGGAAGAGTGACAAATGTGTCCAGGAAGACCATTCCAGACGTAGGGAAAAGGAAGAGATAACGGACAGCAAATCAAAGGAGAATGGTCAGAAGGAGCCAAACTGTTGAACGCCTCAAAAACGAAAACCAAAACTAAAAGCAGAATATGAAGGGCGAAATTAAAGATCCAGTTAAGAGGTCAAAAGAGAAAAGTACTATGATCATAATGAATTTCAGAGGGATAGCTGTGTTAAGCTGTTGGTAGCAAATAAATAAATAAAAGCCCCGCAACACTGTTTTTTATATTGTGGCATAAGCTTTTGTGGATTGAACAGTGGGGCCATGAAATGCACAGGAAATCAGCAAGTCTGTCAGAGCCCAATGTGTGACATAAGTTTTTCTTGCAAGGCTAATTTAGCACCTAAGGCAGGGGTTCCCAACAAAATTTTCTCGAGGACCCCTCATCGAGCCGCTATTGTGACAAGGACCCCCATTAATTCCTAATCCTAAAATTAAAAAGTGAGAGCCAAATTAAGAGTCTTTTTATATTTTATATTTATACGTTTTTTACAGTTACAACAGAGTACTCCATCAGTATAGTTAGTTTTAATTTTCAGTTCTTAATGAGATGAACCACTTTTTAACCAACGGTCCATTTTTAACTACGCGAACTGTAGCTTCCGCGAAAAACAACGCTTTGTTTACAAACACTACTGTTTTGCAAAGAGGCAGCGCACGCCAGGGAGGAGGGAGGGGAATGGAGAAGACAGGGTACCTGCGCAGTAGCGCACAAATGAAGCCGACGTGCGCAAAGCATCTTGGGGAGGTGAGCGTTAGTAGAATGCGCGCGCTGCCTCTTTGCAAAACAGTAGTGTTTGTAAAGCGCATACAGCAGAACTACTGCCTCTATCTAATTCTAGTTTTGCGCTACACTCTGCTCATGCAGGAAGCGGCCAAAACAAAAAATCTGTTATCATACGAAATATATTTAATATATTTTTTATTCTAATAGCATCTTGCGGACCCCTCTGGCATAGCTCACGGACCCCTGGGGGTCCGCGGACCACCTGTTGGGAACCACTGGCCTAAGGTGAAAGTGCTCATGTAGTGTCCTAGTCTTGACTGGAAACAAATTTGTCGAGATAATAATAATAATAATAATAATAATAATAATAATAATAATAATAATAATAATAATAAATTTATACCCCGCCCATCTGGCTGGGTTTCTCCAGCCACTCTGGGCGGCTTCAAACAGAATATTAAAATACAATCGTCTATTAAACATTTAAAGCTTCCCTAAACAGGGCTGCCTTCCAATGTCTTCTAAAAGTCTAAATTTTAGTCCAGTGTGAAATTGCAGCACCACTGTTTGCAATACATTTCCTTTGCCCACATGCCCCCCCCCCGGCCGTGTGTATAATATACCTGCCAACAGAGATGTCCTTGAAAGCCTATTCCAAAATAAATATGATCCAGCATAGTCCTGTGGGTGCTTCCTCAAAAGTAAGTCCCACTGAGTTAAGAGTGCATAGGATTGTTCCCTTCATGTGTAAGGTAGAGCATTAATTTGATCAGAACCATTGGTGAGCTGGACCAAGGTGGCAGAATTCTCGGATGAGAACAAAGGTTTAAGGCAGGCCAACAGCACGCTTCAGACATTGCAACAAGATAAAAAATGATTAAAGACTGAGCCAATATCTTTGGACTAGAAGCGGAAAGATAAAGGTAAATAGTAGGCTTTCAGAAAGCTACGACAGACTTGTCCTGGAAAAGGTAAGAAGAAAGGAGGACCCTGAGTTTGAGAAATACATTATCTATATTTCCCAGACACCAGTTCCTGCATCTGCAAGTTGCTGCAAATTTGTTAAAGCGATAATGCTGAATGTGGACACACCTTCTGCCTCAACTGACACTGTTACACAGAGCAGTATGTTATCTACTGTCCGTTAAGTACCTTTGATTGCCCCACCCACTATTGCTGTTGGTCTATTTTGAGCAACAAGGAAAGTCTACAACACAACTTTGTTTTTGGTTTTAGCAATGCAGTTTACAAAGCAGGGGTGGGAAGCTAGGGCCCTCCAGATCTTGTTGGAATCCGATTCCTATCACGGCCAAGCCATTGGCCCCAACTGCCTGGTGCTGATGGCAATTGCAGTTCAACACCTGGAGAGCTACAGGTTTCTCCCCACCACCGTCAATCTGCTATAAAGCGTCCCACTGTTTTCTGTTCTTGGCTGCATGAACCAATGGCCTTGGCAGTATTAGCATTATATACAGTCAGACCATGGGTCCAACTTCTGATCTTCTGGGTTGCCTCTTCTGACCAGCAGCAGCTCTTCAAACATAGACAAGGATCCTTCCAGCCTCACTACCTTAGAAGGAGATGTGAGGAACTAAACCTGGAACTTGGTGCACGTAAAGCATGTCCTCTGAGCTGCAGGTCCTTCCCCAATAAAACAATCCCGGCCTCTCTGCTCTTCACGTCCCGACTTTGCCTGGCTGGTTTCGTGTTTACAGAGCTATATGGACAAGACAAGGGAAAGAACATGATGCTTATACACATCTCTCTTCGCAGGCTGCCTTTTATCTGCATTTGCCTACCTTAAATATCAACATTGTGACTTTGGAATTTTGTTATGAAGTTAAAAGCTTAAACGAAAAACTTGCTTCCCAGAGCAGCCAGAAATATTTGAACACTTAAAGGCTTTCTGTCTGTGATTCAGAGATTTATTTATAAGACTGCTGATTTTGGGACATCAAACGTATACATTCAAACTGCAGGAATGAGTCACATTTGTAGGAGGTAATTACTACCAGAAAGTACATTCTAACTTTTGTCGGTTCCTCTTTAAAATGTCCACTTAAGAGTGCCACGTTCTAAAAATAGCATTCTTTGTTATGTGCTCTGTAAAATCCATCCTTACTGTATGGTGTGGTAATCTATGGAGGTTTAGCCCTGTGGTTAAGGGCATGTGGAGGCTTTACGGGAGGGCAAGTCCTGGACCATTTCTGGAGTGGTGGCCTGGTTAAAAATCACAAAAGCTAGTACACTGATGCTGGTCTTTGTGGGCGCAGCTAACACTTGCAAACATGATACTTCTGCAGCACAAACCCTGGAAATGTTTTGCAATGCTCTTTGGCAGTTAGAGAATCCAGAAATTGTACGTGAGAGGGATTTCACAGTTGGAGGACATTCCAGGCATGCATGGTAACTTATCCTATAGCAAGGATTGGGGAACCTGTGGTCCTCCAGATTTATTATTGAACTCCATCTCCCAGGCAGCATGGCCATCTGCCAGGAATGATGGGAGGTGTGGGCCAGCAACATCTGGTGGGACACAAGTTTCCCATCCCTGACTTATGGTGCATGGCTTTGGGATCACCCTCTATTGAAGGCCTGTGGCCTTCCAGATGCTGTTGGACTCCCATCAGATGTAGCCAGCATTGCAACATCTGCTGCAGTACTTGACACAGTACTTGGAGGATGCATTGGTTCCAGTCAAGGGCGTACCCACCACGGGGCAAGTTAGGGCAGCTGCCCTACTCTAAAAGCATTGCTGGTGGGCAGAGGCGGAGCACAGCCCGGCGGAGCGCGAGTTTGCCATTCCCGCCGCGCCGCGCCACACCCTCCCTCCAGCTCCCTGGCGCGCCCTCAGGCAAGGCCAAGCACGGTGGGGAACCAGGGAGCGCGGCGCGGTGGGCGGGAACGCCGAACTCGCGCTCCGCTGGGCTCCGCCTCCGCCCACCAGCCCTGCTTCTAGGGAGGGGCACAGCCCGGCGGAGCGCAAGTTCGCCGTTCCAGCCCGTCGCGCTGCGCCCTCCCTCCAGCTCCCCGTCGCGCCCTCTGGCAAGACCAAGCGCGGCGGGGAACCAGAGAGCGCGGTGCGGCGGGCGGGAACGCTGAACTCGCGCTCCGCTGGGCTAGGCTCCGCCTCCGCCCACCAGCCCTGCTTCTAGGGAGGGGCACAGCCCGGCGGAGCGCGAGTTCGCCGTTCCCGCCCACTTTGTGGCCCCTCCCCTTCCGTGCCTTGGCCCCTCCCCTTGCCCCCCCCAGTTTTGATCCTGGGTACGCCCATGGTTCCAGTCCCTGCCTTGGAGCTATTTTTGGCTCTTTTGTCCAGTCCTTATCCTGCTCCAGAATTTCAGCTGTCTCAAATCTCCACCCTCCCAAGATTTATGCTTCAGCTCCCATGCGTTCAGCTGCCCATGCGAACACTATTCCAAATGCCCAGTAGGACATTGCACTCCCAATGTGCTACTTTGCCCTTATCCTTTCTTAGTTCACTGGTGGCAAATCTGCCCTTCCTGGCTGGTTCTGCAGCATGAAGCCTCTTTGTTCCGTTTGTTGAAGCCCTGGCCAAGGCCCCACCCTCTGTCTGAAGTCTGTCCCGCCCAGACTGGAAAGAGGACTATCTGTCAGCAATGCAGGATCACAGTCTTCCGCTGCCTTGGATTCTTCTGATGAAGACTGATGAGTTCATTGGATCTTTGCAGTCTTCTTCTGGCAGATCATGACTACCCTTCTCTCCTAGCAGCAGCCAGCTCAGGAAAGGTGAGAATCGAGGAAGGTGGCTCTGTGCCGTGTCCAAAAGCACAGGTCCCTGAAACCTGTCATTTCCAGGGGAGAAATGATTGCAGAGAGCTGGTAGGAGAGGCGAATTGGACAGCTAGTTGTGCCAAAAGAAGACACTGGCTGTAAAGGTCCAATGAGTGTGCATGTGTTGTGGTCCTGCAGTTATCTGTGTGCATGCCACCTCTGGGTGTCACCTCTCTCTGCAATTTCCCAATTGGCTGAGCAGCAGGAAAGAGAACTACCCTCCCAAAACACAACGCATGATGTGTAGTAATGCTGATGCAAACTCCTCTTCCTTTAGAGGAGTTTGTATCAGCATTACTACACCTGTGTTGTGTTTTGGGCATGTGTGGTCTGCATGTGCGCAAGGGGGAGTGTGGGGTGGCGGTGCCCATTTTTGCTTAGGCTACACTTGTATGCACACCTCTGAGGGTTGGCTAACAGGGAATGCAACCCTCTGGCCAAAAAAAGAGAGGTTACTCCCCAGTCACCTGCTTTACTTGTGCTATTGTTGCAAGAATTTCATTTACAGCACAAGCCTAGGCATCTCTACTCAGAAGAGTAGGCCTTACTCGCTGATAAGTGGATATTGGATTGCAGCCTTAGTTTAGCACATATAATTGCTGCCTTACTAGCCAGGAGAATTCTTGCATTTGCTTCTGCGGTTGTTTGTTACAGTTATTTTGCATTTGCAAGAATGATAGCACGGTGCAGTTCTGCATAGATGAATACAGGTTATGAATCAGAGTGGAATTGAGCCCAGTGCTGTCCTCTGCCTGTCACAACCTTATAAATTAATCTGCGCATGCAGGAGATTATGCCTATTCCAAAATGCTGCCATCGTCCTTCCCACAGTAATCTCTTTCAGTGTGTTCTGAGGGGTGGTTGTTGCTATCGTTTGGTCCACTCTACAAACAAACAAACAAAAACAAACAAACCAACTCACACACTTCATAGCAGGGATTTAATTACCCTCATTAGGGGCATGTAGTGTGCTGTCATACCACAACGCTATGGTTCAAAAACCCAAAACAAATAGATGCAACTGTGATCAGCAAGACAGACCAGAAAAGTTTTGAGTGGTTACTGCACCGTGGTTACAAATGCAATGTAGAAGAAGAGAAGATTTGATATCCCGCTTTATCACTACCCGAAGGAGTCTCAAAGCGGCTAACATTCTCCTTTCCCTTCCTCTCCCACAACAAACGCTCTGTGAGGTGAGTGGGGCTGAGAGATTTCAGAGAAGTGTGACTAGCCCATGGTCACCCAGCAGCTGCATGTGGAGGAGCGGGGAAGCAAACCCGGTTCACCAGATTACGAGAGACTCTCCATTCAGTTCTGTGGGCTACGAAGTTATTCCAATAAGAAGTCTGATCATGCATCAGAAGATGTGTGTCCACCACATATTTTGACCCAGTCATTTTTTGGTCACCATCCCTCCTTCAAAGAAGGTTTGATAGAACAATGGCCCATGTAAAGAGTTTTCCCGGAGATCCATCAAGCTAACTAGTAAACATACCATGTGGTATAACTGAGTCCAGGGCCTCCTCGACTGCCTCCCATGCTGCTAATCAGGATTATCATTGCTTGCAGTTTTGCTGGCAGCAAAGCTACAGGCTCCCCAGTAAGAAAGATCAGGAATGGGCAGACTTAATAAAAACAGAGGAAGTCAAACAACAAGCTGGACCTTGAAACTGGTTCCTTTCCAGTTTTGCTATGTAACAAGCTGCAGGTTCTCATTTCTGCCTTTCCTCCTAGAGATCAAAGCTAATATTCCTTCTAGTTCTGTTGCTCCAGTTCCTTCATTTCTCGACTCCTACGTTATATCCAGTCATGTGATCATGCAATATGCATAGTTATATAATTAATGCCAAGAGTTCATCACTGCTTTCACACAGTTGTTTATAACAATGGGAATGCTGTTTTGCGTGGACAAGCAGAGACACACACCCAGGCGACTCCCTAGTGGAATAATGACTCATGACAACGTGTTATGGGATTAAAATTGGCCACAACTTTATTAAAGATTCCGATGTAGGGAGACCTGGGCTTAGGCATTGGGTGTTTATCACTCCCAGTCCCGGGTCGGGGATCTGGGGAGCATCAGGGTTATCCAAAATGTGTGGGGATTGGGCTGACTCTGGAAAACGTATGTTTAAGCAGAGAGCCCACCCCCCATTTCGCCACAACATAGGGGAGACCACTGACAACCTTTTGGCATATGGCCAATGACTCCCCTCAAAACAACCCCTTTGATGGGGAACCCTGGGATCGCTGCCGCGGGGGGGGGGGGCATGGGTCACCGCTTCACCATGCCCCCCCCCATTTAGGAAAGATAGACTAAAGGATTCTGCCCAAGGCCTGAAACCGCAAAGTTGTGGCGTTTTGCTACAGGGAAGGCAAAACCTGCCAATGCAGGGAAATTCCTTCCCAGTCCTTTAAAAGCAACCAATGATGTGGAGACCTGTGGAGAAGGGGTTAACCTGCAAAAGAAGGCATAACTGAGGGAGGGCAGGGTGGGAGAAACTCTGGAGCCAACAGAGGGCTCCCAGGTAAGTCCCACCCTCTATTGTGTGGGCAGGGCAGTACCACCAGTGCCCCCCCCCGTTGGGATTGGTTAACTGTCTGAGGTTAGGCAGGAACCTCCAGGTATCCATCATGGGAGGGGGCAAAGCCAGGTTGTATTTTAGGGAGCCGTGTAGGATCGGGGTGGGAGGTGGGCTGCACGTGACCACGCAAAAAACGCCCCCCCATTTGATGTGGGGAGCGATCATTGTATAAAGATCTAACCTCTTGTCTGTGGAGTGAGAAAACCATTTTCCATTTCCATTTATTATATTTTTATGCCGCTTTTGACTCACACGAATCACAAAGCGGCTCACAAATAATAAATAAGAAAACAGAATGGAACGTCACAAATATAACACAAATCATATAGAATAGTTAACAAATCATTAAAGCCACCACGTTTTAGAAAACACTATGAATAAAACAACTTTAAAAAATAAGATAAACAGCACGAATACAACAAGCATCCTATGACCATTCTCCTCTGTCCGTAATGTCTTACTATATCACCTGCACCCTGGTTCATATATGGTGCCTTTCAACTCATACTTCTGCTGCTAACTTGGTATATCCCCTTGGCTCTTACAGTTTGGACTCTTGATAATGCCTTTTCCCATGTTGTCTCACTGGCATTTGTTTAGGTGAGAGGTGGGGTTACTGTACCAGACGTCCCCGGATTCACAAATATGTCCCCGGACAAAATCATTTCCCGGAATGTGCCCGGATTTCATTTAATGTCCCTGGATCTATATTTTAAGTGTTGTAGATTTATTAGTAGAGAATGAATGGTGCGTGATTGGTTCAACGGCACAAGACACATCATACGGGGACTTCCGGAGAGGAAAAATGGCGGGTGCCACGGCAGTGAGCAGCTCTTGAAGCCAGCCAGAGCCAACTGCGCTACCAGGCTGTCTCTGGGCTGCTGAGGCTGCCGCTGCCACTTCCACCGCCAAGGGGGAACCAGGGACACCCGGCGTGTCAACTGGGGGAACCGCTGACTCTCCCCATGACCCAAATCAAGCCAGGAGTGAGAGCACCCAGCCAACTGCCCAGCGGCGCTCTGCGGCCAGTAAAACCCCTGGAGCTGACGCAGGGAGGATGAGGAGGAGAAGGAAGAGAAAAAAGAGGAAGGAGAAAAAAGAGGGGAGCCCCGACCTTGCCGCGCTGCCACGGACACGTGGCTGAGCCCAGGCCCGACCTGAGCCTACTCCACGGCGACTAGCGCTCCAAGAGAGCAGGCTGGGGCCCAGAGGAAGGCCGCGCAACAGAGGAGACCACAGAAGAGAAGATATTACTTCTTTTCCCTCTTTTTTTTTAAAGTGTCCCCAGATTCTTTGAAAAAAATCTTGTAACCTCAGGTTACTGTGGCTCTATTGTTGGACACACCAACTCCCCTCAGCCCCGGCCAGCTGTGAGGCATGATGCGAGTTGTAGTCCAGCAACATCTGGAGGGCCACAGGCTCCCATCACTCATTTAGATCCTGTGCAAGTTTGTTACAGGATCCCACCTGTCCTATTTCTCTCCATACTCTTCTAACCACCACCCACAGCACAGTTTTGTTGTTGTTTCTTCTTACAAACATCACAGCTACAACTGGTTCATGAGAGTTCGACTTTTGTTCTGGTTCTGAAACCCTGATTCTTCAAAGCCATTTTTGCACAGCGGGCATGGGACATCCTTCTCTCTTCCATTCTCTCCATCATCCATTCTTTCCCTCTCTGACACACACGTACACACTTTTTCTCCCCTTCATCCATCATTCATTCATCCTCTGGTTAGGGTGTGTCAGCATCAGTCATGCACTTTTCAGGAAGAATAAAACCTTCATCACACCAGCCCGGCAATGAAATGAAAGATTTAGAGTCAGTAGCTTAGACCACTTCCAGGTTTGGGGACACACAGCCATAATAAGCATAAGAGAAAGAATCTTCAAAATATTGAGGAACATACTGAAGGGAAGGACAAGGGTGGGGAAATCTTACTGTTGCACAACCATAGGTTTTAATTATTGTATTGTTTATGCATGTTATGCCTTAGAATTAGCTGTGTTTGTTGTTAAATAAAATAGCTCTGCGTGTTCTCCCATATGGTTTGGATTTTGTTAGGAGGGTTCAAGCCTATTACAAGCTTAGCACTCTTGGAAAGTGAGGCCCTCTTGGTTTGCTCTGCTTTTGTTTTTGTTCATTATGTCTTTTGTGTCTTCATTTTGTATTTTTATGTTGTGATCCGCCCTCTGATCTTCGGATGAAGGGCAATATACAAATAAAATAAAAATAAAAATAAAATGAAATAAACACACTGTGATGTCTTGACTCATTTTATATTTTAGAATAGCTAATGCTATTCTAGGCTTCATCAATAGAAGTATAGTGTCCTGATCAAGGGAAGTCATAGTACTGCTCTATTCTGCCATGGTCAGACCACACCTGGAGTGCCGTGTCCAGTTCTGGGCGCCACAATTTAATAAGGGTATTGAGAAACTGGAAGGTGTGCAAAGAAAGGTGACCAAGTTATTCAGGGGTCTGGAAACCAAGTCTTATGAGGAACAATTGATGGAAGTGGGGAATGTTTAGCCTGGAAAAGAGGAGACTGAGAAGAGATATGATAGCCATCTTCAAATATCTAAAAGCCTGTCACATGAAAGATGGAGCAAGCTTTTTGCTCAGGATATCTTAAGGACTGCCTTACCTTGTCTTTCCCAAGTCAATAACTGAGATAATCTGGCAGGCGCTATTGGGGGGGGGGGCTAAACACTGGAGGCTCAACTTCTCATTGACATGACTCATGCTTTAGGTCCATGAAGGACCACTAATAGTGCTCCTCCATGGAGCAGAAGCATGAGTCACGTCAATGAGACGTCAAACCTTCAGGGTTGTGGGCCCAACTCCCTCCTACTAGATATCAGACAGGCACCATCCCTGCTGAGTTTCAGGTGCCTGGCTAAAGCCGTTTTAATTCAGGAGGTCTTTGCATCATGAATGCTTCTCCCATTTTCTTTTCTTTTCTTAAAAAAAAAAAAAGCAATGTTCTTCCGTGTCTTTAAATTTCTGCAGTTGAATTTATGTTTTAATTTTTGCATACTGTGTATTTTTATTTATTTATTTGTAAGCCACTTTGAGACTTCGGTGGTGAAAAGTGGGATACATTTTTTTTAAAACAAACAAACAAACAAATAAAATTAGATGTGAAATGGGACATATTCAAGAGAGCCACTGTATGCTCTAGCAACACACTTCACTAAGCTTAAATAAATAAATAAATAAATAAAGTGAGTTTTTCCTACCTAATAAATCCTGTTGAGGCTACATCTTGGATAGTTAAAACATCTTTAACAAGACCTAAATCACATTATTTGTAGCTCTAGCACTTACATGATGTGTTTGTTGTCAGAAGTGGTGGTCCTCCTCCTCCCAAGTTTCTTCCTTTTCGAGTGAATCACCTTCGCAGTAGGGGTTCTCCCGGGAATTGGGATTGAAAGGGGATTACCAGGAGAAAACTCATCATGGTTTGCCTGTAAAAAGAAACCCTTTATTGAAACAACTTGCAGCCTAACCTTACAGTTTCCTTGCCAGGCTTTAACTCACTGAAGCTCTAAAAAAATGCCCAGATATTTAAACATCAGTAATTAGTTTTAATGGAAAATATTTGTGTGTGTGTGTGTGTGTGTGTGTGTGTGTGTTTAAACCAAATCTTGGAGGGAAAACAAACCATGAACCCAAAGGAATAAATGAAAACTAATGTGGGAAATTTCAGTTGGATCAAAGTAATTGAGCAAACCACAGTTCTGGATGGCTAGACATGAATGTAGGATGCATGAAAGGGATTCTCTCACATCCAGTGTATTATGTGGGGATGTTGGCTGTGGAAGCAGACAATGATAAAGAAGTTTATAAATGCGGACAATTTGTTCAAAACCAGTGCTCTATTTAATCATGTCTTGGTGCCAGAACTGGACTGTGCAGTAGGTCTTGCACCACCACCTATCTATGGCCAATGGAAACCAGCCTTACCAGCCAAGAATGGCTTCTGCACCAATAGGCCAGGCCATGGCGGCTAAAAGAGCCTGCCTGCTAGAAGAAACTCTGGATTGGGCTTGCTCATTGGCCTGAGCAGCAAGGGGAGAGGCCAGAACTCAGTGATAGAGAGTGGTGGGGGATAAATTTGATTCAGTTCACATTTAAAGGTGAACCTCTCTAATTCACAATTTCTGAAACAATATGTGAGCTGAAAATCAGCCCCCCTTCAAAATTTGCCAAGTAGCATGTACAGCAGGGGTCCCCAAACCTACCCGGCTTCGGGCCGGTTCCTCCGGCGCCGATCGTGTGGCGGGCCAGAGGGTGGGGAACGCGCTCCCATACGCGCACACACTCGCTTATTCTGGCGTGCCGCCGGAAATGGCTTCTGCACATGTGCAGATGTCATTTCCGGTGCACTTCCAGGGCAGCGTGGCACCAGAAATAGCTTATGCGCCTGCATATGGGAGCGCGTTTCCCTGCCCTCCGGCCTGTGCGTATGCACAAGCTATTTCTGGTGCCGCGCTGACCTGGAGATGGGCAACTGCACCACGGTGCGCCAGTAAGTGGGCGGCAGTGGGGGTCATTGGGGGCTGCACAATTGGCTCGCGCGGGACGCATCCGTAGTTTGGGGACCACTGGTGTACAGAAATGCATGTGCTAGGATAAATTGTGCATAAGAATGCATGTATTAGTGAGAAAATATACAAGAAGGCGTTATAGACTTCCCGCCCGCACTCACAAAGCCCTGTTACCTCTTCAGCTTCCAACACCTCCTCCTCCTAGTCTTATCCCTCTGACCATTCATTGTCATCTCACCACCAATCCCTGGCTCTGAGCCTTCTTCCCCTGGGAGTTCTCCAGCTGGTTCCTCCGACCTTTCTGACTCCATCCAACAAGTCCCTGACATTTTCTATAGGTGCTCTAAAATTATATGTAAGGGCAATGACATTATTAATGGCAATGCATTGGAGGTTGAGAGATGAAGAGGGCAAGGGGCATTTGGGAATGCAAGATCTCCAGATCTACCGCTTTGCAAGAGAAATCTGCTTCCTGGTGGCCACTTCTTAAGAAGTAGCCGCATCCGATCTTTGTTTGAAATGCTGTGTGAAGTCAGCACTGTGTCTGACCGGTTTGGTTTTCTGCAAGAAATGGTGGAAACCATGTGAGGAATACCAACTGCCAGGCGATGATCAAATTGCAGCACCAGGATGAAAACATTCTGCACAGCATCATACAAGCGATAAAACACATTTCAAAGGAGGCAATGGGTAAAACATATTACTTGAAAAACTCTGGTAGCCTTTGACAATCTGCAGTTTGAATCTGATATCCGAATTGATGCCTGCTCTGTTATGGAGTTATTTGTTTGCCGTTATGGAGACAAGATATTTTTCTCCGTAGAGACATCCCTAAACCAGCTGGCAGAAGTCAAGGAATGAGAATATAGGTCTCAGCTGACAAAGTGCAAAAAGAATGTTCACAAGCATTCTTGGAAATCTTGCTCTTAAATAAATAAATGGAGTAAAATACCATGAGGAAGACAGTGGGATAGGATTAATATTTCATGACCTAGTAAATTTCAGTACAGTAGTGAATATTGCACTCGTGCCAAGTTTCTTAGACGCTTTTAGAAACTGAGCATTTTCTATTGGCTCACCCAGCAGCAAAAATGAGGGTGCTCAGACACGATGCCTTGGGGTGGATCAGTCTTGTCAATTTTTGCTTCTTTCAGTTCCTCATTTTTCCAGCCGTAAATTCTTTTCACCCCATTCCTTCATCAGTTTGTGAAATTTTCTTTTTAAATCTTCATATTAAAAACTGAATACATTTTCATATGCATTTCTCATACTATCCACACGTTGAATGTGATTTTGCCCAGTGCATGCATTTGCCCAAGAAAATTCCCAAAATATAATGTTATTTTGCACATTATTTTCACTAATATATGCACTTTCATGCTCTCTTTTGGGGTTGGAGAACTGTGTCAGAGGAGGGCTTATTCTGAAGGATAGCAGTGTTTCAGTTCGCTGGGAGAATGAAGTGGGTTTGCATGAAAATACTCCCCCATCTGTAACAGTGCCCCTATCTTTGAGGAGCTTCGGGCTTATTGAATGTGGCATAAAAAGAATTTCCAAGTGTCTCACCTCTCCATATCATTGAATGTAGAACTAACAATTCCAAGTTTGACGAACCTTTTTTAATCCAAGGGCTGCAGCCCCTTTTGAGTGACCTTCTCCAGAGGTTACATACAAGTGGTGGTATAATTTAATGCAGGCATCCCCAAGCTTCGGCCCTCCAGATGTTTTGGACTACAATTCCCATCTTCCCTGAGCACTGGTACTGTTAGCTAGGGATCATGGGACTTGTAGGCCAAAACATCTGGAGGGCCGCAGTTTGGGGATGCCTGATTTAATGAATGTAATTTTTTTTACCTTTGCACAGTGGGCTAGTCTAGACACACACTCCCACACCCCTCTCTATCCTCCATTCAGGCTAGGAAGAGCCATTATTAGACTCCAAAGACACATTCCAGGCAGGCAAAAACATTCAAGGAAGGGTGTGAAGCAAGTGCGGTCAGCCTGCTGCCACATTCCTGCTCCACACATGGCCACTAGGGATGCTTAGGGAATATGATCTTTGTGAATCCAATACAAATCAACCACGACATCTCCTGAGCTAATGCCCTGATCAGAATGTCCATTTCCTTCGGATTTCACACATCTGCACCTTTTGCAATGTGATTTTCATCTCCAAAGATGCATCACCAGGCTCTTAGGAATGCATATTTTCAGATAAAGTACTCTTAGAAATGTGTACAGTACTGTCATCAATTCAAGTATACATTTTTGTGCATTTAAAAAATGAACACACAGCTATATGTGGAGACAGGATGGAATGGATTAATGAACGAATCAAAGGCTACGTGGATTGATCCATGCATCCTTAATAACCACCTATCCAGATTGTAAATGTGGCTGGACATTTTTAAAGGGGTGTTGGACGTTCTCAGGAGCATCTCTGTTTTTGTCTTTGAAAATGCTGGGAGGATATAAAGATGCACGAGAAGTCTGATGAATTGGATACCGTCTCCTTGCACCAAGTGCACCTTCTGATCTGATGAGAGCAATGTGGGCAATTGTAGCTGGATCACTCCCAGCATTTCATAGGTGACGCCAGGCAGCCAAACTGGTACTGCTGGCTCCCAGTTGGCTGGTGCCTTCTCACAGTCTAGATAACATATCACTTTGGGCCTGACCTAGGGTGGTCATTTATGCCTCATGAAAAAAAGAGGAAGCACATCACCAAAAAGGATGGCGAAAGAAGACATTGATTCACATTACATTTGCTTAAGCATGTACACATGCAAATTTAAAAATAATTACTGTAATTTAAACAGGAACACATCTCAGCAAGTTGAGGAAGGTGGTGGCCAAGTGCTTTGTGTGTCTGCTCAACCTGCTGTCCAGGTGCTGACTGAACCCCTATTCTTCCTTCCTAGAGTTTGCTCGCTACGGTACTTATCTATCTATCTATCTATCTATCTATCTATCTATCTATCTATCTATCTATCTATCATCTATCTTTAAACCACACTTTCATATGAAATATTGCATGGCGGTATATGTAATACTGTATTAATAACATAAAGAATAAGATATTTACACTGGACATGAGCTGAACCACCATTCAGACATTGGACAGCTTCAAATAGAGGATTGTCCTCTGTAAAGGAGGCCATCCTCAATCTGATAGGTTCCCAAACTGTCTTCTGTGGTCCTCCAGTGGCCCACGAGCTTCATCCAAGGGCTCCATGGCACCTGTGGATCTGTGGCTGCAGAATATTCATGTTAACTCTTAATTGCGCTTTTAGCGGTTATGTCAGCAATTTGAATGCTAAGGCAATGAAATACATGTATAGTCGACAAGAAATAAAACCAGCAAAAAGAATGCAATCAAAAAGAATGCAGCATCTAGCACAGCACATTAATGCAAGTGGGAGAAAATCAACAAGTGGTCCATGGAGACTCGCAGCAATTTTCAAGTGGTCCGGGGGGGGGGAGGATATTTGGGGGCCACTGCTCTGGCTTCTAGGGCTACATTGAATACATTCTGCCTCACACAGCATTACTCATTCTGTTTGCCCTGTAACTGGTTGCTCATTTCATCTCCCTGCCTGCCATCTGCCATGGGAGGCCTCGCTCAAAATTCACTAAGA
Source organism: Zootoca vivipara (assembly GCF_963506605.1). Classification (NCBI taxonomy): domain Eukaryota; kingdom Metazoa; phylum Chordata; class Lepidosauria; order Squamata; family Lacertidae; genus Zootoca; species Zootoca vivipara. The sequence goes on along the minus strand of NC_083287.1, from coordinate 40,440,968 downwards.
TGTCCGGAATTAATTTCGCCCAGCGTGTCTAGGGCTGATTGAAGAAATCTGCTATTGGCACAAATACAAAGCTTTTCACTATTTCCATATTTAAGTTGGATCAAGCTTCCTGGGAAGGTTGGTCTTCCAAATTAATATAACACAGCTTTATTGAAAATGTGCCGTTGCCAGAAGTGGCTCGCGATGATGAGATAGGTAAGGCACGCAGGAGGGCAGCAACCTCCCCAGGTTTGAAGTCATGTAACTTTTGGGACCTCAAAAACGGCAAAAGTTCCTCCCGCTTTTGTTCCTGACCTCCAGCAGTAACTCTCCCTTTGCTGAGCTGGGGAAAGAGCATTTGAGTCTGTGGGAATTCGAGCCTGTAAAAACACCCCCCCCCTTTGAGTACTGTAGATTGCAACTATCCACAAGCTTTGGGGGAAAACAGTAGACTTTACCCTCATGATCCAATCATCCATTACTTGCAAAACCTTCAAAAATTGGGACAAGGGGAGAGAACATAATATAAATATTGCTTTTAGCCTCCTTGTCTGTGTTCTCAGGGTGGTTGTTTTTTTAGTGTCACAAAGACCCTTAATACACATTTAAAACTTTGTCAAGAGGAACCTTTTTGACGCTGCCCTCATTGTTATTTCAGGGTCTTGCAGATGAAATATAATGTTTATGGGACTCTGAGATTTGCACTTGTTCGTGTGCTACATATACATTGGGTTTATAAGAGAGAATGACCTAAATCACCTTGTTTTCAGGCAGTGATTCCCAAGGGTGGCAAAACAGTCTTAAAAACCAAGCTGGGGAGAGGAGGCTTATAAATGTGTTAAATTGCGGAGGTGAAGGGGTGGGGTGACCCCCTATGTGCATTTCTTCGATGTTTCTCATTTGGGAAAATATGTTTAGGATTAGAAATAAATTTAAAAACAAGCAGAGGCCTCAACCATCAGTCACATGCACAGCTTATTCGTTTCAAGGTTTTTCTGTGTAATAATGTGCCTGTAGAACACATAAGTTCTGCAAATCATCAGCTTCAATGTGCAAATTGCTTCAGTCAAAATAGAGGGGGGGGATGCTTTTAAATGCCAAGGTTTCAACAAGAACTGGACTTATTTAACCTTGTTCTGTTTATTGGTCATACTGTTAGTGCTGCATCAAAAAAATTTCCTTCTGTTTTTAACTACCATCCTCTGCCAATTAATGCTGAAAGAAATTGTGTTTTAAAATTACCAAATAAGAGAAAACTTTCAGTTAAATCCTCATGGGCGAGAAGTGGGATTTACTTTACTTTCATGGTAGCCAATGTCTGTATTCTTCAGCCATCCTGACTTCCGGCATTTCCTGGAAATCCCACGACATCCTTGGCTGGGATTTCCTGGGCCCACTTCATGGGCTCATCTCCACCAACTGTTTCCATTCAAGTGGGTCATTAGATGAACTTTGTAAATTTTATGAACTGGTTCCTGAGTTTGCTTTTTCTCCTCCCCCCTTCCCATTCCCCTTTCCTTTCATGTCATGTCTTTTAGATTGTAAGCTTACAGGCGCAGACTGGTGTGTACTGCCCTGAGATCTACGGATGAAGGGCAGTATACAAATTTAATAAATAATACAAATAAATAATAAATAACAATCATCCTCATTACTATTTGTTACCGGTGATTTTCTCTGAGAACTCTTTTTGGCTCAAGAGCATGGTAAAAGTGCTATAAGTAAACAGACATGAGTCCCTGTGACAGGCAGGTAATGAAAGGCCTCTGAATTGGTGAGGCCGATCCTGCCATGGCTTTTTCAACCTTCATGAGGTTTTAACTTTTAACCAGAGGAAGGACTGTGAGGGCAGAGAGACTCTTGTTTGCCATCAGGGGGTGGTTGGTTTGACCTTTGCTGCTCCAGCTCCAGTCTGAGGAACCTATAGAAGGGAGTTGCTGACACAGGCAATATGTATACGTGTATTTGAATGAGCCGACTAGAGTGAAAGATTACGACTCATGGGTTGGTGGAGTGTGTGAACTTAACAGTGCTTCGTTTATCTTTCAGTTGCTGTTTTCTTAAAGTTGCTAATACTGCTTTATAGATGAATGCCGTATTGATTTGTTAATAATATAATATGACTTTTGCTTAAATTGTGATGTTTCAGCTGATTTTTTTAGTTGCTGCTTGTTAACAGTGTTTCATAGATTGAAATTGATGGCTTGTTAATTGTTCTATTTCTCCAGTATTTGTGATGTTCTGTTAGGTTCTATCAAAGTATATATTGCTTTGGGATTCATTTGAATGAAAAGTGGCATAGAATCATAGAATCGTGGAGTTGGAAAGGTCCACGAGGGTCATCTAGTCCAACCCCCCTGCGATGCAGGAATCTTTTTGCCCAACGTGGGGCTCAAACCCACAACCCTGAGATGACGTGTCTCATGTTCTGCTGACTGAGCTCTCTCTCTCCACAGAAATGCAATCAATCAAAATCAATGAGACCTTTTCATTCCTACCCAACAGTTCAGTTATTCTGTGATCCTCAATTTCACTGATGGCTTTCAACATCTTCTTTATATCCACCTTCACCACCCCAGTCAGATATATATATATATATATATTTAAAAAACACTCAAACCCTTTTCTTAAAGTTGCCAGACTTTTCTGAGAAATTCGGATTAGAAAGCAGCCACTCCCAGCGTTCCAAAGGCTTCATAACTTTTACTGATGTATCAGAATAATAATAATAATAATAAATTTTTATTTATACCCCGCCCTCCCCAGTCAAAAACCAGGCTCAGGGCGGCTGACACCAACAGAACCACAATAAAACATAAAAACAATTAGTTAAAATACAGATTAAAATACAGTATTAAAATTTAAAATGCAGCCTCATTTCAAGTAGGCCATAAATCCAAGCCATGAGGGAGAAAAACACAGGGGTCAGGCTGAGTCTAACCCAAAGGCCAGGCGGAATAGCTCTGTCTTGCAGGCCCTGCGGAAAGATGACAAATCCCGCAGGGCCCTGGTCTCCTGGGAAAGAGCGTTCCACCAGGTTGGGGCCAGTACTGAAAAGGCCCTGGCTCTAGTAGAGGCCAATCTAGCCATCTTATGACTCGGGATCTCCAGAATATTATTGTTTGTGGACCTTAAGGTCCTCCGCGGGGCATACCAGGAGAGGCGGTCCCGTAGGTACGAGGGTCCCAAGTCGCATAGAAGTGTTTCCTTCCGTCATACTGTATCCGTGTTCACAACAAAAACGAGCAGGAAGTCCCCTAGGGGCATAGGAGCCAACTCCTAGGGGCCGAGGGGCCTTCACCCCGCACATAAAATATTTGAGGGGCCCACAAGCAAGGGGGTCAAGGTATGAGGTGTACAAGATTAAGCACAGAGTGGAGAAAGACAAGTTCATCTGCCTCTCTCATAATACCAGAATACTTATGAAACCAAGCACTGGGAAAGTCAAGACAGACAAAAAGAAGCATTTCTTCACATATGGATTTATTCATTTATTTTACTACCAGATGTAGGGATGGCTGCCAACTTGTTTTGAAGGGGGATTAGGCAAATGCCTGCCTAAAGGACAAGGCTATCAGTGGCAACTGGCCATAAGAACTGTACTGTATTTTACCTCCAGTATCTGTGGAAGTCTGCCTCTGAATGCCATTTCCTGGGTACCACAAGCAGAAGAGAGCTGTTGGGTCCATGGGCTGTATGAACTTGGGGACTTCCCTCAGGTACCTGGGCTGGATCTAGACACTTCAAAAAAACATTTCAGGAAAATGCGTTGTAAACCTCATAATAGGAAATCAAGTTTCTGAAAAACAGGGCTTCACAGCACCATCTGTTGTCACAGGTTAATGCACTTAAAATGCTTTTTCTTTACAGTGGACTCTCAGGTTGCGAATGTAATCTGCATGGAACGTTCGCAACCTGCAGCGTTTGCAACCCGCAGCACCACATCTGCGCATGTGCGGGTCACAATTCGGTGCTTCTGCGCATGTGCAAAGCATGGTTTAGTGTTTCTGCGCATGCGCGAGCGCCAAAATTCAGAAGTAACCCGTTCCATGACTTCCGGGTTCGGCGTGATGCGCAACCCTAAAACGCGCAACCTGAAGCAGCCGTAACCTGAGGTATGACTGTACTAATGTAGCTGAATCCCTGGTTGGCCCCTGTGAGAACAGAGTGCTAGGCTAAAACAGGCCTTTGTTCTGACCCAGTAGGGCTCTCCTTATGGCTGATGATTGGTTTCTGTAATATTTCTCAAAACATAGGTGTTTTCTTTTCCAAACAAGTTCCTTTGTAGCAGAACAGTCTGAGGGCAGAGCTTGTTTTCTATACCATAGTCTTACTTTGCTTGGAGGAGCTGCAAAAATGACACTGTGTTTGTTAAAGGTTTAGCCAGAAGAGGAAAGAGTAACAAGGCACTGGCAGGGCTCATAGATATTTTCTCCCTCTTTCCTTAAAATGACTTTTCCAGGGAAATCTAGAGCGAAAGAACAACTGTGAGCCATCCCTGATCTCTGGAAATTGATCGGTGTTCTGTTTTTATTAAAAGCGGTGCCACCTTCCACCTGCCTTGTAACCAGAGAGCACCACTCAGGCACTTCTTGTTCCCGTAGATTCCTCTCTCCTTCTGGACGTGCCAGGAATTTGGCTTTCGATGGGAGCCAGCATGGGTTAGATGTGGGAAATGGAAGAACTTTTGCAGCTGCTCCTCCTGAGTCAGGGAACAAAGTTTGAAGTGCGTTGAGTCAGTTAGCTGAATTGCATTTCTGAAGAATGAAAACAGAACAAAAAGAAAAGAGGGGAAAGAAGGAGGTGTGTGTGTGGGGGGGGGGGGGGAAACACAAAGCAGCTTTCCAGAGGCTGGTTTGTGGACAAAATTGCAGATCACTGGCAGATCAGAAATGGTCATTGAGTCAAATTCTTGCAAAGGCCACTTCATTCTGCAGTAAGAGAGAACTAAGCATCCACCCTGCATTTTTGAGCCTTATTTTGTCACACATAGGGACAAAATTAAAGGGGGCTGTACTGGAATATATGAGATCAGGCCAACTGCTTGCTTTTAAATCTGAAATAATTTTACAATACTTTCACATACCATTAGCTTAAATTGATTCCATATCTGATGAACCTGTTTCTGTGTGAGTGCCCACTGGGGGGCAAAATAATGATTTGTGGATACAGCATATGTCAGAAAAAACTTATTAGGTGTTTAGCAAGAGACTAAATTAAAGCAAAAAGTCATTTAATTTGCAGCAAGGGCTGTAATTAAGTGTGTGCCTGCTTGGAAGTTTCAAAGGGGATAGAGGTTTATCCCATGACACACTGCACCTGAGGTTTGCATCCTTGGACATCTTTTGAGGTCTGAGCATCCTGGGAGAGTCAGTCAGCAAAACCTGGCATGCAGTTGCAGCCATTGCTGCCTGCTCCCTCTCTCCAGACAATGAGTGTTGGCTCTCCACACACAAGAACACCGAACCCCTTGGGAAGATCCCTCCCCCTTGTGAGACCTTCCCTGGTACCACAGATTTCAAAGGCGGTATGATGGGCAGTTGGGACTAAATGGGCCTCTGGCCTGATCTTTGCAGAGATCTCTTCCGATCTCTTGCCTCTTCTAATCTCAGAGTGCGGACATGCGAAGTTCACCCTTTACCACCCTGTGAGGTAGGTTAGGCCAACCCAAGGTTACTCAGTGAGCTTCATGGAAGAAAGGGGGACTCTAACCCAATTCAAGCACACTTAAAATAAATAAATATTTCACACATATACAAATTACACAAAGTCGTATTCATTCATATAAAATAAAGAGAGCAGCAACTTACAAACACTACACTTCAAGCAGATATCCTTGTACTTCCCAGTTACATAGATAACCAGCAATACTAGACCTTTCTCAGTCTCTCCTGTACTATACTGACTTTGAAAGATTGTCAAACAAAATTGTAATGACTTGAGGGTTGCATTCGAAACAGACAATGACAACACAATAATTCTTCCAGGGTACAGGTACTAGGCCAGCAGCTAGATGACAGACCACAAGGGTGTAACACCCTCCGGATATTATCTGTATCAGAAGAAAACTATGAGCCCTGGTCTCCTCCCAGTTCTTCATTATGACTCAGCAACTACTCCACTGAGTCATCATAGTTATACTGATTCCCAATCCAATATCTGAGGAGAAGCAGAACTCTAGGATCCGTTCCAGAATTTTATTATTTTATTATAATAGTTATTATTATTAGTCTCTGTCTCTCTCTCGCTCAGGTGTCTTCATAAGTAACGTGGATTTTCTTGATCTGAAACAAGACTAAGATTCCCAGTGCATCTTAGTGCACACACTTTAACTCTTCAACAGTTTTATTCAAGCAAACTTGTGAAATGCTTTCAAGGCTTTGGAAAACTGGCCATCACCAATATGTTTCAGAACAATGTATTAACTCTTGACTAGTTGTAAGTATACCCTTCCCGTCTGTTTACAACATTAGCAGCATACTATTATCCAGGGCAACAAAGCACATAACTAGCTTACAAAGAAATAGCTCTAGTAGAACTTTCTAAGGTACTCTAAGAATCTCACTCTCTTCCAATAAATGCTGAGGTTGAAAGACTCAGCAGTGGAGCACCTATTCTGCTCTGCATACAGAATGTCCCAGGTTCTATACACTGGAATCTCCTGGCAGGACTAGGAAAGACTCCTAGAGCCATGGCCAGTCAGCATAGACAGTACAGAGATAGGTAGACCAATGGTCTGACTCCCTATAAGCCAGCTTCCAATGTCCCTAACTTGTGAGTGAGACCAGAATTATACCTGAAGTTCATTGTGGACAAGCACCTACTGGGAATATTTTGAGTATCTGCTTTCCAGGCAGAGCATTGGAGTACATAGTTTCAAAGGGCATTTCTGACCCTTAAGAAGACACTGGGTTGGACTTCGTGGTACTTTGTTTGTTGTTGTTTAGTCGTTTAGTCGTGTCCGACTCTTCGTGACCCCATGGACCAGAGCACGCCAGGCACTCCTGTCTTCCACTGCCTCCCGCAGTTTGGTCAAACTCATGTTCGTAGCTTCGAGAACACTGTCCAACCATCTCGTCCTCTGTCTTCCCCTTCTCCTAGTGCCCTCCATCTTTCCCAACATCAGGGTCTTTTCCAGGGAGTCTTCTCTTCTCATGAGGTGGCCAAAGTATTGTAGCCTCAGCTTCACGATCTGTCCTTCCAGTGAGCACTCAGGGCTGATTTCCTTAAGAATGGATAGGTTTGATCTTGCAGTCCATGGGACTCTCAAGAGTCTCATCCAGCACCATAATTCAAAAGCATCAATTCTTCAGCGATCAGCCTTCTTTATGGTCCAGCTCTTACTTCCATACATCACTACTGGGAAAACCATAGCTTTAACTATACGGACCTTTGTCGGCAAGGTGATGTCTCTGCTTTTTAAGATGCTGTCTAGGTTTGTCATTGCTTTTCTCCCAAGAAGCAGGCGTCTTTTAAATTCATGACTGCTGTCACCATCTGCAGTGATCAAGGAGCCCAAGAAAGTAAAATCTCTCACTGCCTCGATTTCTTCCCCTTCTATTTGCCAGAAGGTGATGGGACCAGTGGCCATGATCTTGGTTTTTTTGATGTTGAGCTTCAGACCATATTTTGCGCTCTCCTCTTTCACCCTCATTATCAGGTTCTTTAATTCCTCCTCATTTTCTGCCATCAAGGTTGTGTCATCGGCATATCTGAGGTTGTTGATATTTCTTCTGGCAATCTTAATTCCGGCTTGGGATTCATCTAGTCCAGCCTTTCGCATGATGAATTCTGCATATAAGTTAAATAAGCAGGGAGACAATATACAACCTTGTCGTACTCCTTTCCCAATTTTGAACCAATCAGTTGTTCCATATCCAGTTCTAACTGTAGCTTCTTGTCCCACATAGAGATTTCTCAGGAGACAGATGAGGTGATCATCTGGTGGTACTTAGGTCCCCCTGAAATCACTGTGAAAAGATTGTCTAAATCAGATTGATTCAATGGGAACCAAGCGTGACTAACATAAACTAGGTCCAATCCTTTGGCAATTACAACTGCCTGATAGCTCAGTTGGTAAAGAATGAGACTCTTCATCACGGGGTTGCAGGTTTGAGCCCCATGTTGGCCAAAAGATTCCTGCATTGCAGGAGGATGACCCTGGTGGCCCCTTCCAACTCTTTGATTCTATGTGTATAGGATTGAGCTGTCAGAACCTAGTGCAAAAACAAATGGGCTTGACTCTGTGTTGGATTGCAATCTATGACTTCAGGTCTACCACCTTTTTTTAGAGAGCATTTTGCAAGAAGGTGAAATTAACATGTGCAAACTATTGGCCTGCGTTCTCAGGAGACTGCCAATGTCTTATTATCAAGAAATGTTTTTGTATAGTTCCTTCCAGCTAGCTCCAACCTAGACGAAGTACCCCTGTCTTGCCATCGCTTGTGCTGAGTAGTGACAAAATGTTTCTCCTACTGCAGCATTGTCAATAAAAGTGAATGGTGCTCACTCTTCATAATTTAAGAACCTACAAGCAATTTATCTCTTTTAGGCAGCCAGAGAGGGAAGGGGAATCTTTCTCTCACTCATATTCTTACATAGAAACATGGGAAGCTGCCTTACATGGAGTCCATCTATCTCAGTATTGTCTGGCACCCCTGTGCAGGTGGAGTAGCATGGGGAGAGGGGGTGTGGAATAGCACATCATTAGAAACAACCTTTAATTTCATGTTGGTATGGAAGGAGAAGTGGGTATTCCCAAGTCAAACTGGTGTGAATGGAGATCCAATCCCAGTCTCTCATGCCCATGAAATATTGCTCTCTGCAGCATATATTAGAGAGCCAACATCATTTCACCCTGTCATAGAATGAATGGCTATTAATATACATCGATTGATCACTTAGCAGTAATTGCATCTGCTTCATTACTTGGGAAGGTAAATGTTCCTGTTGGAAACTTTTACTTAGAACTGGCTGTTGAAGGTAAAACCTGCAAGCCGGTAGCTCAGGCAATAAAAATTTGGGAAGCTGCAGAGTCTGCAGCAGCTTTCTCAGTAGGATTCAGGAAGCCATTTCTCCCCGTTGATATGGAAGAAATATTGAAACCAATTTGCCTCAATGGCTGAATAATAAAATCTCTTTCGCACAGACATTTCACCATGCTGCAGTTTGTGTGGGGCAGGTATCCCCAAACTGCGGCCCTCCAGATGTTTTGGCCTACAACTCCCATGATCCCTAGCTAACAGGACCAGTGGTCGGGGAAGATGGGAATTGTAGTCCAAAACATCTGGAGGGCCGGAGTTTGGGGATGCCTGGTGTGGGGTGTGAATACCAGAAGCATGGTGGGTGAGGCTAGTTGCTTGGCTGTTTTCCACCTGGGTGCTGACTTCTTTCCCAGCCAAGTGAGGGCCAGATGGGTAAAATCCAACTAATTGGCCCCACCACCATTGTCCTGGCACTTGAACACATACCACAGTGATGTTGGATTTCACAACAGGGAAGAACTTAGAAATAGGTGTGAACAAGGCTTAACTCATTCCTGCTTTACTTGATGATAATAATAATAATAATAATAATAATAATAATAATAATAATAATAATTTATTATTTGTACCCTGCCCATCTGGCTGAGTCTCCCCAGCCACTCTTGGCGACTGATGTTCACCTGTGGTTTATTCTGCACCCCAGTTTGGTCTAATAGCTTTGGCTGTTTGAGTCAAAGCTATTCAGACCATCTCCAGCTGAGGGGGGAAAATTATGAAATTGCTCACCACGGCATGCAAATTTTTCTTCCCCTAAAGAGAAATAGATCTAGAGCTTTCCCAGAAGAATGGAACAAGGAAGTAATTTTGAAAGTAATACCAGCTCTCCCCACCCCCACCCTGCCCCACTTCTACCCATGCTCATGCCCTATACGCTATAGACTTCTTTGCATGAGTTTTTCTCCTTTCAGACACCATTATGCTTCAACAGTCTTTGTGCACCGTTTTTTGCGTGAATACCAAAAATACAGTTTCTGAAACAGGACCCTGTCTCATACAAACCTGGACCATTGTCTGCACTGGGAGCAGATTTCCAGGTTTTCAGACATGTGTCTTTTCCCAACACTACCTGGGGAAGCCAGGGATGGGACATGAGTTTGGGGTTTGGAGTTTTGTCCGTTTGCATGCAGTGCATGTGCTCTTCCACTGAGTGCTGATGACCCATCAGCACTTGAAGCTGATAGCATGCAAAGTTGCAAGCCATAGATGTGCAAGTCAGGTGGCTTTTAAGTTTTCACTTCTAGAGATGAATTCAAACGTTGAGCAGAGTTTGCATGAAGAGTGTCATTACTAGTGTTATTTCACCACCTCCACTGCACCCTCTCTTTGCTGCTCAGCAGAAACGCAGGTGGCGCTGTGGGTTAAACCACAGAGCCTAGGGCTTGCCGATCAGAAGGTCGGCAGTTCGAATCCCCGCGACGGGGTGAACTCCCGTTGCTCGGTCCCTGCTCCTGCCCACCTAGCAGTTCGAAAGCATGTCAAAGTGCAAGTAGATAAATAGGTACTGCTCCAGCAGGAAGGTAAACAGCATTTTCGTGCGCTGCTCTGGTTCACCAGAAGCAGCTTAGTCATGCTGGCCACATGACCCAGAAACTATATGCTGGCTCCCTCGGCCAGTAAAGCGAGATGAGCGCCGCAACCCCAGAGTCGTCTGCGCCTGGACCTAACGGTCAGGGGTCCCTTTACCTTTACCTTTTAGAGTTCTTCTGGGTGATATCTTCAAATATCTATTGAGCTAGATATCTAAAGAGCTGTCATGTGCAGGATGGAGCAAGCTGGTTTTCTCCTGCTCTGGAGGTTAGGACCTGAATCAATGGATTCAAGTTACAAGAAAGCAGATTCCGACTAAACAGGAAGAACTTTCTGAGAGTAAGAGCTGTTCAACAGTGGAACAGACTCCCATAAGAAGTGGTGGACTCTCCTTCCTTGGAGGTTTTTAAGCAGAGGTTGGATGCCCCTCTGTCACGTATGATCGAGTTGAGATTCCTGCATTGCAAGGGGTTTGACTAGATAATTCTTGGGCCCCTTCGAAAGCTCTACGATACTGTGATTCTATGACATAAGGCAGCTTCCGGTTCATGGAGGGCTGGCAGACTAGTTCAGAAAATAAACCCAGTTATTTCTGACTTTTCCAAGAAATAGCCTGGTTTATTTCAACTCGAGGCAAGTGGGGGCAAGCTCATCCATCTGTAGCTTGAGTTCCACTGCTGTGGTGCTAATGCCTTTTTCTAAAAAGTTCAACAAGAATCTAAAACATTTATCTGCTTGTGAAATTTAATAAAGAAGGCAATTATATTGTTTGCCATCAGTAGTTGGCCCATTTATGGCCGAACTCAGCAGAAATATATCCAGCTCCCAGTGAGAGCCAAGCACCTTGTGAAGCACATAGGAGACTTTTTTTTACTTTTAAAGCTGAGTGTAGCTTTATGGAAATTTCTAATTAGGAAAGAGCCATTTATTGGACACACTCTGAAAAATATATTCACTTTTTTTTTCCTTTGAAGGGCTGAAGTGCATCATAAGTTCCTGACCCTATCCTATAAATTTTTTATTTTATGTATAACTTTTGACAAAGGCATATTTCCGTAGTTTCGCTTGAGTGTGTAAATGAACACATTAGGATCAGTTTACCTGTGGGATCACCTTAACCTACTCAACCACTTTGGTCTGTGAAACCGGAGCTTTTATAGGTGACAGATAATATTCATTCCACACCTCGGGGGGCGGGGAATGAAAACTTTCACTTTAAACAATAAACAATAATTTCCAATATACACCTACCAATCTCATTCCCTACCGATCTGCTGAGCTTATGACTTCCCTCCATCCCACCAACAAGTTTTCCTTTTTTCAAATCTATATCTCACAGTTTAATCTTATATTATAAAGTCCATGTCGTAGGATTTATTTCAATCCTGCTAGTGTCTTCAAGCTTCTACAGTTATTATTTATATAGTCAACGAATTTACTCCAGTCTCTTTGGAGTTTAGAAACTGATCTTTTTAGTGTGGCAGCACCTAAACTTTGGAACTCCCTGCCTATTGACACCAAGCAGGTAGCTTAGCTTCACTCCTTCTTTCACTTGCTTGAAACATTTGTGTTAAGACAAGCTCTCTGGACACATAGATGTTGATGTGTTTTAATCTCTTTTTAGTTCACTGTTATTTTTATTACCTTTTAAATGCTTCTAATTACTTGCTTTTAGTGATAATTTTAATATTTCTTATAAACCATTTAGAAGTTTTAATGCAACATGGATAAATGTTGCAAGTCTATTTTGCCTAGGCTCTTCTAGAATAGCACGTTTTTCAACAATGTGACGCCTGACAACTTCTTTTAGTCAACTTTTTCTTGGCACTTTTCAGGGACAACAGCCGGTGCCTCAGTCCTCCTACCTCCTGCAAAGGGATCTGTGGCTGTAATTTCAAAAGCTTCGAAATTTGGAGGCTGGATGGCACCGTCATGACCTTTACCTTCAAAGCAGAAGACTATCCATTCTGTTTATTTTTCCTGATCCCAGAGATTTCCCTGTTCCATATGCTTATCCCTTAATAGGCCATTCATGTATAGAACTGGTCCTTGCCGCATTTGTTCTTGGCCTTGATATTTTCGGCATTTGCCTTTTCTAATCCCTCACAAATCTTCTATCCTCTAATCAGTAGGCAAATGGGCATCAACAAAGTTGTACAGTAAATACATCCTTAGGCAATCATAAGCCGTTGGTTATGTGTAGGATACAAAAAGAAGATGTTGGCTTGTTCCCCTCCCCCTTTTCTTTCCTGCTTTTCCTTTAACGTCTACAAATTCCTTTGAAAAGTCCTGGGCCCGCAGGAATCACAGCAGATTGCACTGTTCCAAAGCAGGCTGGATAATCAGAAGTCTTCCCAATTCTTAGAGCAGTTTAGAGTTGTTGGAAGAATTAGCAAAATGTGAAAGAATCTCCGGCCTTAGAATCTGTTGAATAAATACCTGCCAGGACTGTTTGAACTGGGCAGTTCCCTCATTGCGAGAAGTGAGGTTACAGGGAACCAGACAGAGGGCCTTCTCGGTAGTGGCACCCGCCCTGTGGAACGCCCTCCCACCAGATCTTACCTTCCAAGTCCCGGACTTCAGAATCCGGGACCGGCAGCCGTGTGACACCGGAAGTTGCGTCGACGTAACTTCCGGTGTCACTTTGCCCTTCTATGAGCACCAAAAATGGCCGCCGCCAGCTTCAAAAGTCACTACGCATGTCAGGATGTGCGTCGACGCAACTTCCAGTGTCGCTCTGCCCATCTATGGGCACCAAAAATGGCCGTCGCCGACACCGGAAGTAGCGTCTATGCACTTCTGGACATGCATAGATGCGACTTTTGAAGCCAGCGGCGGCCATTTTTGGTGCACATAGAAGGGCAAATCAGAAAGAAAATAAATGGCCGCTGGCAGGAGAAAATAACGGAGAAAAATGGGAGACGAAGTGATACGGGGGGCCACCGGGAAAAGGTAAGTAAAAACGGGGGTTTCCTGGGAAAAACGGGGTACTTGGCAGCTATGCACCAGATGTCAAAAAGAAAAACAACTACCAGACTTTTAGAGGATATCTGAAGGCAGCCCTGTTTAGGGGAGCTTTTAATCTTTAAGAAATTAGTGTATTCTAATATTTCTGTTGGAAGCCGCCCAGAGTGGCTGGGGAAACCCAGCCAGATGGGAGGGGTATAAATAATAAATAATAAATGATTATTATTATTATTATCATTATTATTTTGTCTGGAAATTTATGTGCCACCTCCAGAGTTCTACAATTTTACTTCTCCTTGTTATCCTCATTGTGAAATCATCCTGTCTGAATATGTAACTATTTTTGTTAGGAAAAGAAGCACTCTGAAACAACAATGTCATTTCTATACACTGACTTCAAAGAGGTGCATTAATTAAGAAGGTGGGAATGGTAAGATTTTAAAGGCTGATGGGAAGGTGACTGGGCAAGGAACACACACTCTCACAGGATAGTGTGGAACAATGGTAAAAAATTTCCTTTCTGACCTTCCCCAGCAAAACCAGAGGTGGTTTCCTGTGTTGAGAAACATTTCTGCCTGATACCCCAGAAAGCCACTGCTGGTCAGAGGAGACAGTACTGAGCTCAATGGAGCAGTGGTCTGACTTGGTAAATACAGCATTAAAATTAATTCTACAAATAATAAGTATATAGATCCCTACTCTGCCTTTTCCCAATTTGGATATAAATGAGTTTATACTCTTTGCAGTACTGATCCAGAGTTTTCAACTCAGCTTACCAATGGCTCTTATTTAGTGACCCAAATCAAAGTTGATAAAACCCTCACATATATTTCTTTTGAACAGCAGATTTTCTTCAAAGCTAATATTTTAAAGAGATAAGCAGCTACTACATTCCTTTGTTAAGTCTCTTACAAGGAGGCTCCTAAAAACACTTCCATACATTTCGTGTCTTTGGGATTCTCCAGATGAATACCTGGATTAACCTGATGATTTTGTTATTTTAAAAAAATTAAAGTGGAATGCTTTGATTACAGATGTTCATGTTGTGGTTTAAAAGGAAACTGATTCCTAAAAAAGGAAAGCATCTCATCAGTCCTTGGTTTGCTTTTGATTATGGCATATTTTTGTGACTTTATTCTAGAGTTCCCTTCTAGGTAATTTTATTGCCCTGTTTAAGCAACTTCTGCCATTGTCAGGGTTAACCATATATATTGCACTTTCTATTGCCTACAATCACGAACAGTTTATAATTTACCATTATCCCCGAAGATGTTCTTGAAATGAGATCTTTCATCTCAGTGGTCATACTTGAGCTGCATTTTCCAAGCAAATAAATTAGCAGGCCTGTGGCATTGTTTTCAGGGTCTACAGGCCATTTGCATAGAAAGCTTTATTTCTGGAAGAACCGCTTAAAACTTAATATTCTTGCGAGCTACAGAAATATTGTTATGGGGTTGATGCTGCTTGGTGGAATGTATTTTGCATTATGGTAGGAAAGAAGCCCAAATAGGTTTCAGCCTCTAGCAGAATATTAATCACACCATTGCACAGAATGACTACACTGTAAAATTAATCCCATTCTTACTTTAAGTGACATTGTATAAAAATCATAGGGAAGTCTTTTCTAGGAGAAGAGAAGGAAAATTATCAGGTAAAAAAGGTAAAGGTAAAGGACCCCTGATAGCAGTGGCAAAGCTGCATGCTCCGCTACTGGGAGCGGAGAGCAGATAGGGGAGTGGCTGGTGCCCCTGGGGGGCATGATGCGCACCCTGGAGGCGTGGCACGCCGCCCTCAGGGGCATGGCATGCATTTCGGGGGCGTGGCACCTGTGAGGGTGTGGTGCGCATTCTGGGGGCGTTCTGGGCTCCTATGGGGACGTGGCACCTGGCGCGTGCGCGGAGGGTGCACAGCGCTTGTCTGGTGGGGCCGCCACAATGGCACCCTACTGAAATAGTGGTGCCGGGGCGGTCTGCTCCCGACGCACTCCTGTTCCTCCGCCAGTGCCTGACAGTTAAGTCCAGATGCGGATGACTCTGGGGTTGCGGCGCTCATCTCACTTTACTGGCCGAGGGAGCCAATGTTTGTCCTCAGACAGGTTTTCTAGTTTACCTTCCCGCTGGAGCGGTACCTATTTATCTACTTGCACTTGACGTGCTTTTGAACTGCTAGGTGTGCAGGAGCTGGGACCGAACAACGGGAGCTCGCCCTGTCGCAGGGATTCGAACTGCCGACCTTTTGATCCACAAGTCCAAGAGGCTCAGTGGTTTACACCACAGCACCACCCAAATAATTTGCAGAAAAGACAGGTGATCCAAAAGAATGAGGTCCTACCAATGGCATTCGATTTCTCTTCAATCCAAAATGACCCTGAGTTTAATCCATACTTTCAAATGGCTTTAACTTTTTTGGTGGGGAGAGGACCTTTCACGTGAACTATAACCATGATGATGAGTCAACCAGGAACAATACTGCGCCTTTTATATATGTTGGTCTCAGTCCTGCATCTGAACTCTTCACTGAAATGTGAGCTTCATGGGAAAGCTCAAGTCAGCCATGAGGCCTTAAGTATTTCTATGCAAATTACCTGAAAACCTTGAAAAGTGTGGCCTGAAAAGCCAGCCTAGGAGTATCCAAGGGGAAAATATGAAAAATGAAAGAACAAGCTAAAGAACCAAATGTTACTGATTAACTTTGACTTACCAACTCTCATGATGGATGGTGAATGGCTACCACAGTGATCATTTAACCGTTGATCTGGCTATACATTGAGGAGAACTGCACAATTATTTACTTCCTAGGATTTCTGACTGGATGTAGTTGTGGGGTAGAAATTCAACTGACAACATGGGAACCCTACCAGTGGCTGGCGGGAGGGTTGGGGAGCATCTAATGAGGCAGAATGTTGAAGGTTTTAGGACAGAAGAAAGGAAGTACTTTTTACATCATTTTGTTAAAATATGGAGTTTACTACTGCGATATGTGGTGATGGCCACCAGCTCTGATGGCCTTAAGAGGGATTAGATAAATTTGTGGAGGATAAGGCTCTCAGCTGTTACCAGTTGCAATGACTAATGCCCAACTATCTGCTGTAGTAAATTTGAAACATATTATGATACAGCATCAGAACATGAGAATAAGCCATAGCTTTGACCCAAATTACGTGTTACAGGGAAACACATAGGTGCCAATGATCCACATTCCCCTCCATATCTCCCTGGGGACGTATCATTGAAAAAAATGTCCCGTGTGATGCCACTTTGTTAGCATTTTCCTGGCAGGAAGTGAAGAAACATAAGTGTAAATTATTCTCCCTAGCTTCTTTATAATATCTGCTCTTGTCGTTGGTTTACTGCCAACCAATTCTGTTCCAGTGATTTATTGTTTCACTTGTTTTCCGATTTCAACGTGTTTGTTGCTTTAAAAATCCCGTGAGCTGCCCCCGACAGCCCTTGACTGATGGACATGATGAAAAGAGTTTAATTAATTAATTACATTATGCCACAATGTGCCAGGGAGACGCAGAGAGGAACACAGGTTGGTGGTGGCCATACATGCCCCCAGAATGTGGAGTTTTGGCATCAGTGCCAAGTAAATACTCAGTTGCAAACCCAAGTTTTCTGCCACATCATATAGAGCAGGGGCCCTTTTTCGTATTTGGGGGCTGTCTCGGCCACCACACATCCCCAGCAACCAAGCACACATTACAACCTTTTCTATTGGCTATGGCAGAATGTTTCTTTCAACAGAATCTTTCTTTCAACTTCCACAAGGGGAGGGTGTGTTTTGGGTGCTGGAGATCTCCTAGTGTCTCTGAAGGTTTCTAATAATAATTCTGGCTGGGTTTCCCCACTCTAGTAGAGCTGAAGGCTCAATCCCTGTCTGAAATCCTGCAGAGATGTTGCCATTCGATGTCAGCAGCAATAATAACGATATGTATAATAATGACGACGACGATGATAATTTCTCTACAGCACGGAGCACCTCATAGAAGTTATAATAAAGAAAGAGGAATGTTTCCAACTTTGTTTAGTGCCAAGCACTCTCCAGCTCACAGCCAGCATGCCCAATGGTCAGGGATGACATGACACTAATGAGGAAGTGTGGTGTAGTGGTTGGAGTGCTGTATTATGGTGCTCACTTAGCCATGAAGCTCACTGGGTGAACTTGGGCTGGTTTCGCTCTCTCTCCACCCCAACCCCCATCTCACAGGATTTTTGTTGAGTATAAATGATAAGGGGGAGAACCCATGGACCTTAAGCTCTCGGGACAAAAGGGCAGAGCATAAAAGCAACAAATAAATTGTAGTCCAGCAGCAGTTGATATATGAAGGTGTGTGTGTGTGTGTGTGTGTGTGTGTGTGTGTGTGTGTGTGTTCCCTTGCTGCCTCCTTCCTTTCTAGCCAGGGAGTCCCTATCTCTCCACCTTCACGCGCCCTGTCCTTTTGAAGATGCTACATTTGGTGCTCAGTAACCAAATGCTCTATGGTGGGATTTTTTTTTGTCTCTGATGCGTACTCTATTGATCTGCCCAGTTTTGCTTCTGGCCCCACCCACCACTGACACACGACTCCCAGAAGGCAGAAAGCTGCTCTATGGAGTAGGAGATAACACACACCTGGAGCAGATTCACGTCAGAGGCTGGTTTAATTGATGCAGTCCTTCACAAAAAACAGTCGGGAACAGAGATTAGCTTTCTAATCCCATTCTGAATTCTGACTCTCTGGCTCTCTTCTTTCAGAGTCCTGAAATTCCAGGATCTTGGACCATTTATTGTAGATGTCTGTTGGCTTCCGCCCGAGAATGAGAACAATTTGTTCTGACAGAGGATAATCCCTTCGGAGGGTGCACCACCAGCTGGCTGTGTCAAGGGCCAAGGTGCATCATTCCTAGAAGCAGGATGTGGTCATGTGCCAAAGTCAGCAGAAACAAACAAATAACCATGTCATACCCTCCATCCAAAGTCTAGTCTTCCCACCATGCCCAAACAGAAATAAAAACAGGATGCGGGAGCCACATCTAAATCAAGCGTTTAGTGCAAACATTTGCACACCTTGGAATGATCTTTGAGTTTTTTAAGGGAAGAACACCCTGGGAAGTCATCCCATGGACATCTGGGGACATTTTGTGGCATCTGTTTTGCAAGCTGGGAATAATAAATCCTACACTTAAAAGCATTGGGATCGTTTGTGCCATACGGCTAACGACAGTGAATTTCTCTCTCTCGCTCACTCTCTTTGATATGGTGAATCCACAGTCAAATATCTAGCAAGGTTTGCCTCAGTCGTCTTTAAGATGACCTCCCCACAGTGAGACAATATTCTCTTTCAGTGGAGGTCAGCAGGGCATGGCTTCTTGGTCATCGTACTCCTTCAGCCATTTACAAAAAAAGGAGGCCAAACAGACAATAATAATAATAAGGACTTTCTGCATCCAGCCTGCTTTACCCCGGTGCAGGCAAGTTAATACAGTGTGAAGGTAATTTTTAGACACTTTTGGCAGGTGTCAGCTTTGAGGAAGTTGATAGCACACCCTCAAGATCAAACAAATACATAGCTAGAAGGGATTGTGTGATTACTGGTGCTTCCAGACCGTTGCTATTTTTGGTGGGATTCAATCCCCTTGCAACAAAAACAGGTTGTGCAATGATAGCTGGCTGGGAGATCTTGCGCAACAAACCCATTCCCCCCAAAGAAAGTGACAGGAAAATGCAGTGGAAAGTGTGGGTTGATGCTTGCTTTGAGGTAATGTCTAAATTCCCCACAAACAAAGTAGAATGCATGCTCATTAAATAGTCAATGCTGTCTAATCTCCCTGAAAACAAATCTGAGTGAATGTTCAAGAATCAGGTCTTCTGGAAGTAGGAGTGTTTACCTTGAAGCTGACTGAATTCACCTTTAGCCGATCCCGGCAGATGGTTTTGGATTAAACATCTTGCTTGCTTGAGAAACTTCCCTCCTTTGCGTACTGATCCAGCAGCACACCACACCTTTTCTGCAATGTGCACAACTCCAGATAAGAATTGTGAGTGGCGATTCATGAATTGCGTAAGTTCAGAGTTCAGCTTGGCCCAGCTCCCTGAGTCAGGCCAGATTTGGGGTGATGAAAGAAAACATGCCAAACCACAGCGTTACCTTATTCCCACCTGCAATCATAAATATAGCCCATGTTTCTTTAAAGTTTTGAGTTCACCAAAAGGTTTAGGCGCCTCAGTGAACATTTTCACTGGAGAAGTCCCATTAAAAGAAGTGGAATTGCAGTAAATGTCAGCTAGTCAATGAAATCATTCCTTTGTAAAATCTGGCCAGAGGTCAAAGTCAAATTCTAGTCAACTGGGTTTGCGCAGTTCAGAGGTGCAATAAAGCTAAACTTGCAGTATAGAAGTAGGACCACCCAGAATTCATTTCTGTCCAAACGGCAGAAGAGCTCCCAAAATCTGTGTGGCTGCCCTGTGTGTGGTGAACATGTGAACTGCAGTTAGCAGTCTTCTCCGTGAAGAACCTTCTGGACTGACTCCACGCCCCCAACCTGACCCATTGCATCTGGGCAGGAAGGAGGCTAAAGGGCTTCTTTCCCCATCTGAATGTTGCTTGAGCAACAAGGCCAATGTGAGTGTTGTTGGTTTCTCTAACTTGTGCTGGGGCCCTGCCTTCTGGTTTGCTCTCTGATCTGGGTTGGTCTTCAGTTCTGACTCCCACTTCCAGTCTCCCAACTCACTCCGGACCAGTGCTTGGAATGCATTGGAATGAACCAGGCCTTTTTTTCAGCTGGAATGTTCCGGAACTCTGTTCCGGCACCTGTCAGTTGGGCGTCATTGCCAACAAGGGTGGCATTCATGGTGAGTTCTGGCACCTTTTTAAATGTAGAAAAATAGCACTGGAATGAACTGATTCAGTTTAATTCACCGAATTGATTCCAAAATCTCTTGAATTACACCTGAAAATAGTTCTTATAATTTCTGGGTGAACCAAACCTTTTGTGATGGAACTTTTAAATTGATTTCCATTTTAATTTTAATTCAGTGGGGGGGGGTCATCACACTTCTGTGATTGTGGCCTTTGCACCTGCCATTTTCACCTTACTGAAAAAGGATGTTTAAGGTTAAAGATCATGATTATTGAGAAAAATAGATTTTAAAAATTGTTCACGTTTCACTGAAGCTTTGATGCTTCCTTAGTCTTCTTAAATATATTTTATACTTTAGCAGAGCAGCTTGTAAACTTATGAAGGTGGGTGTGTTTGTGTGAAATATCATGTAAATGAGTTGTGAATTGAGCTGGAAAGGAATTAGTTCCAATTTGGAAGGGATGAACTGGAATGGATTGCACTTTCCCAGCACTGCTCCATAACCTGCCCTGTTCATGCTTTTCTTTGGAAAACCTTGTGCTTGGGCTTATGTGAAGGGCTGGCATCCGGGTTAAGACCTGTGGTGCCTCAGTCCCATGTAACAGCTATCACTTGATGCTGCAGCGATCACATGGCAAGACTGCGTGTGGGAGCCATCTCAAAGCAGTCCATAGAGATCTTGTGATCAGTTCACACAGTTCAAATGAGATGATATGCAAGGCAAGCCATTGGCACAGAGCCACTTGTCCTATGGATTCTGCAGTTTTTAACACACTGACCAAACAGTTCCATTTTGTGGTTTATGGATGTGGGGCAAATATGGTTTTGCCAGATCTGGATAGCAAGTTGCTATATACAGGGAAAGCTGCCTTAAATAGCCACCTCACTGCAATTGCTTTTAAAGTGGCTGCCATATGGCTATGTTTGTTTGTTTGCTTTGGAAGATTAGGCTTAGTAATTTCTGTCAGTAATTTTCTTTTTATCAGTGAATTGTTTGTGATCTTATACATCTGCTGAAAATATTTGGCATGTGGCGTCCCTTCCTACTCGACTTCCAACGAAAATAGAAATGGGAGCAGAAATTGTCAGTGTTTGCTTATTCATCCCATGTCCAGAACAGGAATCAGTCAAATGAATATGATCAGTATTTACTACTGTTCTTCTTCTTGTTGTTGTTGCTTTCAGTCCGCAACTGATATGCAGTTGTTTAGACCAGGGGTCAGCAAACTTTTCCTCGGACCTTTTTTTTGGGGGGGGGAGGATGAATTCCTATGCCCCAAAATAACCGAGAGATGCATTTTAAATAAAAGGACACATTCTACTCATGTAAAATTACGCTGATTCCCAGACCGTCCGCTGGCCGAATTTAGAAGGTGATTGGGCCGGATCTGGCCCCCGGGCTTAGTTTGCCTACCCATGGTTTAGACACACACACACACACACCTTTTGCATTGTGTTTCCTTTAATTTGAAGTGAGTGAGGTGGTATAACATAATGACAACAATTTATGTGCTTAAGTGCATTATGTAAGTTACATCATTTCACCACACAGTGGACAGAGAGCTGAATAATGTGAGTTTGGGCAGAAGATGAATTGCAGTTGAATGGAAACCACGCTGCATACAATGGATGCTGCTTGTGGGTGCTGCTTGTGGGCTTCCCATAGGCATCTGGCTGGCCACTGTGAGAACAGGATGCTGGACTAGATGGGCCTGGATGTTCTTCTGTAGCACATGTGGCTATCCTACACTCAAGATACAACTGATTCAGACGCCTGTCTAAATCTGGACATTCTCCCAAATCATACATGTACATAAGGTTGTAGGAAAAATATTTGAATTACAAAATATTGCAAAGAGATGGATAGACATTATTTGAAATGCCACGAGATGTACCCAATGGAGTAAGTGGATAACTATCTCACTTCCTGCATAAAAAATCCATATATAATTCATTTGTCTTGGTTTGTATGCACAATATTTATTGAAGGTAGTTGGGGTGAGAAGGCAAGTTTTACTCACAGTAGAAACACTGAAGTTAGGTCCACTAATTTCAATGGGTCTGTTCTGAGTAAAGCTTATTTGGAGACCGCCAATGATTGGAGAAACCCAATAGTCAAAGCTTTTCCTTCAACCTTATCTCCCACCCTGCTCAAAGGGATGGAACCTGCAAAGAGGAAACTTTTAACTAACATGGCAGTGGACCTTGGCTGAATGAGACTGACCACAGAGTAAACAATTACAGAAGGATATACAGAAGGACGTGGGTGGCGCTGTGGGTTAAACCACAGAGCCTAGGGCTTGCCAATCAGAAGGTTGGCGGGTTGAAGCCCCATGACGGGGTGAGCTCCCGTTGCTTGGTCCCAGCTCCTGCCAACCTAGCAGTTCGAAAGCACGTCAAAGTGCAAGTAGATAAATAGGTACTGCTAGGGAAGTTTTTAATCTGTGATATTTGATATATTTTAATGTTTGTTGGAAGCCACTCAGAGTGGCAAGGGAAGCCCAGCCAGATGGGTGGGGTATAAATAATAAATAAATAAATAAATTATTATTATTATTATTATTATTATTATTATTATTATTATCATTACAGCGGGAAGGTAAACGGCATTTCCGTGCGCTGCTCTGGTTCGCCAGAAGCGGCTTAGTCATGCTGGCCACATGACCTGGAAGCTGTAAGCCGGCTCCCTTGGCCAATAACGTGAGATGAGCGCCGCAACCGCAGAGTTGATCACAAATGGACCTAATGGTCAGGGGTCCCTTTACCTTTACCTTTATTGGCCACCAGAAGGGCATTGCTGGATGCAAAGTACTATATAAAGTGGTGTGTGCCACCAAACTTTTAAAATTCTTCTTCAAGAGGATGGTGGAAACCATTCTAGCACACTATTATGTGCAGGTGGACAAAGATAGGAGTTATGATTTCCTTTACATTATTCCTCCGCGCTGAGTTGTTGTTGTTGTTTAACCACCACCTGTGTGGGACCCAGGTGGCCAGGGCCTCCCCTGCTGTCCCACAGTGTCTGGTGTTGGGGAAATGCACCAATCCTTTTCCTGGTGTGCCATCTGTTCTCACCTCGCCATCCCTGCATGCAAGACATCTGCTTTGTAACCTGATATAAGCTCAATAGAAACGACATTGCTTCTGTTTCATCTTTTCCTTGAGTG
Source organism: Zootoca vivipara (assembly GCF_963506605.1). Taxonomy (NCBI): domain Eukaryota; kingdom Metazoa; phylum Chordata; class Lepidosauria; order Squamata; family Lacertidae; genus Zootoca; species Zootoca vivipara. The sequence continues at coordinate 40,417,442 of NC_083287.1, read as the reverse complement.
CTAACCTAACAAAGGAAAGGCCACATTTTTTTTTTAAAAAAAAATTCTGTTGCTTTTTTAAGATGGGAGAATTCAACCTTAAGGTTCATAAAACAGGAGTCCAGGTAACAAAGAAATCTCCGGGCTTCTCTTTCAGTTTTACAATTCAAGCTTAAAGTCATCCTCATTGTGGACTTTGTGGGCCGTGAAAAGATTTTTGATGGAGTCTCTGCGTCATGACAATAGCGATACACTTGTTAGGATTTCACCAGCACAAATCAGGTTATTTATGCTCTGTCGATGTATGTGCTAGATATGCATGTCTACTCGGAGGTAAGCCTCAGAGAGTTCATCTGTTTATTTATAAATCTGCTTATAGACCACCTTACGAGGGCACAGCTCACCCGAGGGGGCTTGCATCTCATAAAAACACACTGATGTTCAGAAAGCTGCCAATTTGAAAGCAGCAGTTTAACAAGCATTTTTAAAAACATAGGCTGGCTTAAAATAAATAAGCAGCAAAAAAGAAATGCAGCCCATTCAGGAACAGGCCTCTTGAGAAAAGCCAATCCCAAAATAAAAAAATAAAAAACCCAACCCTGCTTAAATTTTTGAAAAGTTGGGGTTCCTTTACCTCTATTTCCATCATTTATATCCTTCACCTTCAACATAAACTTATATTTCCAGGGCAGCTACCAGTAACAAAGGAGTAAGAAACAATAGAAGCACAATAATAATAAAAATGTAGAAAATAATGTGTATAACAGGTGTGGGCAACCTTTGGCCCTCCAGATGTTGCTAAATTACAAGTGCTGTCAGCTCCAGCAAGCATAGGCATTCTTGGACATTGTTCAGCAAAATCTGGAGGGCCAAAAATTCCCCATACCTGGTGCATAGGACTGTAGCCTTATTTACAGTTTATCTTTGCTTAGGACTAATTTACCTAAGAGGCTGCCTCAGCCTGCATATTCCTGTCCAGCAACTGCACAGCTTTTCAGTTAGGGCACTACTGAGAGTACCACTTGTCCGAGGTTCATGTTGTTGTTGTTGTTGTTGTTGGTTTGAATTCATATCCAACCCTTCTACAAGAAACTAGACTTTTAGTGTTGCAGCTCCGGCCCTCTGGAATCAATTACCAGCTGAATTTAGACATGGAGCCCCTGCATATTGGTGTTTTATTGCAGCTGTATGAAGCAACATGTTTTAGACGCGATAATAGGGCGTCAGTGGTAGATTCCTTCTACTTCAGTTTGTTGTGCTATGCTTCCCCAGTGCTGTCTAGAGGGGCCATAGAGCAACAAAATTGGGACAAAAATGAACCAGAGCATTTGTGCTATAGAAAGTTATGGGGTTTCAGTGGGATGTTACAAGATACGCCCTGACTGGAAACGAAGCAGCGTTTTGCAGCTGCAAACAGTATTGAAATTGTAATCCTGTAAGAATGTATCGTTCTTAGAGTTTGAAGAGAAGGTTTTAATCGTTTTTAGAATTTACATCATTTGCATTTTAATTTTATCCTGCTGTACACCATTTTGATGGCCTCAGGCTGCGAAGTGGTTTATACATTGTGAACCATCGCCATTATCCTGGGGTCTCTGCAAGAGCGGATAAAAAGTTTGCTGTATTAATGGGCCGTATACAAAAAGCACCGTTATTCTTTTCTGATCGGCAGCTGCTAAAATAAATTCAGTTCGAGGCTGTCTGCGGTCAAAGTGACATAATTTGTGATATAATTAAATACACACAACTGTGTTTAAATAACATTAAGGGTCCGGCTCAAAGCAAACCCAAGGCCGGAAATCAAAAGTAATATTGAACTTCCACTTTCAAGTCCAGCTGATGTGAATAAAAAGTGTGTTGTGGGTGGTGTGTTGGTTACAGCTCTACAACTGCTAGATTTAAATAGGCCTGCCAGTCTCTCCCCCGCCCCCCTTGCAGGATTCCTGCAATTTCAGCAGGTAGATGATATTCAACAGGTGAAGCATTCTGCTACACACATCCCCGGGGAATCCTAATAATAAGCTCTTTTAGTTTTATCCTTTGCAATACGTTCATGAGTATATAGTAACAGAGTGGTGGGAAGCAAAATTGGCAAGAAATGCAGCATTACTCAGTTGTCTAAGTAGAGTTCTCTCGTTCAGGATTCTGACCAGCTAGGATACACCATTCCATCTCTTGTTCCAGTCTCCAATCCACCTTCACCATCCCTAAAAAGTCAGTATTCTGGACTGAGTGAGAGAATGCTCAGTCCTTGTTATTCTGGGTTTTGTTTCTAAATAGTTTTTTGTACTTTTGTAAGCTTTCTGCAAACCCCTCCCCCCAAAAAAAACCTGCTGATGTCCCCCCCCCACTTCCACTTGGATAGTGCCATTTTCACTATAGAAATATCTACATGCAGAAAATGAGCTTGGCATTAATGTATAGGATCCTCGGTCATAGATTTAATCACCAAACTAAAGAAATTTGGGATAAACGGTTAAAACCAAGTCAATCAACTTTTTTGCTCCTAGCAGAGGAGCAATTTTAATTTCTCCAAACTAGGAAGAAGGAAATTCATCAGGTAAACCTTTTCTTTCCATTGTTGCACCTAATATATGTTGGGGAAAGCTTCATCTGCTGAATTTCTGCTTGTCATGTACAGGTAGTTGTACAGTAAATGGTACAGTAGCCCTTTAACGAAGCAGTCAATCCCGTCTCCTAGACTTAATACTGTATCCAATACCTGCCCTGCCCAGAGTCCTGTTGAATCTTAAAATTCCCCAGTGCTAGGAGACAAGGCAGCATCAGCCAGTCCTTTTCATTTATCTCCAGTTATTATTGTTAACATGCCACTTCTTATTTCAAAGATCTGAACTAAAAAAATATGACAAATAACAAAATCAATACAATATAAAAAAACCCCACATTTTAGAGCAGCGTGGAACAATTAGATGAAATCTCCTCTCGAACAAGAGCAGGGAAACCATTTCCAGCCTGAGGGCCGCATTCCATCACAAGCGAGTTCCCAGGGGCCGCATGGCAACAGTGGGTGGGGCAGTGGATGTGAGTCCCAGAGGCTGCAGTCCAGCCCATAGCTTCTCTCAAGCAATAGCTGGCACATAGCTGCCAAGTTTTCCCTTTTCTCACGAGGAAGCCTATTCAGCATAAGGGAAAATCCCTTTAAAAAAGGGATAACTTGGCAGCTATGGTCCAGCCACAAAAGCCAGAGGTTTCTACACTTACATCCAAGCAAGCCAGAGGTCCTGTTAAGAGTTCAAGGTCACATTCTTGTTAGGCAAAAGATGTGGAGAGAGGCGTGGAGCAGGGCCAGTGAGGAGGTGTGGCCCGGGAAGGGTCCAGGGGGCTGAATGAAGAGCTCTGAAAGGCTACATTTGGCCCTTGAATCTGAGTTTCCCCACCCCTGCTCTTGAACATCAATACAAACCAAAGCAAATAACATATGGGAACCCTCCTAAGTACTAGCAGAGCATAGAAATACAGGAGACACCCAGCCCCAACCATCAACTACCCCAACTATGTGTGTATAGCATACCCTATATTTCTCTGATGAAAATAGGGACATCCTGTTCCATAACAGCATCATCATCATCAACAACAACAATTTTATTATTTATACCCTGCCCATCTGACTGGGTCACCCCAGCCACTCTGGGCAGCTTCCAACATATATAAAAGCACAATAAAACATCAAACATTAAAAACAAAAACTTCGCTATACAGGGCTGCCTTCAGATGTCTTCTAAGGGTTGTACAGTTACTTATCTCCTTGTCTCGGGGGTTGCATAACCATACCATGCAACATTTCTCCAATGAAGATAGGGACATCCTAAGGAAAAGCAGGACATTCCAGGATCAAATCAGAAACCGGGATGGCTTCTGTAAATCCAGGACTGTCCCTGGAAAATAAGGACAACACTCTCGCTTTTGCTGGTGCCTCCCCAGCTTAATTTCACCAACAATGAATTCCCCCCCCCCCGAATGCCCTACTTAAGTTCCTCACTTTCTTCTACCAGGTGTGGGGAAACGTTTCTCAGACCAGGGGAAACATTCCCTTCTGAGCAACCTTTTGAGGGCCACGTGCCAAGGACTGAGGGGCCAGAGGCAAAAGTGGGAGGTGAAACAAATGTAAATGTTGCCTTTGCACAGTAGGTTAGTCCAGGCACGCACTCCAACGCCCCTCTCATCCTCCATCCAGGCAAGGAAGAGGCATTTTTGGAGTTTAAGGGCATATCCCAGCCAGGCAAAAACACTCAAGGAGGGAGTGAAGCTGGCCTGGTGGCCTGGGGAGAGTTCTGTGGGTGGGACGGAGAGGCATGGTGAGCTGCATTCATGCCCTGGGTCTGAGGATCCTCTCCCCTGCCTCCCCCAATAGCCAGATAACATCCTTGGGGTTCAGGCAGAGAAGGTGGGCAGCGGACCAGACCAGGGAAAGAAAGGCTGAACCGTAACTTTCTCGCCACTCCCTGTATCACCTTCCTTTTGGTCAAAGGTGAACCTGAGTCTGCTGGGGCCTGAGAAGGATGCTGGGCCAGGTAGTTAAAGTGGGAGGGGCCCTAGAACAGGCCGTACCACTTCCAGTTTCAAGGGAGTGGAGCCACAGCCAAATGGTTCCCCACCTTAAAATGAGCACCACTCAAATAGGGCTGGGCTCAAGCTTTGCTCTCTGGTGTGCTTTGCACTTACATAACATTGCAGAATTTTTTTACTGCTGCACAGCAAGCTCTGGAAGAGTACTGTATACCAGATCCTTCCGATCCCTTGGAGATCATTACATAAGAACCCAGTATTTTATTAGTGTATAATGGCTGCATGGTAAGCCAGCCCACGCCATCTCAAATTCCAGCTCCTTTTGACTCAGATCCTTTTCTTGTGAATCCAGAGACGGCTCGTTGGGGATACTCTGTGTGGCAATACCTCTAATTCCCTGGCCAGATGTTGGTTCTGAAGCAGAAGCAAATGCAGGGAAATGAGATGCTCATGCATAGCCCAACTCCCAATGTGGGACTGGCATGCACAATAGTTAGGGTGGGGGGCACTCATGATCTGGTCCCCTCTCCCCCACAGAGGAGGTAAGGTTGTCAGGAACAAGCGGGAGATGTTGGCGTTCAAACCAAATTCTTTGAGTACATTACCTGGGCTGTTGCCTTCTTTTTCCAGAGCTAGCTGCACTGCTAGGGATTGGGGGCAGAGAAATGTGTTCGATTTGCATTTTTATATCAACCTCCCTAATTTGCACTTTATGGACCAATAAATGAGCAAACTCAGCTATCCTTCAGAATTAACGCTTCTCTGGATTTTGCAACGCCTGGTCTCCGGCCACAAGAAGTGCACAGAAATTAGTGGAAACAGAGTGTGCAAAACAACATTCCATTAGGAAAATGGCTTGCAAAACTTCATATATTTGGCAACATTTGGCATACCTAAAATCACAGAATTGTAGAGTTGGAAGGGTCCCTGAGGACCATCTAGTCCAACCCCCTCCAATGCCGGAATATGCAGCTGTCCCATATGGGGATCAAACCTGTGACCTTTGTGTTGCCAGCACCTTGCTCTAACCAACTGAGCTACCTCGTATACAAATCTCCATGCAAACTTTTAGAATTAAAAATCACATACTGATTATGAAACAGGGCAAGCTGAACTTATTCTCACAAGCCCATTCTCACAAGCTACCTTTTGTCAGCCTGATTATGCAACACAGCTACTTATCAGAATCCCACCTGGACCAGCACTTCCTTCCCCACTTTGATGGACAGATCTATAGGGCAAAATGGACACAAAACACCCCCTCTCTATTTTTAGAATTTGGCAAAAAAAAAAAGACAAAGAAGCTAAGAGAGGGAGAGAAACATGTTGATCGTTATTCTCTTCCTTCTTTGCCCTCCTCCCTCCCCGTTTTTCACCAAAGAGAAATGTGTGGGGAGACCAGGCTTCTTCGCTGCTCTCTGCTCACCTGCAATCCCTGTTTGCGTTGTTCTGTGCCTACATTGGTCCCCTGGTTTTCAGCAGCAACAGCATAAAAGCACTAGGAGAGCATAAACAGGAAACTTGTGTTTAGGTGGGAGTTCCCAGGAATTTTGTTCTGCTGACCACAAAGGCCATGGGAGAAAGGAAGTAGGAAAAACACTGTAAATACCTGGGTGACTAATAACTTTGTGCTGCTCGGCTGCCCTTTTTGGGACATGCATCTTTCTGTTCTTTCCATGCAGGAGGAGAGGGGAGGGCACCGTCCAAGGACGAGGCACGGAGACTTCACAGGTTTCTTGTCTTGGTGGTACTTACATTCTCCCTCTCTGCAGTGCTTTGTGACTCTCCTATCAGGTGCAGTGGTACGAAGTCATTTTACAGTGCCATCCAGTCTACTCAAAGGCAAACAAAGTCACACTGAGATGAGTGCGACGCACTCCCAGTGTGTGTCTACGATTGCAGCTTCAATCTTGCATAACGCTAGCCTTATAAACTGTGATGATCCTAGGAGTTTCTGCACCAACAAATGTTTTAATGTAGGGTCCTTTATAAGGAATGCTGAACTGGCCCAGCGGGAGCTGACCTAGGAAATTGCCAGAGCAATGTAGTGGAAAACCTCAGCCCACTTTAAACATTTGCTAACCCACGCTGCCGATACAGGAAAACTCTTATAGCTGCTGCATGTGGGAGAATGTGATGTTTTAAACAACCCTAACCTGCTGTGTGGTGCTGTGGGATAAACCACAGAGTCTAGGGCTTGCTGATCAGAAGGTCGGCGGTTCGAATCCCTGCGACGGGGTGAGCTCCCATTGCTCGGTCCCAGCTCCTGCCCACCTGCAGTGCATGTGTTGCCAGCTGTAGCCTGAGCGCATGGGCTGTGCACGTGACGGTGCAGTGAATATGGCAGGGACCTTTGGGGCGTCTTTCTCCGAGGACACGTCGCTGGCACAAGGACTGTGCCTGGGGTAAAGCAGCACTGCTTAAATCACGGAGAACAGAAATCCATTGAGATCAAAGTAACTCACACTGCATCTTAAGAGCCTGTCAGCCACCAGCAGGCAAAAACCTACTCCTTTATGAAGCTGCTACTGTCGAATCACTTACAGTGGTACCTCTACTTACGAATAACTCTACTTATGAATGTTTCTACTTATGAATGGAGCTCCGTCCGCCATCTTGGATGCAGTTTAGATAGGATTGTTTTCTACTTACGAATTTTTAGATAGGGTTGCTTCTACTTACGAATTTTTTCTCCCAATGCATTCCTATGGGATTCGACTTACAAATTTTTTTGGCTTACAAATGTGTGTTCGGAACGCATTAAATTCGTAAGTAGAGGTACCACTGTACAAAAGATCAGTTGAAGAGCAAGATGGGCTTAGAGTTTCACTCGACGTGTGTAGGACGCTTCTGTATTGCCTGTTACAGCAGGGATGGGGGACATTTTTTCAAGGCTGCACTTCCTCATAGATAACCTCCTGGGATTGGCATTCCAGAGGTGGGTGGAGCCAGAGGGGAAAGTGGGCGGAGCAATGGATGTAGGCTACATTTCAGCCACACAAAAGTTGCAGAGTTCTGTGCTCACATCTCTCTTCATCCTGCAAGCAAGAGCCATTATCAAAAATCGAGACTTTCCAGCCAAGCCAAAATCCCCAAGGGGTGTGTGGGTGAGGGATGTTGTCTGGGGAGAGTCGCATGAGCCAAGTAGAGAGGCCTGGAGGTCCACATTCAGCTCCTCAGCTATCCCCTCCTTCCTGAGCTACAGCATCTGCAGGGTCAGCACAGGATTCATTGCCATCTGTGCAAAATGACCATCCCTTTCATCCATCAGAGGCTGTTGGCTGAGCCATGCCGATGGGGAAAGGGGGGGGGGAGAGAGCAGGATGTGTGGCAGAGTGGTGCTTAAGCTCTGTAAAGAGAGTTGCCAGCACTTGAGGCTACTTTGAAAGCAGGTTTATAGACCTTAAAACCTAATTGCATCATTGGAGGTGGGGAGCTTTCAAGCTAGAGTATATTTAGATCCTGGATGAAATCCTTGCTCCCCTAGCAATGGTCTCTTGCCATCCCTTTGTTTCCCAAAAGGCACTTTGCCTTGGGAGCAACTGGCTGGCTGGCACACGAAACAGGATTCTGGACTAATGGGTCTTTGGCCTGCTTCAACAGGCCTCTCCTTGTCCTCCTAGAACAAGGAGGGCAGGGAGAAATATTCCAACTGCACACACAAGTACTACATGGAATTCAAGCTACAGTCGTCCCCGGTCAGCTTCTCTTTGCATTGCAGTCCCCAAAGTGCCCCAAGTTTTAAAAGCACCTTGGCAGCTCAATACAAACTCTGCCAACAAGCAAACTTGCATATGCCCTGGAGAGACTCTTTCTCTCCTATTGGCAGATCTTTTACTGAGTCATCCTATTGTGCTTTACTATTAGGGATGCTTTCAGAGCAGTTTAAGGATTCAAGGTAAGATGGCTGACGATTGCAAAACCCGACACACAGAGAGCGTTTTAAGATGAGCTAAGGCTGCATAAGAGAAGCATCAGCCTCTCTCACACTCACGGCCCAAGCAGATTTCTTTCATACTGCTGATCAAACAGTGCCCACAGGTTTTTGGAGAGCTTACCACAAATCTGCACAATCTTTGAACGACAAGGAGAGTAGGGTGACTGCACATGCCATGGGCAGCGGCGCCGTTGTAACCGTACCATCAAATCTCTGGGAAAAGCTTTCTCTCACCTCACTGGTACGCTGTGTGCTGTTAGACAATAAGAAGACCCTTTGGTAATTTGTTGCCTACAAGCTGCGCTCTGTCTCCCTCGCCCAGGGATGTTACACTGATTCTGAAGCAGAGCATGTTGGACAAAAGGGCGAAAACACCCCGTTGCACTCGCATTGTCTAAGAGGATTTGGATGAAAGTAGCCAAATCTTCACTCCCCTTGTTTTATACTGAAGCAGCAGCTGGAGGTGGGAGTCATGTATCTCTTTGTAAGAGGTTTGCCCATTAGATCCCCAAAGGGATTTCCATTGTTACCCCGAGGGGCCCTCTGAAAGGAGAGCTTTTCTTCCTTTCTTCCCCGGCTACGAGCACAGCTTGGAAGATGTTTTGTCTTTTAAACTGACCGGCAGCAGCTTTCGCTGATCTGCATCTTGCATGGGGCAGAGACGGGGAAGGAATGGGTTTCGAAGTGGGGCCATCTGCACAGAGCAAAACTGGCAAATCGGGAGTGGTTTGCGGGTCTCGGTGGTTTCCCTGCAAACATCGAGGACTGTCTGGCTAAACTGAAGACATCTGGCCAACTTAATTTAGAATGCAGGGTCTAATTTCACTGGAAGGCTCAGGCCCATTTGCCACCAAGATAAACTCCAGATTGGCAACACTGGGGCAGAAACTGTTACAGGCCTACATTTCAGTAATGATGAAATTCACCTCCCTTGGGGGAGCAGATTAGTGCTGGAGTCACAGTACAGATCACCTTCAAGGCAGGAAGGGGGGAAAAAGCCATTTTAGATACAGAGTGCAGGGGAAATTCTGTCTTCCACTTCCTTAGCTAACCAGGAAAGGGGGGATATGGGGGGGGGATCCTATGGACTGGTGCTCATAACAGCTTTGACAATGGGTACTTGGTATTGGCAAATGAGTCATCTGTCTGGTTCAGTGTGGGCACAATCGGAAAACTTGAATATTGCATATATCCGCACGTTTGCACAGAGATTTGGCTGGGGTTGCTCTTTAGAGCTTGTGGTGCCAATATTATTCAGACCTTATTGGGTTCTGGTCTGTTTCCAAGCATGATTCAGAAGTGCTGGTGATCACCTGCAAAGCCCTAAGCAGTTTTGGAATAGAATATTGAAATAGTTGTCTTCTCCTGCAAATTCCTGCCCATCCACTCAGGTCATCTATGGAAGTGCTGGTTTGCACCCAGCTACTGTCAGAAGTCTGCTGGGTGAGAAGACTAGACAGGGCCTTCGTGGTGGCAGCACCCAGATTGTAGAACTTCGTATCTTGGGACACTCACGTGGCCCCTCTTTATCAGTCTTGAGGCATACTGTGAGGATAATTTTGTTTTGCTGCATTCGGGTGATATTATTACTCCGTCCTGTTATTTTATGTGCTGTTTTTATGCTTTTGCTACTGGTTTGGTTACTTTTAGTGGAATTTTTGTTGTGCGATTGATTCCCATGTCATTGTAGTAAGCTGGATTTGGGGACTGAAAGGGGTGTGTCTATTTGTGCCGGAATATTTATATAAATAAAAACACAAATTGGTTATATGCTATATACAGTATGTAGATGAAAAGATCTGTGTTGTGGAGATTTTGGGTGGTGTGCCAGATACAGATCCCTGCTCACAGCAATGAAAGCAGCTAACAAATCTGCCATGAGCACCAGGTAGTTGCTAGGAATACAGTCGTACCTTGGAAGTCGAGCAGAATCCGTTCCAGAAGTCCATTTGACTTCCAAAACGTTCGGAAACCAAAGCACAGCTTCCGATTGGCTGCAGGAAGCTACTGTAGCTAATTGGAAGCTGCGGAAGCCCCATTGGACATTTGGCTTCCAAAAATAGTTTGCAAACTGGAACAGTCACTTCTGGGTTTGCGGCCTTCAGGAGCCAAAACGTTTGGGAACTAAGCTGTTCCAAAACCAAGGAATGACTATACACACACCAAGCAAACCCTAAGATGGCTGTATGAAATTGACTACAGGTAGATCAGATCAGTAGCTTTTGGTCTGGCAAATTTTCCACTTAGGAGGCACTCCTATGCGGAAGGGGTTCTCCAGTTCCAGAGCACTGCTTTTTAAAAGAGAATGTGTTTAGATATGCATATCTGGGGAAGTCGCCATCCTTTCCCATGCTTTTAAAATGCATTAGAAGAAGTTCCAAAGCTGTTTTGGGCTTGAGGAAGAGCACACAATGCGCATGACATTGAAACTGAATGGTACACCACTTCTTGCACTATTCATATGAAACACCATTGGCTCGTTCATGGTGCTGCTTCAGAATTCATCACAACCACTTTGACAGTGTAGGATATATGCCACAAATGCAATGCCACAACGACTATTAAATGCTATTATCTGTACATAGCTTTGGTCTGGTGCCTGATCTGCAAGGCCCATGACGATGCAGCGGCCTTGCTGGGTCTGGGTCAGTACTTAAGACATGAGACAGCCTGGGAATCTGCTAAAACAATGCTTGGAGTTCCATCACGGATGAAAAGTAGAATGTACACATAATGAAATAAAATAATAGCAGCTGGGTCATTTGATTGCTCTCAGATTTCATTCCTGATATGCCTTGTCCTTTTTACTATGTGCTCTGAACTTTGGCCAAACAAAATAAATATTTAATCAACTGTTTATCCCAGTTAATTTGAACCTTCTGTTCTTAATCTGTAAACACTAATAACAGACCAACTGGGTTAAACCCAATTCCAAAGGCTTGCAGTAAGATGCGAATGGCAAATCGACTATTAATGTTCTCTGCATACTGCAGGGGGGAGACTATTTAGCAGTGACGCAGCTCTGGAAAATGCCTTTGAGCTTAAACCTGAGCAGGGTTGTAAGGCTGCAGAACCCTATTGTGCTGAACAGAACTTACTTCTGAGTAAACATGCACTGATTGGTTCAGGCTGCATGTATATACGGGTTATATAAAGCATAAGCAAAAATCTCCACTTGGAAAGGTAGGCGACTTGACTACAATGGGATTTGGAACCTTGTGTGTATTGAAGGACTGAGGCCGTATTCATACCATATGTTTAAAGCACAGTGATACCACTTCAAGCAGTCATGGCTTCCCCCAAAGGATTATGGGAGCTGTAGTTTGTTAAGAACACTGAGAGTTCTTAGGAGACACCTGCTCTGCTCACAGAGCTACAATTCTGTGCCAACATGGTGTCATGCTTAGAGTTTCAAACCAGGACCTGGGAGAACAGGGTTCGAATTTTCCCACTTAGTAGCCATGAAGTTCACTAGATGACCTTGGTTCAGTCACTGCCTCCCAGCCCAACCTACCTCACAGGGTTCTTGTGGGGATTAAATGAGGAGGGGGAGAACCATGTACACCACCTTGAGAAAAAAGGTGGGTTATAAATTAAGTAAAAATAAATGGATACTTCAGAGGGAACTCTGGGATGGTGTGACCACATCTAGAGGAGATTGCAGACCCCTCAGGAGAACCACCCACTAGCAACATCTTGGTCACCTCTGGATTAAGCTTCAGTTGATTGACCTTCATTCAGTCTGCTATTGTGCCTGGACATGGCCCATGGGGGCAGCAATGGGGCAGGACATGGGGACTGCATCACCTTCAGAAGAAGAAGAAGAGAGGAAACAGAGCTGCCTGTCATCAGGCTGCTGATGGCAGCACACTCTAAAACTCTGTACAACCCCATTCAGCAGGTTCATGCAGGTATTAAATAACACAGGGGCTAAACTAACTCTCTTTGAGTGGGGTCTGGGGCTGTTTGTCCAAGTAGGAGTTGAACCATGGCAATGTTAGTTGCCCCAGAAGTAAACCATGGTAAACAGTACCGAAAGCCAGTGAGAGATAAAGGAGAGTCAACAGGTTCACACTCTTCCTGACTTTCTCCCAACCCAAAGCATACTACAGGGCAACCAAAACAGTATCTGTGGCCGAACCCCAATTAAAACAGATCTAGAAGATCGGTCCCCAACAGGAGCAGCTAGATCTGTCTGGCAAGTTGCTTGTTGCCATGCCTCCCTATCAACCTAGGGTGTTTTTTTTTCCAATGTTCCTGTAGTCAAAGGAGGGGTGGGCTGCCTTTTGGGGGCGGGAGAAGTCAATAGTCATACATTCAGGCTGCCCCCTGAGCAGGCAGCCTCCTTCTCTCTGGGCTCCACAGCCTCTGTTTGCTCCCTTTCCCTTTCCCCTTTATTCACTTGCTCATTCATTCATCATCCATCGATTCTCCCTCTAACTCTCACACATATCCATACACACACCCACACCAAACAAATCTCAGTATACATCAAATATAAAGATGCATTTGAACTTCCTGGCCTGCCTATTTACATGACACCCATTATGAATGGCTTTCCAGGGCCATCACAGTTGTGTGTGTGACACAGCTAACTGTCCCCAGCTGTACAATTTCTAGCTCAGAATTCAATTTACGAGCATGTTTGATGTTAAAACGTACCCATGAGCTTGTAGTTTATATACATTTCTGACAACTATTGTTAGGTTGTGCTATTGGTATGGCGAGGAGAATGCATTGCTATATACTTTGAGCCTGTCTATGGTGGGAGGCAAGGGCGTACCCACCACGGGGCAAGTTAGGGCAGCTGCCCTACTCTAGAAGCAGGGCTGGTGGGCAGAGGCGGAGCACAGCCCGGCGGAGCGCGAGTTCGCTATTCCCGCTGCGCCGCGCCGCACCCTCCCTCCAGCTCCCCGGCACGCCCTCAGGCAAGGCCAAGCGCAGTGGGGAACCAGGGAGCGCGGCGCGGTGGGCGGGAACGCCGAACTCGTGCTCCGCTGGGCTGGGCTCCGCCTCCGCCCACCAGCCCTGCTTCTAGGGAGGGGCACAGCCCGGCGGAGCGCGAGTTCGCCGTTCCCGCCCACTTTGTGGCCCCTCCCCTTCCGTGCCTTGGCCCCTCCCCTTGCCCCCCCCTAGTTTTGATCCTGGGTACGCCCATGGTGGGAGGGGGCCGGGGGAGGAGGGCAGCCCCAACTAGGAGGCTCCATCCAATTATCTCGCTTAACAAAAGCACTGCTGCAGACATTGAGCTGTGGAGCAGCTGAAGCAGGCCTGGCTGGGAAAGGCTTGCATATGGAAGAGGGTGGATTCCTCAGCTGCACAAACAATCCCAGGAAGACTTTACTGGGGTTACTTTATCCTTAGAGGACAACTTTAAACTTCCATCACAGTTCAAGGGATGTGCAGGATGAGTTCAATTTCGTCATTACTTTTGTACCCATTCTTCCTTCCTAGAACCTAAATGGTCTCTCATCTAGGTGGCAATGTGCTTTAGAGCCTGGGCTGAATCAAGATTTCTTTGTTTAGCTCAGTGGTTCTCAAACTTTTTTGGCCACCTCCCCCTTGTTCCCCATAAACTCATCCATGGTGTCTCCTACTCTATGAAAAGCATTGTTCAGAATAGCAATTTGCGTGAGCCACTAAGGAAAATAACAACACGCTCCAATTCAAAACAGTAACTCTGCTTTATTTGCCTGAGTTCATATGTCGCATGACTCTATGAACTAGAATCATAGAATTGTAGAGTTGGAAGGGACCACGAGGGTCATGTAGTCCAACCCCCTGCAATGCAGGCATATTTTGCCCAACGTGGGGCTCGAACCCACGACCCTGAGATTCCGAGTCTCAGGCTCAACTGACTGAGCTAGCCATGGAAGGAAGAGGAAGCAGGAGGCACTTGAGTTTCCTCTCTTCTTTCCATGTTCCATAATGCTTCAAACCTCTCTCAGGTAAGGACTTTAACAGCATAATAAGAGCCCATCTACCCCAATATGCTGCCTTCTCTCTCAAGCTGGATGTGATGCTGCCAGCAAGCTCAGGGAGGAGGATGAGCCGAGGCTTCTCCCAAACCCTGATGGCTCTCCATGGCCTCTCCATTGCTGGCCTCTTCCCTTGGGCAGCTCATGACGGCTGCTGGAGAGCAGGCAAGGAGGAAGAGAGGCCACTGAAGCCCAACCCTGTGTGACCCACCGGCTCTGAGGGTGAGGGCAGGGCCAGCCTGGGTGGAAAGAAAGCAGGAGCAGAGTGGAGCGCAAGGAGACTTGATGTTTTTTAAAAATTATTTGTGCGTCTACATCTCATCTTGCCCCTTTCTAAAATTTATTCATTGGTGTGTGTTTTTATTTTTGTAACTCTACTGAAGAATGGAGGTGGAGGGCATATGTGCTGTGTCCTATTGGTGTTGTGGTGGCGACACTCGTCCTTCTTCTGATAGGAAGTGTTCTGCAGGGGTGGGGACAAAAAATGGAGGGTCATCTTTTGGGGGGCGTGAGAAATGTCCCTGTTTTCACCTGAGGAATGTTGGAGGGTAGGCACCTGTATTGTCTTTTAGGTATCTGTTGAAGACTTTCCTCTTTCATCAGTCCTTCTGAGTGGAGATCCCTGTCGCCATTGTTTTATATAGGCTTTTATTGTATTGTGGAATTGCTTTGAGATGCATCACAGGAAGCTTTGCATAAATAAATAAATAAATAAA
This sequence comes from Zootoca vivipara, assembly GCF_963506605.1. Taxonomy (NCBI): domain Eukaryota; kingdom Metazoa; phylum Chordata; class Lepidosauria; order Squamata; family Lacertidae; genus Zootoca; species Zootoca vivipara. The sequence goes on along the minus strand of NC_083287.1, from coordinate 40,402,305 downwards.
TAAATAAATAAATACGGTAAATATGTATGGGAAATGTGGAAAAATATAAGCACCAGAAGGTAAGGAATTAAATGCAACAATGTAGAACACATTTTTACCCTCTTTTCCGCTGCTTTCCTGTTTGTTTGTCTTTAAACTGCTGTTTTATTATTGTTGTTTATTAATTAAGGCCATTGGATTGTTTTCTCATCATCTCGTTAGCCACCACAGAGGTTTTTATGTAGAAAGGTGGAGTAACAAAGGGTTGGGTATATCTTTAAAGCTGCCGTGTCACTGTTGAACTGCTGTATAACCACTTTCGTTTGGCGAAGAAGTTCATCTGTCTTAAATAATATTGAGAATGCCAGCTGTACCAACCCAGCTCCCCAGGAAAAACTCCACCCAGGGAGACCGAGAGAGAGAGAGAGAGAGAGAGAGAGAGAGAGAGAGAGAGAGAGAGAGAGAGAGAGAGAGAGAGAGGAAAAATTGCACATTGGGCAGAATGGTGAAATGAATCACTCACACCAAGATTTCTCAGACATTTTAGCTGACATAGCCCAAGAATTGTAAAAGGGAAAACATTCGTCTTCAGTGACACAAACACTCTGGGATACTATTAATCTTTTCTGTAGCTCTTTCCAGCCAATGCTTTGCTCTACAACCCATACTTGTTTTCACAACAACTCTGTGAGGTAGGTGAGACTAATGCCAGGGATACTTTACTTCCAGGTCCAGGTTGTGACTATTATGACTGACATGCAGGGATTTGAAGCTGGGTCTCCAGAGTTGATATCTGTAACACCATACCAGCTCTTCAGCATCATAACACCACTACTGGCTTCCATTAGGCTTTGGTCGAACTCATCAGGATTAGTGTTTCATCTGTGGCAAGAGTAACCACCTGCACATTTGGTGACCCTCTTGGCTGGCCTTTGAAATAAGAGAGCCCATCATTTGAACAATGAGCCTCAAGCTAAACTGGCTCTCCCACTGTCCTGACATTTTGTGCCTGCTAAGCCTGAGCCCCACTAGCAGGGCCGTCTTAAGTGTATTTGGCGTCCTGGTGCCGTGGTGCGACGGATCCCTCCGGCGCCCCCGCCCCGCCCCATTTCCCAGCGCAGTGGGCGGGCGGAGCTGTGCGGCGGACGGGCATGCGCAGCATGCAGCACGGTGCCCCCTGGCGCCCTGCACCACCCAGCCTGGCCGTAGGGCCGGCCCTGCCCACTAGTATATATTCCAACAATGTTAGCAATAAGAGAGAACTTCTGGGAGTACATGCGAGGCACATTAATACTCCATGACCTCAACCTAGATGATAGTGCTGGCATCTCTTAGCTTAACTGAATGAAGGGCTTCTCAGCAGCCCATCCTCAGCGCTCTCTCTCTCTCTCGTTTATCAGAGCAACTGCTGAAGGTGGAAGTTGTCAGATTGCAGGGGGTTGGTCCTTTCCAACTCTACAATTCTATGATTCTAAGAATTTAAGATTTCTGTTTTGTTAATATCACTGATATATGCATACATGTATGTATACATACATGAATACACAACTTTCTGACAGTGATAGCTGTTCAACACTGGAATGGTCTCCCTTGGGAGGTTGTGGACTCTCCTTCCTTGGATGTTTTTAAGCAGAGGTTGGATGGCCATCTGTCATGGATGCTTTAGCTGAGATTCCCGCATTGCAGGGGGTTGGACTAGATGTTCCTTGGGGTCCCTTCCAACTCTACATTTCTATGATTCTATATGTATATGCATGCCACTATCTCTTTATCACATTCCGATGTAACAAAAGAAACAAGAGTGTGACTGTGTACAGAGGACACTGGCGTGGTCCTTGCTTGATCACTCGCCCACCTGCCTTCCGTTATGGAGATGGCAGCTTGGATAGAGGATCCCAGGGAGGGGAAAGGAAGGGGAGCCGGCAAACCTCTGTGACCCACTCTGCCCCCACCCACCAATTGCTTACTAAGGGACGTTATTCAGTTCCTGGTGAAGGAAGGGGAAAGCCGAGAATGATCACATGAAGAGAGATGGTGCAGGCCTTTGTGCCCTGCTGTAATTGTATTACACTGTATATAATACATACATGAGTGTTGGAGATCAACGTGGACCCATAATGCCAGACCAGTGAGGATTTTACTGTAGTGATTCCAAAAGGTACAGATGGACATCCCAATTAAAAACGGTCAGGATGGTTATATGGCCGCCCTTTTTAAACAACAAACCAACTAGATCATAGCAACCCCTGAAGGCGCTGTTTGATCATCACCTGTCAACATTTCCACTATTACAATTTTTTTTCTTAAAGGTTTAAAAGTTGGCTGCGGAAATTCCCTATATACTTAAAGCTTTGTGCGAAGCCCTTCCAGCTTCCAGCTGAAAGACCCAGGGCAGTGAAATTAATCACTAAGCTTTGCTGAATAATTTTGGAATGCTTCTGGCGGAGGCTGAAAGTACAAAACGTATGGATAGGTGTATGTGCGTGACTTTTGTTCAGCAAAAACTATGAGCTTTCCTCATGCAAGCCAACTCCCTTTTAGTATACTGGCAGAAAACGATGAATTCCTTTTAAAAATGGGGAAAATTACTGATGCTGGCACATAGCAGAGTTTGCTGCTCTGAACCGCCAATAAATAGTGTACGTTGATGACTTCTGCTCTTTTGCCAGTGCGGAAAAAAGCACTCTCAACATGCACAGAGGCTCTTATTGCTGTTTTGCTCGTTACAGACATGAGCCCAGCAGTTCTAGAACTGAGCTATAGCTCAGACTGGAGACTGGAAAAGGGTTGAAGCTTCGTGTGGTCGTCATTTTATGGAAGGACAAGACCAGTAGGTCACCATACAACCTTACGGTCAAATGCTTAGTTTCTCTCTCTTCATATGGCGTGGCGTCATTCTTCCCTCTTCTTCTCTCCTAATGGTGGCTATATTTCTATTTGTCTGTAGGAATTCTACCTGCAGGAAAGTCTAACACTGAAGGAGGGAAGGAGAGTTACCATGTAGCTCAGGAGTGGTGGACCATTTTTAGTCTGAGGGCTGACCTTTTCTTCTGGCCAAGGGCCACAAGTCAGAGGTGGGCAAAGGCGAAAGCAGGCAGAGCGATGAATGCCAAATTTGCCTTTTGACAGTCAGGTAGTGTCTACACACACACACAGCCCTCCAAAGTCAATATATTAAATGTGATTTTAAAGGATGGGGAACCTGTGGTCCTCCTGGTGTTATTTAACCACAACTCCCATCATCCCTGACCATTGGCCACAATGGCCAGGATTGACATGAGCTAATAGCCCAGCAACATCCAGAGAGCCTAAGTTTCCCATCCCTCTCTGGTGTTTGCTACTTGAGCTTAGAAGGAGAATTTGGATGGGAGGCTTCACTTTTGCCCCTCGATGCTCAAAGGGCTAGCTGCCAACAGAGCCAAGCTGGACCAGGTTACCCCAGCATATTAAACTTTATCATACGTGGAAAGCTTTCTGGGGCTATTATGAGCAAAAGAGCATCTGATTTAACAGAACAACTTTCATGTTGAACCGAAACCTAAGGACAAGTTGTTCCCCCTTTCCCTTTAATGAAACATACCCGATCCAGGGAGCCCAGGCTTCTTGTTCCTGCAATCGGTGTGATCAGTACCATATGTGAAGTCGGGAGGAACTGGAGCCCACGATCTTTCCAGTCCAATTGGGAGGAGGAGGTGGGCAGGATGCTTTTGATCAAGGGTCTGGCGCTGGCTCAGTTGGCTGAGAGCGTCTCTCGGTTTGCAGGCCTATGTTCCAGCAGGCCTGTCTGTTCTCACACTTTTGAGAAAGGGGATAAGCTGGGAACTAAGTCCTAACATTCATTCCCACTTGGCAGATAAGCATATATAGCTTAAGCATTTTTAAAAAACCTTTTTGCTCTTTTGCAAACAGTAACTTGTAGACACGCAGACTGAAGGATGCACTAAAAAAACAAACAAACAGGAAAGTAGTCGTACCAGGTAGTGTCTACACACACACACAGCCCTCCAAAGTCAATATATTAAATATTAAATTTCTCGAAGCTACGAACATGAGTTTGACCAAACTGCGGGAGGCAGTGCAAGACAGGAGTGCCTGGCGTTCTATGGTCCATGGGGTCACGAAGAGTCGGACACGACTAAACGACTAAACAACAACAAGTCGTACCAGTGAGTGTGCGCATGCATCCCAACTTTGGGGTCTCATAATTGAGCAGAGGGTCGTTCTGTGCCTAGAATCATAGAACTGTAGAGTTGGAAGGGACCCCAAGGGTCACTTACTTCAACCCCCTACAATGCAGGGATCTCAACTAAAGCATCCATGACAGATGGCCACGCATTGGTCTTTGGACCTAAAAGTGGCATATAAATAACACAGCCCCTGTCACTGTAAAGCAGGGGTGGGGAATCTCCTGCCCACAGGCCAAATTTGGCCCAGCATGGGTCCCAGTTTGGTCTGCAAGGGCCATTTCTCGCAAGCCTTGCCTATGTGGCCTACAGCTGATACCATATATGACACCAGGTGTGCAGCCGGTAGAAACATGGCTGGGTTAGATCCATGACTGAGTTGCCCCTGGGATGCTCAGTCATGCAGCCCATCGTTGGATGGGCAGTGAGTTAACCCCTGCTGGATCGTCTGTTGTGAAGATTTGGGGACTTTTCTTCTCTTAGCAAGAAAGTCTGTACAAATTTGGCTTTTATTTCCTAACATAATAGCCACAAGTGCACACAAGGGCTTCCAAAATTACCTGTCTCCCCTCTGCAGCTCTGTGTGATTCAGATGCCACTCTGCAGGACTGCCTAAATGTTAAAAGCTGCTTTCCAGGCCTTACAGAGGCCTCCATGTGGAATAGGCGGGGGGTTTCAGAACCACCAGTGCATTGACTTAAGTCATTGCCTTTAAAACAGGCACTGTTGATGTCATTTGGAACGCATTTCCAAATGAGCGGCTTGGGATTGCAACCAAGCAGCCCGTAGCAGAGGCTGCCATAGTGCAAATGGTGACGAATGCAGTCCCAGCCAGCGGCGAGCAGGAAGAGATTAACTACCCCAGGGTTGTTCCGCTTGCTAAGCCAGCTTCTTGCTACTGTAAAAAGGAAGCACGTTTGTACCGACGTGAGTGCCTGGGCCTGTTATCTAAGCATTGAAATGCCTGGGCCATGGTCAGCAGCCGCTTCTGCGCTTGTTCTTTTGGGGCGAATCTTTTGGTGTTGGTTTCTCACACTTGGCAACTTTTTTGACGTTTAAGTCCTCGTGAACATCCGTCAGTGAATTTCTCCTAATATTCACACTTGCATACCTTCTTTTACTTCTTCAAAGCAGCACATAGTTAAACTATGAGACTCACTCCCACAGGGGGCAGTGATAGTCGCGAACCTAGATGGCTTTAAAAGAGGATTAGACAACAGAGGGCTATTGAAAGCTGCTAGCCATGATGGGAGCACTGCTTCTGAATACGAGTTATTGGAAACTCATCGTGGAGGGGAATGTGCTCTTGCGCTCAAATCCTGGCATCCGGTTGGCCACTGTGAGAACAAGATGCTGGGCTAGATGGGCTGTTGGCCTGATCCAGCAGGCTTTCCTTAGGTTCTTTGCTTGCTTGCTTTCATCCTCTTTCACACGTTAGCTTCCTTATGGGCAGAGCAATCCAAATCCTTACCTTCCAAGTCCCGGACTGCAGAATCCGGGACCGGCAGCCGTGTGACACCGGAAGTTGTGTCGACGTAACTTCCGGTGTCGCTTTGCCCTTCTATGGGCACCAAAAATGGTTGACGCGACTTCCGGTGTCGGCGGCGGTCATTTTGGTGCCCATAGATGGGCGGGGCGACACCGGAAGTTGTGTCGACGCACTTCCAGTCATGCGTAGAAGCTACTTTTGAAGCCGGCGGCGGCCATTTTTTGTGCCTATAGAAGGGCAAATCAGAAAAAGAAAAAAATGGCTGCCGGCAGGAGAAAATAACGGAGAAAAACGGGAGACGAAGTGATACGGGGGACCACCGGGAAAAGGTAAGTAAAAACGGGGGGTTTCCCGGGGAAAACGGGGTACTTGGCAGCTATGTCTACAGCTAGGAGCAGCAAAGTGATGGGTCCGCTGCCACCCCTGAAACCTTGCTGTTGCGTCAGCCAATGATGGAGGGAGCAGTTACTCAAACATTTGTTTACCTCCAGGCTAGCATGGCTGAAGAGTCTGTCTGAAACCTGAAAGCAGGACTGAGCCCAAGAGCACTCTCCCTTCCAGTGGTTTCCAGCAGTTCGGATTCAGAAGTATCCCTGTCTTGGACCACAGAGGCAGAGCATAGCCCCAAATGGTTAGCTGCTACTGATAGATTTATACTCCCAAGTTGGTGGCCTTCACTGCCTCCTGTGGGAGCATGTTCCATAGTTATGCGTTCTTTCTTTTTGCTAGGTCACATTCCTTGAGCAGGGGGTTCCAGAGGTGCAGGAACCGCCACCAAAAATGCTCTAGATTGGTGAGAGTGTATCTCCGATGGTGGTGTCACTCACAACACAACTTGTGAGTCGAGGCCCCACCCCCGCTTGGAGATAAAATAAGACATATGGACACAAGTATTTAGGTTACAGTGGTACCTCGGGTTAAGAACTTAATTCGTTCTGGAGGTCCGTTCTTAACCTGAAACTGTTCTTAACCTGAGGTACCACTTTAGCTAATGGGGCCTCCCGCTGCCGCCGCGCAGCCACCATGCGATTTCTGTTCTTATCCTGAAGCAATGTTCTTAACCCGAGGTACTATTTCTGGGTTAGCGGAGTCTGTAACCTGAAGCGTCTGTAACCTGAAGCGTCTGTAACATGAAGCGTCTGTAACCCGAGGTACCACTGTAATGGGCTGAAAAAGGCCACAACTTTAGTGGTTACAGAATGTGAGTGGTATTGGCTTAGGCATTGGCTCGAATAGTCTATACTTGACTCCTGCCCACTCTGCCGGGAGTCACGCAAGGGTTAACTACCTGCAGGGGAGCTTGTTGATGCAGATCAACTGGAAGCTTTCCCCTAGAGTCACCGGGGGTTGTGCCATGCCCCTAGCCACCACCTGGGCATCGGACAGGAACCACGACTGCCGGATTTCATAATAATAATAATAATAATAATAATAATAATAATAATAATAATAATAATATTTTATTTATACCCCGCCCATCTGGCTGGGTTTCCCCAGCCACACTGGGCGGCTTCCAACAGAAAAATAAAACACAGTAATCTATTAAACATTAAAAGCCTCCCTGAACATGGCTGCCTTCAGATGTCTTCTAAAAGTCTGGTAGTTGTTTTCCTCTTTGACATCTGTTGGGAGGGCATTCCACAGGGCAGGCGCCACCACCAAGAAGGCCCTCTGCCTAGTTCCCTGCAACTTGGCTTCTCGCAATGAGGGAATCGCCAGAAGGCCCTCGGTGCTGGACCTCAGTGTCCGGGCAGAATGATGGGGGTGGAGACGCTCCTTCAGGTATACTGGACCGAGGCCATTTAGGGCTTTAAAGGTCAGCACCAACACTTTGAATTGTGCTCGGAAACATACTGGGAGCCAATGTAGATCTTTCAAGACTGGTGTTATGTGGTCTCGGCGGCTGCTCCCAGTCACCAGTCTAGCTGCCACACTCTGGATTAGTTGTAGTTTCCGAGTCACCTTCAAAGGTAGCCCCACGTAGAGCGCATTGCAGTAGTCCAAGCAGAATACCCTTAAATGGGAGGGGTAGGTGATGGCCACAACCTCGCCTCTGACCCACAACACATTTTCCAATGCCTACCCGCCAAACCTTACAAAGTTGTGACAATTTGCTATGAGGTAGGTGAAAAACCAAGTAGCTGGTGCCAATCTGCCAAGTGGAAAAAATTCCTACCAGGCCCCTTCAACAGGCGACCAACCAAGGTCCATAGCAAGGTCAGGAGCAAAAGCTAGAGGGAGGGTGGGCGGGTGATCCGAGGAAGCCAGGAACAAGAAGGAGGAGCCTGTGAGCCCGCGGCCGTTTTAAACAGCAAAACCACGCCCCCCCACCCAGCCGGATTGGCTGACTGGGGAGGCTTGATGTGGGCACAGGCTCAGTGACGCAGGGGGCTTGGTTACGCCCCCCTGCAAGCGCGGGAAGCAGTTCCCACTCACAACACCTCCCCTCCGTTAAGAGGAGAAGCCTTCTCAAATGATTTTGGCAATGAGCAGCGTAGATGTAAGGAGGTTCATATGAACCCAGCTTAAGTTGAATTCCAACCACAGCCCGATGTTACAAAGCATGGATGGTTTAATCATGTCAAAGGACTAATCCCTTTACAACTTGTGTAGGGCACACTTGGGAATGATGCAAGTGGATTCATAGAAATCTGCTTGTTTCAGTGATACCCACTGGGCAGTAGTTGGGAACAGATGAGCATGCTTTTCATTTTTAATTGTGAAAAAGCTAAATTAGATGCTCTCACTTCACAGCGCCAAGTTCCTGCGCATAGCACATTTTTACAGTCTGGTTAGAAAGCCTAGACAAACAACGTTTTATAGGAAATGTTGACACAACCTTCACTGAAGCGGTGCTAGCTGACACTTCTCTATTTCCAATTTGGGGAATTCTACTGGGAAAATATAAACGCCAAGGCAGCAATGGGAGCCAAGAATAATAACAAACCTTTAATCGTCCTGTACACCCCACAAAGATCTATTTCCAAAAGCAACCAGTTCACATGAGCCGAAGTTACTCATGTTCCCATGGGGGGCACTAAAAATTTGCTTCTTAGACGTTGCTTTCGATAATCATGGCTTCCTCCAAATTTCTGCTTAATTCCTACTGACTAAGTACCTGTGTGGCTCAAATGAAGGTTCTAGGCCATTTATGTACCTCTGCCTGTAGACTACAATGGAGAAAGAGTAATCTTGAGTTTTCCGTTGGAAGTCTAAGAGCACGCCTGGAGATGATGAAGCTCTTTTTGTGGAGAGTGTGGCCTTTGGCATACTTATCCTAACCCATTTTGGGGCATGGGAGTATTTACAAACTGTGGGCACCATTGTTGCCGCACCCACTCAAGGACACCCCACACAGAGGCCCGCAACTCCCAAGCCTACCCTGAGCCATCGGGGGAATGGGTGAGCTTGCCGCTTTGCCAGCAGCCTCCCCCCCTCCCCCCTTCATTTTGGCAGCTCGGGGGAGGCTTAGGAGACATGGGTGTGCGGTGTGCCATTGCCACACACTCCCGGGCTGCTGGAGGAGGCAGGCAGGCAGGGAGAGGATGGGAAAGGAAGGAGGCAGGCGAGCAAACAAGTGGAGTGGGGAGGGAAGGAGAGAAGCAAAAGCTCCCTCAACCCAGGACCCAAACCCTGGAACACACAGGAGGAGAGGTTGGGTGTGAGAACAAAGTTAGGGGGGAAAAGTTAAATGCTTATGCTCACAATGTTAAGTAAATAAACCAGAAAACAATACTTGCAATCTTATTTTTCCTTCTTTTAATAATTTCAGGGGGGGAGGGGTTTGACAAAAAAAACAAAACCGTGCCGGGTACCACCTGACCTTGCTACGCCTCTGACCCCACAACCTATTTTGTTGGCTATAACCGAAAGCTTTTTTCAAGTCGTAATTTCATCAGAGGGAGGGGCAGATGAAGGGCACATTGTGGGTGTCAGGGAAGGCCCTTGCAATGTAGGAACCATTTACCCAAAGTGGGGCTCGAACCCACGACCCTGAGATTAAGAGTCTCATGTTCTGCTGACTGAGCCGTGTATGAAGGGTACATAAGAAGTCTAATAAGTAAATAAATATAAATATCCATGGGTGGGTGCCATGCAGATGCCCCCTAACCTAACCTGTGAAGCTTCCCTTCTCTTTTTGCTAGCTTTCACATCACCCGTTTCCTTCCCCCCCCCCAAAGAAACTTTAGATTACCTTAGCTGCATGTATGTTTGTGCACACCCACCACACACACTTCTCTAGATATATTTATACAACAGATTTAAACTGGCTTAACATTTACACCCCCACCCTAGTGAGGTTGAGGGATCTGTATCAGAGAACACTCATCCTTCATCAAACTAAGGTTGTCAGGACTCTTTGAGGGAAGCCAGGACACTTATACTGATAAAAGTTTAATAAAACTTTAAAACCATATTTTTCTGTGTATAAGACTACCCCCCCCCCAATGTATAAGACAACTCCTATTTTTTGGAACCCAAAATGATTAAGAAATCAATATTTTTGGAGTTGCCAAAGTTTTTGATTGCCCCACTGAAAAATGTGTATAAGACAACCCCCATGTATAAAACGAACCCATTTTTTTTCTCAAAAAATTAAGAAAAAAAATCATTGCATTATACATGGGAAAATGAGGTAAGTTTCAGTTGTAGGTGTTACTTCTGACAGGTTTTTGTCTTTCGGAATCAAACCACAGATCCAGTGTAACTTTTGTCTTCCTTTTGCAGCTATCATATTTGAAAAGTCTCCCTTGTTTGTGTCACATTCTGCAAACTCTTGCAGATACATTTTCACTTAGCAGTAGAAATCACAGCAGTGAATTATTCCATACACCGGGAACAGATAACTTATGACCATCTGAATGTTGCTAGACTATGGCAGCCCTCACCCTTGATCATTGGCCATAGTGACTGGACTCAATGACAGTGTCTGAAGGGTCACAGGTTAGTTGCCCCCTCCCATACATCTTTGCAAGGAAAGATGCCCAAAACTGGGCCTTCCTCTGGATGCTGGAGCATGGAACCAGGGCATATAAAGCAGCAGGGGAAGCTAAGCAGGTCTAGGTCTGGTCTGTGCCTGGATGGGAGACCATCTGTGAAGGATCACCATGGGAGAAAGGCTTAACTGCTCTTGAATGATGCCAACTCAAATGAACTTTCTGCAGCACAGTAAGTGGGCGGAATGGCTATGATGTTAATTGTGTGAATGCAATTAATTAATGTGCCCTTTTTTGTTATGCAATTGGCAGGGGCTGTGGGGGGTTGGGAGGGATGGTTTAACTCTTAATCGTGGTCCCCACAAACCATCACCTCCATTTGCATTTCAAGGACTTCCTCAGCTTAAGGGTTGTTAATCTGGGAGCCCAGCAGAGCCCTGACACTCACTTATCCAACCTTTATCTGAGCATGCAAACCTCAACGTAAGCAAAAATAAATAAAGAGGGCATGTGGTGAAGGGGAGGGAGGAAAGCTGGGAAGGGAGAGGAGGAATGAAGGACTGTACAGTGGTATACCTCTGGTTGCGCACAGGATCTGTTCCGGAGCCTGGTGTGCATATCCGGAGGTGCCACTTCTGCGCATGCCCATGGCAGTAGAGGTACCACTGTACTATTCTCTTGCAATAATGTGAAACCCCTAATAAACTATAGATCAGAGAGAGAGAGAGAGAGAGAGAGAGAGAGAGAAATGGAAGTTTCCCTTGACCCCTTTGAAAATTGCATCTTTGGCCATTTTTGTGTGAAGTGGAGCAGCCGAGGGGCTTGGATCTGGCCCCTCTCAAGAGAGTAGAGTGGCTTAGATTCAAGGCTAGCTCCACTCCTGCCTGCCCCCATAATGTCCTGCTTGGTGGGGTGGCATACTGGCTTTCACCAGCAGGTTCCATCTACAGCTGTTTTCATGTCTGCCCTGGGTGGTGTCTCTGTGGTGGTGGCCCCCACTCTGCATTGGTAGAGACCAGCAGGTGGCCAACCCTGCTGCATCCAACAACATAGATTGGGAGTTTAGATTTGCTGTTAGTGTCACGTCTGAAAATGCCCCAAGGTTTTAGTTGGCTGTCTAGTCTGATGTTAAGGCCATAAAGTCCACTGCTTACATTTCCTTCTTCAGCAGAGAACGACTGAAAATGCATTAGCAGTGAAGGAAATTGTAATGTATGAAGAGGTCCTAATGTTCCATTAATTTTGGTTAGATGCCAATTAAGAGAAAAACAGGCCTTCCCTGCTCAGACCTACAACGAATCTTTTAAGTAATTGTATTAAGACCAACGTGTTTTGAATTTTTTTTTTCTAGTTAGGTTCTTTTGGCCTTACTGCCATTGTTTTCAGGTTGAGCTGAAAAGCATTCACAAGACATTGTAACTTCAGCCAAAAAAGAAGGAAGAAAAAAAGTGGTGTGTTTTGAGGTTAATGCTAAACTTCTGCAAGACGTTATTTTAAGGTTTCAAAGAAAGATAGTGAGTTTCAGCATGTACCTGTCAGTGCTAAATGATTGTTCATTTCCTGTGAATTGGCAATAAAGTAATAAAATACATCTGGGAAAGCCAGGGCATGCTGGTTATATATTTTTTTAACTATCCATGAGCCGTATCCTTGACCAGCTGTGACACATTACCATGTGAACTCTTGGAATAACTTTTAAGAAAAATTCAATCACAGAAGATCTCAGCAACTGATCTGGAGGTCTGATGGAGGCAAGCAACTTGTCATAGCCAGTATGTTGTGCTGGAAAAAATAGTGGACTTGGGGTCCTGGGTTCAAATTCCCCTCACCTTGTCAATATCTCTCAGCTTAGCCTGCCTCAAAAGTCCATCGTGGGAATAAAATGGACCAAATCCGTGCAGACTATCATGGTCTCCTTAGATGGAATGGTGGTGTATAAATGTGGAAGATATCTGTAGAGACAAATATGACAGTGAGAATTTTAACACTATTTATAGATAAGCATTTAACCAGTCTGAACAATTAATGCATAGAACAATCCAAATGTTTAATGCTTTTACTATATCTGCAATTAAACCTTACAACACCTTTTATGAAGGAAACACAATCATAAAAAGAAGGGGGTTACAGCTATTACCTGCTTTAACAAAATCAAACAAGAAATATTTCACCTGGACTGAAACTTTTTGGCCACTTGCTTCAGCTGGCATCATGAGGATCAATGACCATTATCATATACCTGACACTACAAATAAGCCTTCATATCTCAAAACACTGAAAAGCCAGCAGCTGACTGAGGAACAATGCTTAATAAAAAGGATTGCCTGTTGTTGCCCTTTTTCTATAGTTTTTAAATAATGTGTCAGTTTCACCATGAGGACAATTTCCCAAACTTTCCTCATTTATTGATATACATCACAGAAAGCCACGACTGATCATCCACCTTAAACATACGGATCTCCTTGCTAGCACGAGGGAGAATGAAACCATGACCCCTGGCTTAGTGTTACGTTCAAACTGGGAATCATTGTTTCTTCCACGCCAGTCAAACAATGATCTGTAGCCAAGGTTTGTTTTTGGCTTACAGATCATGGATTTGTTTAAGTTTAAGGATTATAGTGCCCCCCCAAGAGGACTGGGGAACTGAGTTAGACCCTGACCATTCCCAGCCACATCCCAGCAACACTCTTCAGACAAGGCTATGGGAATCTTTGAACCACTGCCCCAGAGGGAAACAAATCTAGCCCCTGGGGAATCATTGTTCGACACACACACATGCCCCACATGGAAAAGGCCCATGGCAACCACCCCCATTGTGGAAACATGGCTAATACCACAAATATAGAGGTGACTGATTGCTTAAAAGGAGAGCTTCCAGTACAGTCACTGCACTCCCTGACTGCCACTCTATTTCATTGAAATATTTTGCTTTATACCTGATGTGGGACCAGACAGCAAAACAGATTTCCCCTGCCTGGTCCTTCACCAAAGTGGCAGGCAGACCTCCAGGTGTGTGAGGAGTGATAACTCCTGCAACTGTTGCTGTTTTACAATTGTTCACAGTTGAAAAGTTGGTGGGCTGCAGAGACAGGAAGGGAAAAGGTCACAAGAGGACAGTGCCCCTTGCCAGCATCAGGTTTCAGACGAAGGGATCATAAGGGGGGAAATCAAGAACATTTGGACTTAATTATAGCTCTAATCTGGCAAATCAGGAACAGTTGTTTGCCAGAGATACTGAACGGTGTACCGGTAGGGACGTTTCTCCGGCTCATTGAAATATCACTTTGTAGAGTTTTCTGCTACTTAGAATAAGATAGGAAGACATTGATACCACTCTGTTATTATGAGGCTCTCTTGAGCATGCAGCACAGCTTCTCTCAAGCAATAGCTGTCATGTAAAAATGGGGAGAGGTGCCCTGTGACAAGGTGTAGCTTGATACAAATCCCACACATAGGCAGATCTGAGTTTCATGGAATATCTTTCCAATCCATGTGTGTGTTTAGGCATGTTTTGTTAGAAGGTAGAGTACCTGAACTGTCCATATTTCCTGATGAGTGGAACACAGTGTTTTCATCTAATTAACTTGTATGTCCAATTTAGAATCTTCTTTTGGCCAGGGTGGACAAAAGGTGTTGTAGTAAACCTCAGCAGTGTTGCCAAATGAGAACATGTGCTTTCTGATGCTCTTTGCCAATAGATCAAAAGATCCAACAGATCTAAGCCATGCACAAGATGAAAGAAAAGGAGGTCAGCGGCTGGAGGGTGCTCAGTTCACCAAACCAGGAGTGGGGTGGGGGAGAGGAAGAGGTGAGCAGAGGCATTTTGGGAAAGTGAATAGGAAAAGTGAGGGGGGGGGGAACCCACTGGGCAGGAGATGGACACAGTGAACAAAGAAGTACATTATAAATGATAGGAAAGGCAATGTAAATTAGAATTTTACAATTGTCAACTAGTTAAAAACCCCAAAATGTACCTCAAAGAATTCTGTCTGAAACAGCATGCACAAATCCACATTCATTTACAGACAAAGCTGTCTTATCTAGAGAAAGTATAAAATATTGCTGGCTGGATCTACTGGTACCCTTTATTGTCTATATCAGGTATGGCAACAGGATATGAGAAAGGGAAACCATTCCTAAGCAAGATTTAAAGAGAATTCTTTTTCTATTGGATCATAGGTGGTGTCTGATTCCTCACACTCTGAGTAAGATAACTCATACGACCAGTCCAAATTGCTGGAGGGTGTGTGGAGGGTTACCGGTAGGTACATTTTACCATAAGTGGGGGACTTGCCCAGTGAGTGATGAGTTTTGGAAGAACCTTTTTCATGTGCTCCAATTGATTATGAGGAATTTGTTGGCACCAGATCCACTTAGGGCACTGTTGTCTGTTTTTTTACAATGGAGACAAAAATATACTTTATAAGTGTTGGTTTCCCTTTATTTTTTTGTCTTTATTGTGGCCCATATGGTGGTAGCCTGAAACTGGAAATTACTAATAGCTAATTTGATGGACAGGACCCCTTCATGGATCAATGCCTTGTCGTGGCGAAGGGGCTTGAATAACTCAGAGAAGCTATGAGCTATGCCATGCAGGGCCACCCAAGATGGACAGGTCATAGTGGAGAGTTTTGACTAAACGTGATCCACCTGGAGAAGGAACTGGCAAGCCACTCCAGTATCCCTGCCAAGAAAACTCCATGGACAAAGACAACAGGCATATAAAAGTTATGACGCTGGAAGATGAGCCCCTCAGGTCGGAAGGCGTCCAACATGCTACTGAGGAAGAGCGGAGGACAAGTACAAGTAGATTCAGAGCTGATGAAGCGGCTGGGCCAAAGCCGAAAGGACGCTCAGTTGCGGATATGCCTGGAAGCGAAAGGAAAGTCCGATGCTGTAAAGAAAAATATTGCATAGGAACCTGGAATGTAAGAACCATGAGTGGAGGTAAGCTGGATGTGGTCAAAAATGAGATGACAAGAATAAATATCGACATCCTGGGCATCAGTGAACTAAAATGGAAGGGAATGGGCGAATTCAGTTCGGGTGACTATCATATCTACTACTGTGGGCAAGAATCCCGTAGTAGAAATGGAGTGGCCCTCATAGTCAACAAAAGAGTAGGAAAAGCTGTAATGGGATGCAATCTCAAAAATGACAGAATGATCTCGATACGAATCCAAGGCAGACCTTTTAACATCACAGTAATCCAAGTTTATGCACCAACTACCGGAGCTGAAGAAAGTGAAATTGACCAGTTCTATGAAGACCTACAACACCTTCTAGAAATGACACCAAAGAAGGATGTTCTTCTCATTACAGGGGATTGGAATGCTAAAGTAGGGAATCAAGAGATAAAAGGAACAACTGGCAAGTTTGGCCTGGGAGTTCAAAATGAAGCAGGGCAAAGGCTAATAGAGTTCTGTCAAGAGAACAAGCTGGTCATCACAAACACTCTCTTCCAACAACACAAGAGACGACTCTACACATGGATATCACCAAATGGGCAGCATCGAAATCAGATTGATTATATTCTCTGCAGCCAAAGATGGAGAAGCTCTATACAGTCAGCAAAAACAAGACCTGGAGCTGACTGTAACTCAGATCATCAGCTTCTTATAGCAAAATTCCAGCTTAAACTGAAGAAAGTAGGAAAAACCACTGGGCCAGTAAGATACAATCTGAATCAAATCCCTTATGAATACACAGTGGAAGTGAGGAACAGGTTTAAGGATTTAGATTTGGTGGACAGAGTGCCTGAAGAACTATGGATGGAGGCTCGTAACATTATACAGGAGGCAGCAACGAAAACCACCCCAAGGAAAAGGAAATGCAAGAAAGCAAAATGGCTGTCCAACGAGGCCTTACAAATAGAGAGGAGGCAAGCAAAATGCAAGGGAGAAAGGGAAAGATACAGGAAACTGAATGCAGATTTCAAAAAAACAGCAAGGAGAGACAAGAGGGTCTTCTTAAATGAGCAATGCAAAGAAATAGAGGAAAACAATAGAATGGGGAAAACCAGAGATCTGTTCAAGAAAATTGGAGACATGAAAGGAACATTTCGTACAAAGATTACCATAATCAAGGACAAAAGTGGTAAGGACCTAACAGAAGCAGAAGACATCAAGAAGAGGTGGCAAGAATACACAGAGGAATTATACCAGAAAGATATGGAGGTCTCGTACACCCCAGGTAGTGTGGTTGCTGACCTTGAGCCAGACATCTTGGAGAGTGAAGTCAAATGGGCCTTAGAAAGCACTGCTAATAACAAGGCCAGTGGAAGTGATGATATTCCAGCTGAACTATTTAAAATTTTAAAAGATGATGCTGTTAAGGTGCTACACCCAATATGCCAGCAAGTTTGGAAAACTCAGCAATGGCCAGAGGATTGGAGAAGATCAGTCTACATCCCAATTCCAAAGAAGGGCAGTGCCAAAGAATGCTCCAACTACCGCACAATTGCGCTCATTTCACACGCTAGCAAGGTTATGCTTAAAATTCTACAAGGCAGGCTTAAGCAGTATGTGGACCGAGAACTCCCAGAAGTGCAAGCTGGATTTCGAAAGGGCAGAGGAACCAGAGACCAAATAGCAAACATGCGCTGGATTATGGAGAAAGCTAGAGAGTTCCAGAAAAAACGTCTACTTCTGCTTCATTGACTATGCAAAAGCCTTTGACTGTGTCGACCACAGCAAACTATGGCAAGTTCTTAAAGAAATGGGAGTGCCTGATCACCTCATCTGTCTCCTGAGAAATCTCTATGTGGGACAAGAAGCTACAGTTAGAACTGGATATGGAACAACTGAGTGGTTCAAAATTGGGAAAGGAGTACGACAAGGTTGTATATTGTCTCCCTGCTTATTTAACTTATATGCAGAATTCATCATGCGAAAGGCTGGACTAGATGAATCCCAAGCCGGAATTAAGATTGCTGGAAGAAATATCAACAACCTCAGATATGCAGATGACACAACCTTGATGGCAGAAAGCGAGGAGGAATTAAAGAACCTTTTAATGAGGGTGAAAGAGGAGAGCGCAAAATATGGTCTGAAGCTCAACATCAAAAAAACCAAGATCATGGCCACTGGTCCCATCACCTCCTGGCAAATAGAAGGGGAAGAAATGGAGGCAGTGAGAGATTTCACCTTCTTGGGCTCCTTGATCACTGCAGATGGTGACAGCAGTCACGAAATTAAAAGACGCCTGCTTCTTGGGAGAAAAGCAAAGACAAACCTAGACAGCATCTTAAAAAGCAGAGACATCACCTTGCCGACAAAGGTCCGTATAGTTAAAGCTATGGTTTTCCCAGTAGTGATGTATGAAAGTGAGAGCTGGACCATAAAGAAGGCTGATCGCCGAAGAATTGATGCTTTTGAATTGTGGTGCTGGAGGAGACTCTTGAGAGTCCCATGGACTGCAAGAAGATCAAACCTATCCATTCTTAAGGAAATCAGCCCTGAGTGCTCCCTGGAAGGACAGATCGTGAAGCTGAGGCTCCAATACTTTGGCCACCTCATGAGAAGAGAAGAATCCTTGGAAAAGACCCTGATGTTGGGAAAGATGGAGGGCACTAGGAGAAGGGGACGTCAGAGGACGAGATGGTTGGACAGTGTTCTTGAGGCTACGAACATGAGTTTGACCAAACTGCGGGAGGCAGTGCAAGACAGGAGTGCCTGGCGTGCTGTGGTCCATGGGGTCACGAAGAGTCGGACACGACTAAACGACTAAACAACAACAAATTTGATGGAAGAATGGTACTCTCAGATTTGGCTGGTGGCTCAATTTGTCAATTGAGAGAAATGAAGAGAAAAATACGTTTTGTGTGAAATCGTTTTATTAAATATGCTTCAGTCAAAGAGCATGATTGGCTTCTTCCATCAACTTTATGGAGTGATATTATAGGCTGAGTTAATTTTTCTTCTTCTCTAGTTGATTACTTCCATGATGGTTCCCTGATCGCTTCACTTAGTGCTTGTTTCTGTGTTATAGATGGTATATTTCAGGAGCTTTTGTCATTGTCTACTTGTTTTGCTTTTATGTTTGCAGTAACCAGATACGTGGGTGTATCTAAGTTTTTATTGCTTCTTTACTTGTTTTTCTTTTATATGGAAAGTCATAACAAACTGTTCTTGAAAACCAAAAACAGGAAGGGAAAAGACAGGAACGAAAAAAGGAGAAAGGAAATGCACACAACAACTCTGTTTAAAAAGTTAGCAGAGAAATTGACTGCTGGGAGGAGCGCAGAGAGGAAAAACACCATGGTACACCTGTTGCAGCAAAACTAGACACCTTCATCTGTCCCACCCGTAATAATAATAATAATAATAATAATAATAATAATAATAATAATTTATACCATGCCCATCTGGCTGGGTTTTCCCAGCCACTCTGGGCAGCTTCCAGCAAAAGCACCATAAGATGTCAAACATTAAGCAATAAAACAAGTCTTTCCTGACTCAGTCTCTTCAGCCACAGCAGCTGCTGTAACTCTCCAACAGTTTGACTTTACCCCTGAAGGCAAACTCTTCTGTTGTCTCCCAAAACAGACGGATGCCCACAACACCTTATGCATGTTCACACAAAAGGTTAATTTCTACTTAACTTTCTTCTGTTATCAGTAGCAGGGTAGGCTATTTTCCTAACCAGTTTCAAACACTGCATGCTTTTATTCTGTGCCTACTCCGTAAAATGGGCAACGTTTCCTTTTACCAGATTCAGGGCAAATGTCAGGAGATGTGTGCATCAAGGAATCTTATGCCTGAAGATGATTAGCAGAAAACTAATCAAAATTAGTATTCTATGGTTTTAGCCGCATTTTGGGTCATGGGTGTATTTACAAACTGTGGAAACCATTGTCTTAATTTCAGCAAAGGGAGGGACAGAGGAAGGGGACCTTGTGGGTGCAAGGGAAGGCCTCTGTGGACATATAGAATCATAGAATTGTACAGTTGGAAGGGTCCACAAGGGTGATCTAGTCCACCCCCTGCAATGCAGGAATCTTTTGGCCAAAGTGGGGCTTGAACCCACAAACCTGAGAATAAGAGTCTCATGATCTACCAACTGAGCTATCCCAGGTGCAGGTATGTTACACTCACATATTATACTTCATGGTCTTAAAAATGGATGTGAATCTGCCCCTCGTAGAATTTGTCAAGCATTACTATGGTACCAAAAAGAAACAGCTCAATGACTGGCCTTGTTCCTTTCTAAAACACTGTTATCAAGGGAAGCCCTTACATTTATTTACTACTTGCTCCTAAAAAAAACCCTTAATACTGTCGCTAACTCTGAGGCAGTACAAAGGCTGTGTTTCTCTTTTTAGTGTGTGTGCTTGTGTGTTTTACTAAGGAGTAAATATAGAAACTTCCCTTGATCAAAGATATTTTTAAAACATGTGGGAACAATTATTGCAACTGTTTTTTGTTTGGTTTTGGTGGATTTCTTTTTCTTTACCACGGTTTTGATCCATTGTATTTGTGGTAGCTCAACATTTCTTTTAAAAAAAGAATTCTATATCTAAATAGAAATACAACAAAACACTGTCAACCAACCACCTGTCTCTTTCCCAAGCTGCTGGTGGACATCAAAGAGACATCTGATCCTCCAGAACTTTTTGGGGTCCAACTTGCATCAGCCATCCAGCATGGCCTACAGTCATTTGCGATGGGAGCTGGGAGTTCAGCAAAATCTGGATGGCTGCAGGTTCTCCCTTGCGTCTTGTAATGTAGTAGTTCAGTTTGATCCTGAATGTGTTTCACGGGAAGTAATTCCTATTGAGAGATGGGTGGAGTCCATAGTCCCCAAATAAGGGTGTGCTCACATTTGCATCTTAAAATGCGGCAAGGTCATCCCCTCCCCCAGTGCATTTCAGTTTGCATTTGTTTGCACTTCAGAACATGGGGAGGGGTGTCTTCACCTGATGCACATGACCCTGGCCCTGCAACACACCCCTGCCCAGAACTCCTATTCATGAAGCTGTCATCTGTACACGGCACAATGGCTGTCTTGAATGCTTACATTACTGCTTACTCCACATCCAGTTTTCTAGATGGATTGAAGCTGGTTGGGGAGGCGGGGAACCCTCTTCAAATAGCAGTGTTGGTCAAGAAACTGCAGGATGGATGTGGCTAACACCATTGGAGCACACTGGTGAAGAGTATGTGGCAATGTCAACATACCCTAACACAGGTCTGCAGTTGTGATCTTTTTTAATATTAAAAAATAGCAAATACTGTAGCAAAACTGAATTAAGTACTCAGATTTAGACAGCATATGTTGAAGATTACTATTTTTTATCCTAGAAATAGTCCTATGATATGCATTTTATCATTTTTTGCTGTTAGCCACCCACAGAACAATGCTATTGAGCAGCTTTGTATAAATACGGTATATTAAATGAATACATATATTTGAATAAACCTTTTAGATTGCTGGGCAATTGAAGTTAGTCATTCCAGTCCTATTTCCTTCAGGATTTCACCCCTATACAACACAGTAAACCTGACTGGCATGTAATTTTATACATGCACTTCCTGAAAGCATGGGTGTCTCATGGCTTGAGGAAAGGAGATGTATTGGATCAGAGTGGTGAAAACTTTTCTATAAACATGCCCAAAAAGTTTCAGAAAAGAGTGTGTTGTTTCTTACATTGAATCTGCTCTTTGGGGATCCACAATGCTTTGCAGTTGGTGGAAGAGACAGAGCAGCGAGAACAATGGGCATCCATCTTTCTCTCTCTCTCTCCCTCCCCCCCCCCCCATGGCTCAATGCAATGATAGAGATCCTGGCCTGCCTTGCCAATCTCCAGAGTTAGCAGCCGTCTGCACAGATGGTTGAGGTCACTAATGAGATAATCGTTCAAACACAGTGCATCTTCAACCACATATTTGGGTTAGGTTTCATAAAGCTTGCTTTGGTCAAGACAGAAAATACTGAGGGCAAATGAACTACAGCAATACTGTATTCCTTGCTGGAAAGTATCCAGCAAGGGCTGATATGTTTGTTTATTTCACAGGCTCAGATAACGCCCAGTAAACAAAGTACCTAGGTGGTGAACACAACACATCCATAAAACAGTATGAACAACTTGGAATAAATTATGTTCATAAATGACATCATTTATTAATTTATTTATTTGTTTAAGACATTTTAACACCAACACTTCAGCTGAAAAGGAGTAGCTTACAGATCCAAAAAGAAAAAGAAGAAGCAAGGTTGTTCTTGCCGTCAGGTTCCAATCAAAAAGACATGACATAAAAAGAAAAAGGGATGAGAAGGGGGAGTCAAATTCAGGCTGTAGTTCTTAAAGTTACAGTTCTCAAAACAACCAGCCGGGGTGGCAGCAGTTCAGATCGCCTTATGCAATGGCTGTCACCAGGTGATGGAAGTGAGGGAGCCAAAGGCAGCTGGACTTCCAGCTGCCTTGCTTTCCTTCTCTCTCTGTATTCCAGTCTGATACAATGGCTGCCCCAGTGTTCCCAGAATGTGCCTTCTTGTTGTCTGTGTCATGCTCTGGGAACAGATTTTCAAAGGGCAACTGTTGCCCTTTTCTCCAAAAAGCTTTACTTTTGAGTACTAGTCTATCCAATGCACAACTCAGGTCCTAGGAATAGGAAATGCAGCAGGAGGAGATGGGCAGATGCTTTCAATTTCTTTCATTCACAATAATGATCTCCGACGAATTCTCAAAATATTCATATGTGACCTCATGATTCAATTGCAGCCCAGACAGCTTGAGAGATTGTAAGAAGGGCTCTGTTTTTCACAAGAATGCTGACTACTTATCCCCACCACCACTACCAATAAAGAGCCATTGAAAAGTCATAAGATGCAAGAACAGAACAGAAACACACAAAACGGCTAATCCCATTGAAATAATGCACTTATTATATAGTGTTGCCTTTCTGGTTTTTTTGGAAAGCTCTTCAAACTGACTAGGCTGCTTCTCACTTCTGCATCTAAAACATTTGCAGCGAACAGTTTGCCCTCTGTTAACTAGGAATAACCATGACCCACAAAATATTCCAGGCCAGTTTTGCTTGTGTGTTTATCATTTATTGTTCAGGTTGGTGCTGTCCTAGCATATCTGCAGATGCATCTGACTACACTGCAATGCTAAACTGTGTTGTGAATTCATAGGGCATTTTCACAGTAATGTTAAATGTTTTGGTTCTTTTTGCATTTTCTCAGACTGTAGATAACTAAAACATAAAACCTACACACAGTTTTTAAATTGCCCACTTTTGCTTTCTGCTCTATGTTCACAACATTGTCATGTGGGCACACAAACAGCATGATCAAAGGCAGCATGTGTACAGGCCTAAGTGTACGCTCAGGAGCTGGCACTGGTGAAACAATTTCCCATCTATTCCAGATTTGTTCCACTTGTCCATCTAGCTCAGTATTGTATACTCTGATGGGCAGAGCCTCTTCAGGGTCTCAGGCAGAAGAACATCACCTGATTTCCGATCCCTTTCACCAGGGATGCTCGGGGTTGACTCTGAGACATACATTCTGCACAGTGTGTGTCCTCTACAACTGAGCTATGGTCAAGGTGACTAACTAGCATCCCTTGTAAACTGTATCCGCAGTTTAAATTTGTGCTTGGCTAAGATGGCTTTCTGCGCTGTGGCACAAAACAACATGCAAAGGAGTATCTGAACATGTGCAAAATTCCTTTCTCCATTTATATCTAGATTTATGAAGAGGCTCATCGAGTCTAGCATCCCGCTCCCCACAGGTGTCTTGGGGAAGCCTGCAACCCAGGGGCATGAAAGCAGTACTGTATCTCTTCCTTGCTGCAGCTCCCCAGTATACAGTACAGTGATGCACAGGCTTGTTCCCTGCAGCCATCCAGATGTGGGCTAGATTAAAAAGGTAAGTAGCCACTGGTGCAATCATAGCTGCAGAGTCGGGTGAAAGACCAGGGTATAAATTTTATAATACTGTACTTCCCACTTAATTCTGTGGGACTTGCTCCCAGGCAACCCTGCACAGGACTGCAGGCTTACAACAGGTGTGGCTTCGTGTGTGAGGCATTAAAGGAGGGGAAAAAGAAGAGACACCCAGTCAACAGGAGTGCGGCTTAAATATTTGTTTATTACAATGACCCAGCAGGCGAGCTGAAGGAATCCCTTTTCCCGCCTAACGCTGCCTTCCACTTTCCTCCCGCTGTCGCCTTGCCCAGAGAGCCAAAGGCGAGGCGGGAAGGGGGGAAAAGGAGCTTCCTCCGCTAAGACCTGAGAGAGATGACGCTCTCACTAGCCTGCACGCCCAAAAAACTGAGAACCGCCTGACCTCCGTGACGTCGTCCGGCGCGTGACGCAGCCGCGCAGAGGAAGAGGAGGAGGGGTGAGAAGGCAGGGCTCATAAGTAATCCCCCCGCGTTCTTCGCCTTTCAAAGCAGCATCTACCACAACAAGCAGTCTTCGGCCGGGCGCGCACGCGCGGGAGGCTGACTCAGGACTCTTAACGGTTTTCTCCTCCCCCCCCCCCCCGTTCCTTCAGCCGGGCCTCAAAAGCGCGCATTGGTATTTTCTGACGCAGGACCGTGTGCGCCGCCTCGGCTCCGTCCCCCTTGTGGAGTTTCGTTGCCCTCTAGGGGAGGAGGGAGAGGATGTGGGAGAAAAGAGAGCGTGGGGTTTCTTGGGCGGGAACTCTCGCGCTCCTCCCCTTTTGGGAAGCTCTTTTCGGCCGCCTCAGAAATTCGCAGTGACGTGGGAAGCCTGTGGCCTTCCAGCTGTTTGGTGGGGCTGCAACTCGCGTCAGCTGCGGCCAGTACAGTATAGGAGCAATGGGGGTTGTCGTACGACAAAATCCAGCGGGATCAGAGGCGCAGTGCCCGGTGCCAGGCTATTTTGCGTCATAGGAAAGGCAAACTACTTGCAAACCCTACCCCCCCCAAATAAAGTTGCTAACTTCAATTTTCAAAAGCAGATGTAGGGGGGGCGACGACGAAAAAGACAGAACTGCTAAATCTATTTTAAGTTGCAAGAATAAGTAATGCACCAATCTTCGGCTATCTTTCCCAAATACAAAAGGAAACGTTTCAGCACACAAATCTAACCTTCTGAATTGTGATGTTAAAATTTTAAGTCTCTTAAATGTTTCCCTTTTCAGGCACATCCTGCGTGCCTTTTCCTTGGCAATTGTTTTGTCACCAATTTCTTCAGGCTGGTGCTTCAGCACATTCAGTTGATATAGTTGCCAAGCCAACTGGTCTCTTGAAACATTGTGGAGCATATGTGGGTTTTTATAAGTTTGAGCTTTGAGAAACGGCATTCACCTCTTGTGGCTGAACTGGCACTAGCATAGACTTTGGAAGCTTTTCGGCTATTGCTGTTAAGCTCACAACACAGATTTTCAGCATCAATGCCTTTGTTTCCATTGTGCATCAATGATTATTCCAAATTCTTCATAGAATTGTACAGTTCGAAGGGGTACTGAGGGTCATTTAGTCCAATGCAGGAATCTCAGTTAAAGCATCAATGACAGATGGCCATTCAACCTCTGCTTAAAAGCCTCCAAAAGCTTCCACCATCTTCCAATGGAGACCACCCCACTTGCAGGCCTTAGGTACATCATCACACCTGCAGCCCACAAGGTAATTATTGGTCACTTGCAATTGGCTTGCAGCTGAATTTAAATCAGCTTCCTTATTTTGTAGCAGGTTGCTTGTCCAATTGACTTCAAGAAAGATGTACCATGTAACAAGGGACACCCCAAACTGCTCTTCAAAGGTCAGTACTGCGCCCCTCTGAGGTCTGAGCCCTTGTTAACTGCCTAGTTAGTCACAGGCTCCCACACCTCGGGTTATTCCTCTCTCCCTGTGTGTGCATCAGCAGGGCAGGCAGGCAGAAATTCAAGAGCTCAGGCCTGTAGTCAAAAATATGAAGGTTAAGAGACTTAAAAGTTACATGTGTGTGTTGGGGTGTGTGTGTTTACTCAAGTTGACATAAAGGTGACTTGCCCACCTGCTAAATATGTCTTATCTGATTTAAGCTGGGGTGGGGTGGGGGGAACCATTGAAGGGGCATGCTGTATTCTGAAGAGAGCATTCCCACAGCATCTCCCCTTATGGCTGTTTGCGTAATACATTTGTGAAATGGCTTTCATTCATAGTTTCGCCCCCAAAAAAATCACAATTAAATCATAAAACAGATAGGCAACAGCAGGTGCAACTATCACCAGGATAGAGATGCTATGATGTGAACAGTGGGTGACAGAATTTCTGGCTGTCATGCAGATGTGAAAGACATTGGAACCCTACTTTAAAAAAGTGGTAACCCTGTCCTCTCTCCAGTTTTCTAAAATTTTATCTAGTATTCGCTCTTTTAAGTCATTAATCAAACAAGTGAACACATTCTACATCAGGAAAAGTTTCTGCTACCTTCCTTAGTTTTTGTAATATTGGAAGGATATTAATTACAATATTTACCCATGCTAAGGCAAGTGTTACCATACTGGATATTAAATCATTGACCTACGAAATGACTTGGGCATATTCATATACAGTATATCCAACATTTTTGTTTTGTAATGCATGTTTTGTTTATACCTAATGTAGTTACTTCCACCATTTCTTTACTTTCCCTTTGTTTGTAGCTTTTCAATGATAGTGAACATATTTCAGAAGCACTTGTAA
This sequence comes from Zootoca vivipara, assembly GCF_963506605.1. Lineage (NCBI taxonomy): Eukaryota > Metazoa > Chordata > Lepidosauria > Squamata > Lacertidae > Zootoca > Zootoca vivipara. Next base: position 40,376,073 of record NC_083287.1, on the reverse strand, counting down.
GATCCATTTCTTTAATAGTATGTCTTTCTCACCCAATTTGTTTTTTCCTAATCTATGTGATTTCACTGTGTATGAAAGAACTGGAACTTCAAATTTACTTTATTTTTCATTTTCCTTCCCATATCCATTTTCTTTTTGTCTTGTAGTATTGTGACAGCCAATCCTATACATATTTACTTGCAACTCAGTCCTGCTGATTCAGTGGGGCTCACACATAAGTGAATGTTTATAAATTTGCAGACATAATTTTCTGGAATTAGAAATGCTGCATTTTGGAGTGGAGTCAATGGCAACGTTCCTTTGTTGGCCTCTCAAGATCTTGAAGTTCTTCAGTTATTTACTATGCTGTGTTCAAAAAGATGTAACAGACGACAGGCTAAGTAATAAATTTTGAAGTGAGGCAGTAGCACTGGATTACAGAAGTCTCTTCCTGTCCAAGATTGCTTCCGGACAACCTTTTTATTGAGCATACTTATGGTAGCATTATGATTGTTATGTGCTAGGTACTGACATAGCTGTGACTGTGAGTCCAGTGAATTTCATTATCTTTCAATGTGATAGTCCTGTCTTCTTTTGAAGTACTATTAGACTACTGAAACCACAGACAAAATAGGCAAATCGAAATAATTTGACTCAAGTAAGTGGTTCCTTTCTTTGAGCCCAGCGGGAAGCAGAATTGTTATTTTCCCGCCATATTTATCCTTACAAACCTGAATCTGTTGTAAATTGGGCTGAGGAAATGAGCCAGTACTATTTATTCTGGTCTTAGAGGGTCATTAGCTAAATTTCTGCCAAATACAGAAAAATTATGAGGGCAGTGGTGGTGCTTTGGTTACAAGGTCATTTATGGTGAAATGAAATTCGTCACTGAACTCATCTTTTGTTTTAGCTTGTTCAAAATGATGATTCAAAAAGTCCAACTTGTTGCAGCAAATATTGAAAGTAATCAAATATAAGTGGAATAAAAATCAAACCATGTAAACAAAGGTGGGAGCTGCTCTGTAAAATACTGTTATGCACATCCCAGCTTATTTAGGTGCAGTGCTCCAGAATTCAGTTTCCTTTGGAAACATATAGCATTATTTGCTTTATTTACAAATAAGTAAAGCAGTTGTTTACCTTCCCGCCGGAACAGTACCTATTTATCTACTTGCACTTTTTGGCGTGCTTTCAAACTGCTAGGTTGGCAGGAGCTGGGACCGAGCAATGAGAGCTCAACCACCGACCTTCTGATCGGCAAGCCCAAGAGGTTCAGTGGTTGAGACTACAGCGCCACCTGCGCCCCGTTTCTGTGTGCTGCTCTGGTTTCGGTGTTCCGTTACGCCAGAAGCAGCTTAGTCATGGCCACATGACCCGGAAAAACTGTCTGCGGACAAACGCCGGCTCCCTCGGCCTGTAAAGTGGGATGAGCACCGCAACCCCAGAGTCGTCTGCGACTGGACTTAACTGTCAAGGGTCCTTTACCTTTACCTTTTAAGGCAGTCGTATTGGAGGTAAGGACTCCTATTGCAGGGAGTAAAATTGCTAATCCTGCATGAAGTTCTCCAGGAATTCACTACATCAGGCTTCCTCAACCTTGGCCCTCCAGATGTTTTGAGACTACAATTCCTATCATCCCTGACCACTGGTCCTGCTAGCTAGGGATCATGGGAGTTGCAGGCCAAAAACATCTGGAGGGCCGAGGTTGAGGAAGCCTGCACTACATCCTCAGTTTTGGTGAACTCCAGCTTCCCATTAGTTTAGGGGTGTTAACTTTAAAATGTTAGGTACTAGGTAGCCAAAATTTAATCTGTACTTCAGGTTGCATTAGACCACAAACCATGCATAAAGGTTTATCTGAAGAAGTGTGCATGCACACGAAAGCTCATACCAAAATAAAAACTTAGTTGGTCTTTAAGGTGCTACTGAAGGAATTTTTTTATTTTGCTTCGACTCAGACCAACACGGCTACCTACCTGTAGCATGCATAAAGGGTTATGTCATAGAATAGGTTGTTTACAATTCAGTGCCAAGATTTGCGGTGCTCAAATATATGGTTATGATGGTACTAACAATGTGCCATAAAACTGTAAGGTTCCAGCGTTGTGCAGTACAAATTTAAGTCTGAGTGGATACCATTGTAATGTATGGTGATATTTGATTGCTGCAGAGACCTCAGTGACTTTTTCCCACTTCTAACATTCTTATGAATGGTAGATTTTTACTCATAGGGTAACAGTGGTTTAGAGTCTGTTAGGCTTTTTGTTGCTATTGAACAATGTGAAAAGAGTTAGTGCTCATACACTGTTTCGAATTCTGAACTTTATCCTTATAAATAACCCCTGGATAAGTGTTTTATACTGTATATAACAAATTTCAAGGTTTGTAGCAACTGAGACATAGTTGAGGCTTGTTTTCTATGATTTAGCAAAGCATTAAGTAATTTCCATTCCAAGAAGTGGAACAGTTTTATAGTAATCCTTTTAATATGTGCACTCTGAAAAACATATCTGTGATCCTCCAATGCTGTAGCACTGAAGAATGAAATATTTTCACTTGCTGAGTTCATAACTACAAAAGTACATGAATATTATAAGTGGTTAGTGGTAGAAGACTTTTGCAGAAATATATACTTTTTATACATTTCTTCGTATTTGCATCAAGGATATCTTCTGGCCCTCATGGAATAGCAAGAGTTAAGTACAACGGTCTTGAATGAAATAATTCTAGAACTTTCTGGACAGTCGCTCATGTCATGTGTTTTCAGAAATACTTTAGATGATATGATTCAGTGCCTTTCTACCATGCAGAAACTGCTGCATTAAATAGTTGAAACTAGTACATTTCAGTGCATGATCTCAGTTTATCCCTCTTGTTCCATTCACATGCTCATGAATAGCACCTGATCATACTAGGATATCAGCTTCCTGTGAAGACCATGATACACAAGCAATATATTTGTACTAGGAAAACTGAATGGACAAGAAAAGCAATCTGAATGAATCCAAAAGTTGTATTCAAATGATATAGAAATGCATGTCAAAAATCTGCAAATTCATTTTCTGGAAATGTGTATTCCCATGAGGATGCTGCTGGCCATAATTTGTCTTCCTTTTTCACAGTTCTTTTCCGTGTTTCATATACCCGAGTGTTAGGTTTGGTGTGATTACATTGCAAACATGCTAGGCTTGAGTACAGGCATGAGGTAGTTGTCTTAAATATTTTAAATAGGTGGAAGAATTGCTTAAAAACTGGTATTTACTAGTGATCCCACAACATTTCCATAGTATTGTTTTTGTTTTTGTTTTCTTGGACCATTAACATATTTTTAAGAATATATTACTATGCAAAAGCCTTTGACTGTGTCGACCACAGCAAACTATGGCAAGTTCTTAAAGAAATGGGAGTGCCTGATCACCTCATCTGTCTCCTGAGAAATCTCTATGTGGGACAAGAAGCTACAGTTAGAACTGGATATGGAACAACTGATTGGTTCAAAATTGGGAAAGGAGTACGACAAGGTTGTATATTGTCTCCCTGCTTATTTAACTTATATGCAGAATTCATCATGTGAAAGGCTGGACTAGATGAATCCCAAGCCGGAATTAAGATTGCCGGAAGAAATATCAACAACCTCAGATATGCAGATGACACAACCTTGATGGCAGAAAGCGAGGAGGAATTAAAGAACCTTTTAATGAGGGTGAAAGAGGAGAGCGCAAAATATGGTCTGAAGCTCAACATCAAAAAAACCAAGATCATGGCCACTGGTCCCATCACCTCCTGGCAAATAGAAGGGGAAGAAATGGAGGCAGTGAGAGATTTTACTTTCTTGGGCTCCTTGATCACTGCAGATGGTGACAGCAGTCACGAAATTAAAAGACGCCTGCTTCTTGGGAGAAAAGCAATGACAAACCTAGACAGCATCTTAAAAAGCAGAGACATCACCTTGCCGACAAAGGTCCGTATAGTTAAAGCTATGGTTTTCCCAGTAGTGATGTATGGAAGTGAGAGCTGGACCATAAAGAAGGCTGAGCGCCGAAGAATTGATGCTTTTGAATTGTGGTGCTGGAGGAGACTCTTGAGAGTCCCATGGACTGCAAGAAGATCAAACCTATCCATTCTTAAGGAAATCAGCCCTGAGTGCTCCCTGGAAGGACAGATCGTGAAGCTGAGGCTCCAATACTTTGGCCACCTCATGAGAAGAGAAGAATCCTTGGAAAAGACCCTGATGTTGGGAAAGATGGAGGGCACTAGGAGAAGGGGACGACAGAGGACAAGATGGTTGGACAGTGTTCTCGAAGCTACGAACATGAGTTTGACCAAACTGCGGGAGGCAGTGCAAGACAGGAGTGCCTGGCGTGCTATGGTCCATGGGGTCACAAAGGGTCGGACACGACTGAACGACTAAACAACAACAAACAACAACAAGAATATATTTTCAAAAGCCCTCTTACAACATTGCCTTCTATTGGATATTATGACATTTTCTTTCTTCTTTAGTGTATAATAGAAAGAAAATCTCATAACAGCTTGCTAGATTGCCATCATTCCCAGGAGCTGAAGTGTGTAATGGGTGTAATGAAGAGCATCAACAATATAACATTCCCACCCCTGAATTGACACTTGACAATTTTGTAACCTGATTCAGCTGCACTCTCTAAGCATTCAAATTCTCTTGTAGTTGTCTGCAGAGCTGAAGCTTTTTATAATGTATTACTGGATATTGGGATATTTTTTGAAATAAATAAGAATAAAAGAACCATTAAAGTTCAAAAAGATCAGGGTAAAAATAATTATCCTCTATTAAGTTCACAGTACTTGATTTTTTTGAAAATGAATTTCCCATGTGCTGAAATTTTAAAATCAAGATATTAATGTATGTGCTAGTTTTGATGTGTCTCGCCAGAGTGGTGCATGCTCTAGTTCAGGGGTCCCCAGACTTTCCGCGCAGTGGGCCGGTGCCCGCCGCGCCGACCGCGCGGCGGGCCGGAGGGCAGGGGAGTGCGCGCGCAGCGGGCCGGAGGGCGGGGGAGTGCGCGCCTGTGCGCATGCGCACACGCACACGGGCGGGGGGGAAATCGCCGAAAATCGCTTGTGCGCATGCGTATGGGCCTCCCCCGACCCGGAAGTGCATCGGAAATGACCTCTTCTGGGTCGGGAGAGGCCCATACGCATGCGCAAAAAGGATTTTCGGCGATTTTTTTGCCGATTTTTCTGATCGTCGCCGCGCCGCGCGCCGTAAGAGCGGGTGGCGGCAGCGGGCGGCGGGGGTCGTCGCGGGCCGGATTGGGAGGCCGATTGGGCCGCATCCAGCCCGGGGGCCGTAGTTTGGGGACCCCTGCTCTAGTTGTCTCCCGCTTGGACTACTGCAATGCGCTGTACGTGGGGCTACCTTTGAAGGTGACACGGAAACTACAACTAATCCAAATGCGGCAGCTAAACTGGTGACTGGGAGCGGCCACCGAGACCATATAACACCGGTCCTGAAAGACCTACAGTGGCTCCCAGTATGTTTCGGAGCACAATTCAAAGTGTTGGTGCTGACCTTTAAAGCCCTAAATGGCCTCAGTCCAGTATACCTGAAGGAGCATCTCCTTCCCCATCATTCTGCCTGGACACTGAGGTCCAGCGCCGAGGGCCTTCTGGCAGTTCCCTCACTGCAAGAAGCAAAGCTACAGGGAACCAGGCAGAGGGCCTTCTCGGTAGTGGTGCCCGCCCTGTGGAATGCCCTCCCATCAGATATCAAAGAGATAAACAACTACCTGACGTTTAGAAAACATCTGAAGGCAGCCCTGTTTAGGGAAGTTTTTAATGTGTGATATTTTAATCTCTGTTGGAAGCCGCCCAGAGTGGCTGTGGAAACCCAGCCACTTGGGCAGGGAAGAAATAATAAATTATATTATTATTATTATTATTAATTTTACAACATATTTACAGAACAATGCCTCGACTCCTGGACAGGAAGCTGACTCAGAAATGTCCTGTGTAATCTGTGTTTGGCCTAGAGTGCCATGTATCCTACTTTACAGAGGACAGTTCTTTCTTTTAAGGAGTCTTCCCGCTGAAGGGCTGCCCTGTGCAAGTCTACTTAATGATAAAGAACTACATTCCTGGACTCCACACTTTCTGACCTGCAAAAAATAAATTAGTTATTTTAAAAGCAGATCTGTTGTGCTGGGATGACAAAACTCTTTAATGATGTGAACTTAAAGTTCTGATTCATGTTTGAATCACTCTCATGAAATACTGACTACAGTATCTGGAGGCACCCACAGTCATCTTCTACCCCCTTCCCCCCCCAATGATTTCCAAGTGGTATTGCAAGACTATTTTAAACTCTCAAAAAAAGTGATATGCTTTTCAAGCCTTCAGTAACACACTCAATTTGAATCCAAATTGTGATTTGAGCAGAGGGGGGTTTACATGCTCCCCTCTTTGAATAAGTGTCAGGGGATTGTTGCAGCTACTCTCGAGTAAAAATGCTCCACTCCGCACTGTCTTTTAAAGTTTTATTGTGCATACTATTTACAGTGCAGAGATAACAGAAAACATGACTGCCTATTCCAATTCAGAACCCGGCAATGGCTGCCGCCTGCTTTTCGGCCAGCATAAAAGCCTGGGCGCCCCAAAACGCCGCCCCTTCGCCCTACGTGTGGGCGCGTCCCTCAATTCGGGCGCCGGAAGGAGAAGGCTCCCCTCTTGCTGGCTGGGGTGGCGCCTGGGCTCCGACGTCTCACTGAACCCCTCATCCGCTGACCCTCAACCAGAGCAGTGCCAGGGCTCTGACATGTCTCTGAGCCCCTCCTGCACACTCTGTTCCCCATAGCGTTGCCAGGGCTCAGACACCTCACTGATCCCTCTCTCCATTCCGCTCCATTCCTCATTCCCTCCTCCTGACAGCTCGTGCTGTCGCTGGGCAAAGTGCTGGTCAGATGAGGGGGGGAGGCTCCCTGTAGGGAGCCCCCCTGACAATAAGAAAATGCTTTTCATCTACAGCAGAAAGTTCCACTAGTTGACAGAGTCAGCCCAAGGCATTTTGGCACCTAAGGTGAACCACAAAATATCAACCCCCCTCCCGGGAAGAGTGAGTGCAGATCTACACCAGGAATCGATGGCCATTGCTCGGGGTGGGGGAAGGCCCCAGAGGTCAGCCCCAGGCATTTCCTCCCCAGGGAAGTGAGGAGATCAGCAGCACCTCCTATTCACCAAGAAGTTGCTGCATTGGTGGCATTGGGTTGGGGGGGGGATTTACAGAAGAGGTGGCAGATCTGCGCTCCAAGGAGTGTGCTGCAGCTGTTGCTGCCATCACTGTGGCAGCAGTGGGGAATGCATTCCTGCTGGAGGCAGGATCTTAAGGACGAAGCCTCATGGGTGAGCTGGCCTTGCCAGCTGAACAGGAGCAAGAGGTTTGACTGTTTGTTGCTGGCACACAGAACACACTTAAGACTGATTCTTCTACAGAGTACTGATTTTAGTTGGCATATACATACCTCAAACTCTGCATAGGATCAAGATGTTAGTTTATTCCATTTTTTTCATACCACTTGCCCTTTTTCTTTCCTCCCCCTTGTGGGGGTAATTTAATCCTGAGGGCCAGACGTCCAAGCACAAACAAGAAAATGAACTCTAGCAATAAAACCACTACTTTGCTAAGAGACATTTTGATGATGATAATTTTTTTTTAAAGCTGCACAAATGCAGCTGACCTCAATGCCATTTGAAATGAGACATTTATTTTGCACTCTTAAGTATAAAGCCTAAGACAGTGCCCTGAGTAATGTGAAAAAATGCTGCTCTGAAAACAAAAGTTCATCATATTATTTGTGTGTTTATAATTCATTGTTTATTTTATTTAGGATTAATATAGCCTTCTCTCCAGTTGGCTGGTTAGCTCTGTACTTTGGTAAAATGGTTCAGTGCTAAGGGATGTTTGGGGGACACTAAAGGGTTACTGTTCACATTTCCTGTGTAATTCCTTCTGATCTTGCTGAGCTGTAATTATTTTCTTGAGGTTAAACATTCCCAGGCTCCTATAACCTTCTAGTCTGTTTGCACTGGCCAACTTTGTCCCAGGTGATCATGTGGGCGAACCTCCTGCTTTTAAGGAAAAGAAAATCTCTTTCCTGTGTAAGATAGTTTAACTGTGCCGTCCTTTGCTTTACAATCCCAGAAGAAATCCCTTTAAAAACAATAATATGGTAAGGAAATTAGTCTTTTCAAGTCAGGTTTAAGAATCAAATATTCGACCGGTCCTCCGTGTGGGTTTAAAATTTGCTCAGTCCTAGATAAATGGCTTTCAGTTTCACATTAAAGATGAACTTTTGCTAAACACATTTAGAAAAGAGGCTATGGTTCAAAAGGCACATTCTTGATGGCCTCACTTTTGCCGACATATCTGGCAAACCATCTAAGAATAGCGGTAGATATTATAGCAATCATGGGAAATGCTGCTAAAAACTGCAGCCTTTTGTTGAACTCCCCTCCTTGCTCTCTAACATGTAATAAATGTGTAATTAAGGAAATGCATAATGTGATTTCATCATGTCGTATGTTTCACCTGCCTCACTCCACAGGTGTGCGTGGGAAGAACACACAATGCGATATACGGCTTCTTTACCTTAACACCACATTTCAGGAGGAGAAGGGGGAACCAACAACCTCACCACTTCCTAGTTCTAGAATTCAAAGTAAGGGGCTCCCTAGATTGCAGAACTGTTAGTGGAATTGAATGGAGTTGGGCTTTCTTTTCCAGATCTGCGTAGGTTACAAAAACAGTATAAAAAGTTACCATCAGCGCCTCTGATTTGTATTTCCATATCCCTGTTCATCTGGAGCATCCTTTCAAAACTAGGTGGCCTCCAGATGTTTTGGAGTGTAACTCCCAACATCCCTGATCATTGGCCATGTTGGTTGGAAGCTGTAGTCCAAACTATCTCGAGGGCACCTGGTTGGGGAAGGCAGAGCAATAGGCGTGGATCTTCAGACTGAAGTTCCTGGGGTATCACACACACACACACAAATCTTTTAAAGGTGTCGGCTGTTCATTAGACTTGATGTAGCTTCTGTTTTATGTAGTACTGATTGGGTGCATAAGGTGCAACATACAGATTGCCTTAGTAATACCGCAATAGCACTGAAATAATTCTTTTAGAAAGGTGTTTCTTGTGGGATCAGTGTTCCTCACGCATTGCAGCATCCACACAATGCCAGCATCAAAATGCCAGCTTGCTCCTTGCCGCCCTGCCGCCTCCCAATTTAATCCTGATTTGCCCTTTCTGGGCAAAACCTGTTGCCGACAACTTGTTTGAGATATTCAAGTCAACCTGTTTGCCAATTGAGCCTCTGTCTTAAAGCACCTATGACAAGCTCTGTAGAATGCTGTTCCTGTAAAACAGATGGCAGTAAAAAGTTGCGAGATAATAGCTTACCTAAGCCATTATGTCAGTTTATGGCTGGGGTGAAATTTGAATTGGGAGGCCAGCTGCATTAAAAATGATGAACTGTTGTACATCTTGGTGGCACATGGGAACAAACTCTGACAAATGGGGTCGGGTGGGTCTGTTCATGAGAATAACCCCTTTGTGATTAAAAAAACCCCCATTAAGTATATGCATCTGCTATGGTTGAGTTATATGCTTCAACTTTCATTCAAATTCTGGCCAGGGGAGAATTAAATATATTTAATTATTCCTATCTACAAGACATTCAAATGTATTGGTATAGGGCAGCTTCCCAAATGAGCTCTTGTGTTAGAGGGCCATAAGCAGGCCTGCAACCTTTGGTCACCTTCTCACCTGGAATCTCCTCTCAAACTCAGTGACGAACAATTCTTCCTGTACTGGGGTGGGTGGGTTAGCTTGTTTTTCTATGTGCTTCTCTGGTGGTCTTACTAATGAGATCCCTGCTCTTTACAGTCTGGGAACAATAATCCCTTATTTCTTTTACCTACAGACAGTGGCTGCTTTTGATGAGAAGAAAGTTTCATCTTGCACAGGGCTTAGCCATCTCTAATGCCACCCTAGGTTTTAGATGCAGGAAAATAAATACACTTTAGGGGGGAAAATGGGTCCAAACTCTTAAAATCCAGACATAGGCAACATTTTGTAGAATTAATTACCTCTGGACCCAGCAATCCTAAGTGCAGCATTTTTCTGTATGCCACATCTTTATTTACAGCCTTCACCCATTTGACAAATTAATACACAGAGAGCACCATCCAAGCCATATAAAAACACTGTGAATAATTAAAATTGGAGAGAGGAAAGCTGCGTTGAACCTAGAGGAAAGAAGGCACATGCTGAAGTTTTACTGCTGAATTGAAGCCCCATAAGCCGCCTGGATGGGCAATCACTGTCAGACACTCTGAGCTCATGGAAGAAAAAAGTAGGGTATGAGCATGATAATTTTTGGTTAGTAAACTTTCCTTTAAAAACAATGCAAGTAGTAATAACACAACAGTTATTACTATTAAAAGACTGCACCAAGCTCAGTCTTTTAAGCTTCTGTGTCAACTGATTGTGTGCTTGTCATGAATTTATCAGGGATTTTATTTAATGTAGTGGTGAGGTACTTGTGCACCCCCTTGATGTGGCTGGACTCCCAACTCCCATTGACCATACTGACTGGGGTTAATGGGAGTTGCAGTCTGGCTACCAGGTGTTCTTTAGTTCTCTGGTTCTTCTTTGGACCTCAGTCATAGCGTTGGCATAGTGTTTTGTTTTGGTTTTTTGTGGCGTAGTTTCTGTCTCTTTGCCAAATCTGAAAGGCCTTCCTTTTCTTGTCAATAATGTGTTCAATCTCACTATCATTCTCATCAAACAAGTCCTGGTGTTTCTTGGTTTGATATCCAATAGTTTGTTCACAGGTTGCAATAATGGATGTTTTTAGCTTGGTTCAGTGTTCCTTAATGTTATCAGGGAACTCCAAAAGCGGATGGTCCATAAGAGTCGTTTGGAAGCAATCCCGCTTAATAGGATCTTGAAGGGCTTGAGTGTTCATTTTGCGCCTTGGATTCCTTCCTTGAAGCCCTTGTTGAGGTAGTCTGGAAGTCCGTTCTTAAACTGAAAGCATTCTTAAACCAAGGTGCGCTTTCCCTACTGAGGCCTCCCACCGCCTGTGCCCTTCCACCGTTCGGCTTCCATTCATCTTCTGAGTCAAAGTTTGCTAACCAGATCATCTACTTCCAGTTTTGCAGAGTTTGTTCCCTGATTAGTTCGTTAACAGGACTGTTCGTAGACCAAGGTACCACTGTAATCTTGCATCGTGGAACGTATTAATCGGTGATCTGTCCAGCTGTTGTCAGCACTTGTCATAGCTCTGGTAAGGAGCACATCATGGCTCTTTAAGATATATGGCTAGTGTCCTTAAGACATATGGTTTATTTTACACATATTTACAACCTGAGTTTTGATGGAGCGAATGCAGAACATTACACCCCAATAGTGTCTCTCACTTTTCTCATAGCTTCAGAAAGCTTGGGTCCAAAGCAGCAGCCAGTCATACCCGCCCCTTGCCCCCACCCCGTTCTCTCAGTGCAGCCTCTCCTATCCAGCATGCATGGAGTTATCACCCCTCTTTTCTCCTTCCTAAAAACCCTTGTTCAAAACCTCAGTTCAAAAGGACACTTTTCCCCCTGCAGTGACATCATTCCCTCTGTTATGCTGGCAGCCTCCCCGTCCATGCCAGCATTGTCTTCTGCTTGGCTGATGGCTCCCATTATCAAACAAATCAAGCCGTTATAAGGAAGTTAGTTGGTATTATTTCCAGCCCTTGCTAAATTCATGAATTTATGAGTTTGCTCAAATGCTGACCCTTCCCAAATGTAACAGTATGCTTGTCATGAGTTTATCAGGTACAAGGAAGTATGACATGGGGGGAGCTGTTTGAGATGGGCCGTGCCTCTCTCAGTTCTGCTCTCAAGAATCCAAGTAGGAATGATTTTGTGTCTAGCACCCTATTACAAATTCTCACCCCAGTTACCCTCTGATTTCAATAGGGTTTACTCTTTCTTTCAGCCATGCATTGACAAGTGAGCAGGGTCATTAACATTCCTGTATTGAAAGGAGGATGGATGGAGAGAAATATGCCACCATGCAATACCAAAACATGATTTTACAGAGATGGGTTAAGATTGATTGTTGAAAGGGATCTCAGGAATAAAACTATATACTCTTCAGCTGGGATGTTGGAGGACAGACGTTGCAAGGCTTAACTGAAAGAAAATTGGAGTGAGTCTTCGAAATGTCTTAGAATTTTCAGTAAAATGCTGCTGCTTAACATTAAATACTCAGCACTTGGTTTTGTTGTTGGGGAGCAGGAAGATCAAAGGCATGGCATGCTGATCACCTCTCATGTTGTTTCTGTGTGACAATTTCTTGCATTAATACCTTTTCCGTCATCCATATTCATTTTCTTTGTGCAATCTATATATGTAAGCTGTAGGCATTAATGATTTGTCAAACCTGGCTCAGTATATGTCCAAGCAGTCAGTTAATTTTTTTTTATACAGCCTGTGCATTACGTTTGATCAATGGTTATAGAAACATCACAAATGCCACTACAATGGCCTGTAGGAAATCAATCACTTCTAGTATTGTATCCATGTAGTGATAATCTATAAATGTGAAACAAAAGCCCACTGGCCCTTGAACATCATTGGGTAGCATAGGCCAGTTACTGTCTCTCCAGCAAAATCTTAACCAAGTCTACTCAGTAGTAAGTCTTACTGAATGAGGCTTACACCCAGGTAAGTGAGGTTACTATTGCAGCTTCAGGATTGTATATAAAGATAAATAGGGCTACTAGGAAAACATGTTCAGTGTCCCTAATTCCGTGGAAGAAAAGCAGGATGAAAATGACACAAAGGTATATATTTTGTTTTCACAACTTTATCTTTTTTTTTTTAACAAAAACAACAACAACACTGGGAAACTTGGAACCATTTTGGAAATGTTGATTGCTGGATACTGCAACATATAATAATTTATTTTTCATTGGATGTGTCAGGGTTTTTGCGACTACTCTTGAGTAACGACCCTCCACATGCTTGTCTTTCAGGAACTTTTATTGGTGCACATTATTTACAGTGAAGTGAGCTGCTGGTTTCATGTCTCATCAGTCTGATTCAGAATCCGGCACTGACCCCTTTCGCGACCTTGACCAGCATAAGATTCGCGGGACAGCGAACCTCCTCCCCTTTCTCCTCCTCCTTAATTCCGGTGCCGGGGGGGGGGGAAGGTCTCCAGCCCGCCCGAGTCCCATCCTCTCTTTCCCCCTCCCTCTCTTCCTGTATGAGGAGCAGCGGCTCTTGGATGTTGCCAGAGCTCTGGCACTCCCTCTCCGTCTCCTGACTTTCCCCTTCCGACCCTTCGCTTTCATTACTGCTGGGAGATGGGCTGCTCCTGATTGGGGGGGGGGCTGTTCCCTATAAGACCTCCCCCTTACAGGATGCATTTCTAAAAAATCCTTTTTAAAAACCATATTTGCACTGGTATTAATGCAGGCTTCTGGAGACAGACGTTCAACTTCAATTAACCATCTGAATGTATTTCATAGCATCAACTCTCGCTCAGTGGGAACCCCTGCTGCCTTTCTATCATTAACATAAATGCAGGTGCAAATAGCATTTATGTATGTTGATAGGAAGCAGTTGGAGGCATTTCACTGTGGGACACAACACTTTCATATTGCATGCATCTGTTCAAATAATGTATCCATGCTCAGTGACATGAGTGCAAGGATAGAAACATCTGCCCCTGAGACCATTTGCCATACTGCAGATGCTTAGATCTTTATTTATGCAGATTGTTTGTGTGATGAGCTGGGTGATGATAAAAGCAGGGAAGTTTTACAAAGACTTCCTGTATGTTGAGCGTACCAAAAAGAAAAAAAAGGGGGGAGGGAAGGTGTCACAAGGATTTTATATTATTCCCTGCTACGTAACTCAAGTAGGAATGACAATCAATATAGATTTATCAGTTCTTTTAGTGAAACAGATCTATTGTGTTTGGCTTGGCACAGGGAACTACAAACAGTTATAAGACAGTTTTGGTTCAGAATGTCAATTACAGTTTAAGAAGATATGGAAAGGATTCCTGTGAATAGCAGTGTTTAACAAGTGTGAATGGCGTTGCCGTGATTGTTTGATTATTCATGAAAATAAAGAATGCTATACCATGTTGGACTATGGCTGCATTCAGACGTCAGGTTTATTGCATTAATTATACTGATTTTAACACTTGCTTCTGCCCTGATTTCTAGCATTTCTTTTATACTGCAGTACCTGTTGCGTTATGGAGCTGTGGCATTTTTTAGCAATATACCACCATGCCGTGCTAAATTTTAAATGTATGCTGGGATACCACCGCAAATTTAATCACATGAGCGGAGGTGCGTGGTCATGAAAACTGCAGGGATATTACAGTGTAAAACTCCTGATATTTTCAGAGTTAATGGGCTTGCAAATTGATTTTTTTTGGGGGAAACAGTTAACACAGAGATGAGCGCTAAACTTCTACTAGATTCCACTAGATTTCTCGAACTGACTTTTACACTGTGTGAAAGTTGACATAAAATGTGAACATTAAGGGGAAAGGAAACATTGGAAAGATGGAATAAAGCAGGCATCCCCAAACTGCGGCCCTCCAGATGTTTTGGCCTACAACTCCCATGATCCCTAGCTAACAGGACCAGTGGTCAGAGAAGATGGGAATTGTAGTCCAAAACATCTGGAGGGCTGAAGTTTGGGGATGCCTGGAATAAAGTGACGTCTGAATGCCTGTTTCCCCATCTAGCCCTGCATTTTCTGCTCTGACTGCAAATGATTCTCCAGGTTCTCTGGGATTGAACTCAGAATCACAAATGAGACCAACATTATATTTGTTGCACCATATGATGCCTATTCAGGCATTCACTTTCTTTGTATGAATGCAATCGCATGAAGGAGAGCGGGGTGGCGGTGGCGGCAATCCCTATGTCTTCCAGTATACTGTACCACATTTCCTGACCTTACAGCCCTTTATGAGCTGAGTAGCATTCTTCTGAAACCTCCTCTACTTGGGGAGGTTCTCTGGACGATCTAGAATCCTGATTTTTCCAAGGTTCTAAATCACACAAGGAGCCCATGTGAGTATGATCAGAAGATCAAAGAGCCACATGGTTACACTGCATTCTAGGGTTGCATCCTGTGCTTGTCATACTCAGAAGAGACCCATTTAAATCAATGGACATGGCTAAGACAACAGCCACACCATACATTTTTAAAGCACAGTGATAGCACTTTAAACAGCCATGGCTTCCCCCAAAGAATTCTGGGAGCTGTCATTGTTAAGGGTGCTGAAAGTTGTTAGATGAGCCCTGTTTCCCCCACAGAGTGGTTTAACAATCAACTCCTCATCACAGGGAACTCTGGGAATTGTGGTTTTGTGAAGGCAATAGGGACCCCCCACAGCTCCCAGGGTTGTCATATTTTAAACCAGGACACCCCAAAAGTTGTTGAGCTTTTTTTTTTAACAAAGACTTAAAAAATACATGTGTTGACTTGCCTAAGATCCAGGACAAAGTGCCACATTTCAGTAATTCCCGCTGGATGTCAATTCCACCTTTGAAATCCTGGTAATGTCTGGGGAAATCCGGATGTATGGAAGCCCTCGTTTAAATGTATAGTGTGAATGTGCCCTGACTTAGGTCCCTTAATTTCATTGTGTCTATTCTGAGTATAATAGCTGGATGCAAC
The DNA here is from genome assembly GCF_963506605.1 of Zootoca vivipara. Taxonomy (NCBI): domain Eukaryota; kingdom Metazoa; phylum Chordata; class Lepidosauria; order Squamata; family Lacertidae; genus Zootoca; species Zootoca vivipara. Next base: position 40,360,358 of record NC_083287.1, on the reverse strand, counting down.
CCTTTGTGTTGAACTGGGGATACTTGACTTGAATCATTATTGGTGAGGATATTTTTGCCTATAATTTGTAAGCAAAGCAAGATGCATACTCCATGACTGATTCATGAGATGCCTCCACTTGACCTTTTTATTTCTGTTCCTGCTTTTTGTATCCCTCCCCTAATAATGCTTCCCTCCCCACCCGAGACCTGGTCAGAATAATTTTCTACAGCAGCCCAGAGGAAATAGGACATTAATTACAATTTTATATTGTGTATTATCCGCTCCGTTAATAGAGTTCAAGTTAATGCAATCATATTCTTTCAGAAAGGGCATTTACCTTACAAAGGACAACCTATTGTGAAAACAGCAATAAACACCTCCTTGTACAGAGCAGCGCAGTTTGAACCCATATTGTTTTACAGTTCACTTTATGAAGGGGGGGGAGCAAATACTTAAGTGTTCTCTGTATCATCAGAATGCAGTCCACCCATTTTTTAAAGACCAAGAGGAACACCAACCTCCTGCTTAAGAAATTTAAATTGCTGGTGGGGACAGGTGTAACAGGGTCTTCTCAGTGATGCCTCCACCTCTGTTGGATACACGCTTAAAGAGTTCTGCCTAAACATGAGGATGACACTTCAAGAAAGCCTCTTTTTGGGAAGCTTTTATTATTTTGTTCTGCTTTCTTGAGCCGGTATACTGTATTCCAATTTTATCTTAGCCTACATGCATTATGATGAAAAGTAGGGTTATAATGGTAGTATATTCTATTTACTGATGTTTGTAAGCTACTTTTGGGTTTAGGGAAAATATGGTAGAATTTATTAAACAGAAAGTAAAACTAAAAGTTCAATGGGACTTAGTCCCAGGTAAGAATGTAGAGGATTGCAGTCTAAATGATGTAATTTGCCAAGAATATTAACCAAGTTCTAGCATCCTGGGTGTATGTGCTTCAGAAAAGAAAATGATCTGAATTTGAAGAGATCTCAGCTTGGATAAGCATTGTTTCAAACAGCATTTCACTAAAGTATTATTTATCTCTTTCTCATAAATCTCCAGACTTGTCACTTGTGAAAATGATTTATGTCGAATGCTCAAAGGAAAGAGAGAAATTGCAGGATGGCAATGGCTTTAAAGATGTAAAGTAGGAATCCTATTTTGAAAAGTTTTAGAGAGGATTGAGGGAAAATGTATTCCTAGGAAGCCAAAGACCTTGGGGTGGAAATGCCACACAACATAAGCCCAAACCTATAGCTGTTGTGCAGCATGTTTCCTAAAAGGAGAAGATGCATACATCCCCGAAACAATTTTTAAAGTTCACTGCCAGAAGGAAAACAGTTTTCTGAGAGTAAACTATGTTTGTTGTATATCACTTGCAACTACAATTTCGGTTTTAAACAGTGCCATCAACACGACCGTGCAAATGGGTTGTAAACCCTCCCTTAATTCAGAAATGCTGACATAGATCGTCCCCTTGGTACGAACCTTCACTGTATGGGTTTTGATTCTCAAATAGGAGATATTTAACATCAGTGATAGAATAACAGTTATCTAGTTGTGAATATTAAATGCAGAATCACATTGGCTACTGGGTGTCGTGGGATTTGAGGAACATCAATATAATTCAGCACTAACATTCGGCAAACTCAGCTGGGGTTGATCAATTATCTACTCCAGCTTCTAAAACATTAATGTTCAACATAAAATTGACTCTTCTGCTGTGCCTCCAACCTCTCAGTTGTTTTGTTAGCCTTTCCTAGTTCCTTCCTAATTTTCTTTTGTCCTGCTGCTCTCCATATTTAGATAGTAAGCTTTCTGGAGCAGAGACCTTCTTGTTCAGCTTCCATTTCATGATGTATGTTAGTGCTGCTTTATGGAAAATCGTAATAATATGTAGTAGTAATGTTGAGAGTTTATATTATAGCTCCTCAATTAAGGATGCAATCCTATACCTATTGAACACAATGGGACTTCTGAATAGACACAACTGGGATTGCACTGTGAATCATGGTTCAGCTTAGTGAGTGAATTGGTTAGAATTAGCCTGGTTTAATATTTTAGCCAGGGATGTTTTAGTGTTGAGTCTGTCCATATCTTTCATTGTTGCAGAGCTATTCCATCATGCTTCTCCTCATCCCACTTGCTTTAGAAAAGAGAGCAAGATGGCCTCTAATGTATCTGTTTTCTTTATCTTCCATATTTATTATTACATTGCAGTAATATATCAAAGAAAGGACAAAATCAAAGCATAAATCGTATCTCTGCTGAAAAATGAGTCTCACTGCCTCGATGATTAAGTTTGTTCAGGGTTGTTAAAACTGGAAAGAGATCGCTAACATTCTGTTTTTCTTGGGTTTCATTTCTTCTTGTGAAAGTCAGGCCAAACAAGTACTTAGTTTAATTTTTCTTTTGATTTCTTCTAATTTACTGCTTTTCTGGCACAGTGCTGCAATATATTGATTGCCAACACAGCAGATTTATTTTTTCATTTCCCCCTGGAAAGTTAATATTTTATGGAAGTGTTTCTATTGGCCTTGGGCTTGATTTATTTTTTTCAAAAACTAATTTTGGATATATATATATTACCTAACTATATCAGCTTGAACAAAACCAGTGCTGCTGTGTCTCTATTGCAGTGCTAACCATCTGATTCCCCTTTTTACTGAGGCTGTTTTAAATGGTCATTTTTAATTGTATCAATTTGCATATGATTTAATAGGAAAGATAGCATGCTGTATCTTTTTCATCACTTTTTGGAAGGTAGGTGATCAGAAGTGTTCATTTATGCACACCATTATGTCCACATATACATTGCATTTAAATTTAATTTGCATTGCATATCCCTTTTTTCTACACAAGCAGGGTTATTCTGAATACTGGTGTCCAGTACCGGATTGAAATGGGACCATTGACCTGCCTATACCACAACAATTAGATACAACAAGGACACTTAAAGTAGTATCCAGCTAACTTGCCCCATCACCACAAGAATTTAAACTTGTTCAACTGAACTCCCCCCCTTCTCTTGCTCCAAAGGGTTGGAGTTAGAATAGATTTTGGGGCACACAGATTTAGAAGTATATTTTACAACATGACCCCTAAGGATTTAAGATAAGGAAAAATGGTGTGCCAGTTGTCTCTGGGAATCAGCAACAGCCCTCCTTGTGGGATATTTAAAGGGCAGTCAAACCAACAATTCATGTTTTGCCACATAGGCACATGATAGGTGCTGAAGCTCACAGAGTTTTCCTGTAAGTTTGCTAGAGAGGACTCTGTGAGAGACACTCCCACTACGCCCGGACAGTGGGAGGGCGTAGACTCTCTCTCTCTCTCTCTACCTGGGCATATCCTCTCTTTCGTCACTTTCCATCAAGGCAGCAATGTGAGAACATTTGCTGTGTCTCAGCTGCAATGCTCGGACACCATTCCAAACTGGACTAAAGCATGTCTAGTTTGCCTGCCTGAACAAATCTGCTGTATCTGTTACTCTTCAACAAGAATTCTGAGTGAGCAAATGTTATTTTTACCTTTTACAAGTCTGTGTGATTGTTGTTTTAAGGGGGAGAAAAGGGGGAAATAACAGGAGAATTCAGTCTGCCTTAAAGCATCCTGGATTACTTAAATGAAAAGGTTAAAACTAGCCTATCCAAACTTCCTTTTAAGCTGCAAGGGGATGCACTCTGTTGAACTTACAAACATGAGGAAGGAAGGATAATATCTAATAAATATATCATCTCCTAGCATCTATTCACATCCCTATACTATTCTCCTGTTTTTCTCCAGTCTAGTGTCCAGCATTATCAAGAAGCAGGTCTTTTTTCAGCCAGAACGCACTGGAACTCAGGTGGGTTCTGGTACCTCTCATGTGGGCACCATTGTCATTCTAAGACAGGCATCCCCAAACTTCGGCCCTCCAGCTGTTTTGGACTACAATTCCCATCTTCCCCAACCACTGGTCCTGTTAGCTAGGGATCATGGGAGTTGTAGGCCAAAACATCTGGAGGGCCGCAGTTTGGGGATGCCTGTTCTAAGAGAACAAGGGTGAGTTCTGGCACCTCTTTTTCTAGAAAAATAGCAGTGTTGAGAAGTATACAGGCTCTGTACATGCAGATTTCTGGGCAGGTGCCAGGGGTCAGCATGGCTGGGCCCTTGCCAAGATCCCACCCACGCTGTGTTCCTGGAGCCCTCCAGCCCCTTTTGCCCTTCTTGACACTGTCTGTTCACCTGGCCTTTCTGAGCAAACAAGCAGTGGTAGGAGCCAGGTGAAGGCCTAGCAACTTCCCATCTCCCTCCAGAGAGCTGTGTTTTTAGCCAAAGGGAGAGAGAGGGTGAGAAAATGAGCAGAGCCTCAGTGCTGATGAAGTGGTGAGACCATATAGGAGGAGGACCTCTGAGGCAGTGTTTCTCAACCTTTTTTGGGCCAAGGCACACTTGTTCCATGAAAAAAATCACGAGGCACACCACCATTTAAAAGTTAAAAAAATTAACTCTGTGCCGCCCTATATTAACTATATAATTATGACTGTAAGAAACACTTGCCAATTGCTGTGTTGGTTGCAATCTCCTGTAATAAGGCTTCACAAGCCGCTGATTTCTCTGCCAGCACAATCCTTTGCTCAGCAAGTTTCAGGTTGATCTCATCCAGCCAGCTTCTTTAAGTTTGTCTAAATTTTGCCGCGATGTGCAGCGACGAGAAGGGCGATTTGCATTGTCACGTGCCTGGTGGCCGCCAATAGACAGCGCTAACCCGGCCGGCTTCCTTTCCGGCGGGCTAGTGATGTTTATTGGCGGCCCCCAGGCACGTGACAATGCAAATCGCCCTTCTCGTCGCCGCACGTCGCGGCACACCAGCCAGCGTCTCGCGGCACACTAGTGTGCCACGGAACAGTGGTTGAGAAACGCTGCTCTGAGGGACCCTCCTCCATCTGCCACCAGCAGTGCCAGGTTTTTCCAAGCTCTATATAACTTCCTTTCATTAAATGGAACAAAATGGCAGGGTTTTACTGACACCCTGGAACTGAGTTGCACTTGTCTCCAGGGAGTAGGCTGCGCCTGGATAAGGGAGGGCAGCTGAATAGCCAAACACCTTACGCTGATCCGAGTGGGCACACCCCATTGTCCTGGCACAGTAGTAGCATGCCCAGTGAGGAGTAGGAGTCTATGGAGATCTCTCTGAGGGCGCAGGATAAGGATTTGTCATATTGTTACAAAATTTGGATCCCGCTTTTCTCTAACTGCAGCAGTTTTTAAATGTTGCAACGATCGCCAGTATTTGTCTTTTCTTTCTCTCCAACTCTGTCTATCCATTAATTCTTTAACAGCTTTGCTGTTTACATCAGTTTTCCTGCACGGAAAACGGTTCTTTCTCTTCCCGCCGTAAATAATCTGACTCTGGAAGTGTTCCACCCTCCTCTCTTGCTTGCAGAGTCTCCTCCTCCTCTTGCTGAAGAGCTGTACTTTCTTATGGCAAATTTAACAGCCTCGCTGGCAAGGAGCGCTCCATTTAATGTACGTCTTGAAATCCAGGCCTCTGCTGGTTAGCTCCACCAAGGCTGCCTGTCACATCTCATTAGATACAGATTTTATCTTCCATTCACTTGGCTGTTTGGCAGATAGTGTCACTATGGGGATGAGCAGGAATTTGGGAGAATGTCCTATATTGCCCCTAACTTAGTCCAATGCCTCAGATGCAGACCCAGCTTATGAAAGCTTAGTAATATCATTTATTGTACGTCCTTCAAAATTCCACCTACATCTGTAGTTACTTTGGAAGGAAAACAGTATACGTTTATAGAACTGCATATCATCCGCTTTCAGGCTTCCCATAGGCATCTGCTTGGCCACCGTGAGAAAAGGATGCCGGACTAGATGAGCCACTGGCCTGATCCAGCAGGGCTGTTCTTATTCTAAAACACTTCTATAGCACAGACTCGTGCTGAACATGTCTCACGTGATGCGATTAAATGTACAAGGCTTGCATGCTGACTTCCCTTTACCATTCCTGGAGTGTGAAAATGCCTGCTCTGAAAAATGGCACGAGGCTAAAATTCCACCCTTTTGAAGCAAATGGAATGTGATCACTTGAGAAGAGTAGCAAAGGCTGTCTCTTCTCATTTTAATACCATTTTACAGCTGATTTATTCTGTTATGATTTCCTCCCCTGCAGGCAATAGGTGTGTGTGTGTGTGTGTGTGTGTGTGTGTGTGTGTGTGTGTGTGTGTAGAGAGAGAGAGAGAGAGAGAGAGAGAGAGAGAGAGAGAGAGAGAGGTCACAATTAGGAGCATTGGAATCTGCTTTATATTGAGTCAGACCATCAATCCATCTACCTCACTGTTGTCCACACTGGCTGGCAGCAGCTCTCTACACTTCCATATAGGAGACAAGCCCATCCTTAACTAGAGATGCCAAAGATTTGATGTGGAGCTCTCTCCATGCAAACAGATGCTCGACCACTGAGCTATGGCCCTTCTCCAGAAGCTAGACACCCACGCATGCATGGGAAACCTTATACCTTAAGCATTAAAATTTAAGGAGAGTTTGATGGCTTTCTGCAAATTCATGGTGTGACCATGCTGTGTATGATTCTGGTTGCTGTGTCTCCAAAACCAAAACCAAACAAAAAACAGCAGAGCTGGGAAAAATGCAGGGGAAAAAGGCAACCAAAATGATTAGGAGCAAAAGCAACTCCCACTAGGAGGAAAGGTTGCAATTTTGAGGGCTTTGTTTAGTGTAGGAAAATAAGACCAGGGGAGATGATGGAGGTAAATAAAAGGGGGTAGAGAGAACTATTTCTCCCTCTCATAATTCTAATAGGTAGAGTCACCCAATGAATCTCAATAGTGGGAGATTTAGGACAAACACAACAAAGCAAATACCTCACATAAACTCACATAAGCAAATTCCATAATTTGCTTCCACAGGGAATGGCTGCCACTAGATGGCTTTAAAATCAGATTGGTCAAATTCATGGAGGATAAAGGTTATCAATTAATTGGTACTAGTCAAGATGAGTTTGTCACCTCCTGAAACAGAGGCAGCTTGCCTCTGAATACCAGTCACTTAGGAGATGGGACAGCAGGAGATTTGTTGCACTCAGGTCTTGCTTGCGGTCTTCCTGGTTTTCCACTGCAGGGAACAGGATGCTGGGCTAGATGGGCCTTTGGTCTGATCCAGCAGGCCGCCTGCTTATGATCTTAAGGTCAACTGCAGAGATTTGCCTGCATATCTAAATAGCACACCAGGATACTGGTGCAAGTTTAGAAGCGTCATGGAGAGGTGGACAAGGGGAAAGCTTATTACAGCCATGCTGTTCTGTTAGAGAAAAGTGGCCATTTCTCTAGGCATTTTATTGTAGGTGGGCAGTTGGGGGATGTGCTTTATCCTCTTCATCCTGCCCAGCAGCCTTGTATTGAAGCTGCTCCTGGATCAATGAAAGACTTCTTGCATTGTGTGATTTCTTATTGTGTCGGTCAAGAGTCTTACTCCAACCTCTCTGCCAACCTTACATTTGAGGCTCACCATCCACACCCAGCCAAACTACAGACCAGTCCCATGCGGGTCATGGGAATGTGTCCCTTGAGGTGCCAATCTACCCAGGAATTCGTCCGACATGACTTTTCTAAGCCACACTTTTGAAGTTTGGAGTGATCACGAGATAGGAGCACAAAACTGGCTTCTTAAAAATATTGCAGTGGAGGGCCTCTGCTGCACTTGTTGCATTGCATCAGACTGAATGACTTGTCATAATACTGTTCAAAGAAAGCAATAATTCTCCAATATTGGCATAGGTAACAAATCATTGTGGTGCAGAAGTAGAATACATAATCTTGGTTGAGTATTTGTGACCTCAAGTCAAGAGCTGTGCCTGCAGCTTCCATGGCAGGCTAGTTCTTTCCCAATTCAGGGGTCTTTCCTTTTTTCTTTCTTTTTTGGACTGAAGTAAATTGGGCTTGCCATAATGTGCTATTCAAATAAATCCTTTTTGTGCTTCTTAGCCAATCAGGCAACAGTTGGTGCCTGAATCCCATCCAACTACTTTTTGCTAACTGCCAGAACGTTACTTGTCGTAAGTGCAAAGCGGACATGGTTGCCAGTAAATCTGCCTTCATGCCCTTAAGTCATCTGGTCACCTGCTATATGTTCTGCCAAGCTAATCAGTGCTTGAGAGAAGATACTTTTGAATACAGACAGACTCCAGAAGTCTGTTGCTGTTAGGCATATTAAAGAAGATAAATGGCACATCTGCGAAACTCTGAGGCAGATAAACTGTAGTCTGTTTTCCCTATGCCGGCATGTATAATGAGGCAAGAATGGAAAAAAAGAATTTCAAGGTAACTTTGGGGAATTTTTTTTTTTTTTTGCTTATATGCCTATCATGATAATGCAAATGATTTCTCTTGCCTCTCTTCTGAAGGTGTTGAACCCAAGTTGTGTGATATGAATAATACTCCTTCCACTTCATGATCATTTTATATTTTACCTGGTCCAGCACCTAGCCTTGATGAATGGTTGAATCTTTTTTCCTATTCCCAAACAGATTAATTGCAGTAATTGAAAACCACTGCATATGTTACAGGCAGGATCGTAATAATTGTTGTGGCGACATAAGGGGCTTTCGTTAGCCCAATGGAATATTTAAGCTTTTTGATTTAGAACAGCAGATTTCCAGCTGTTGATTGAGATTAATAGAATGTAATCTTTTGCACATGCACTTAAGAGTAAGCCCAGTTAAACCGAATGAGACATTTCTGGGTAAACATGCATGAAATTGTGCTGTGAATGTTCCTTTCTCACACAGAATGGATTGCACAGTTCTTTGGATCCTGGCCTATAACTAGAAGATACCAATTGTAAAGGAACATCCCAGTACTAAAGATAAAATGTTCAAGCCAAATGAATGCAAAAAAAAGCATTTAAAGTTAGAGTATTCCCACCTTCCAGCTACTATTTCTTGTTCATTTCGGGTAATATAATGCTACAACAATGAAATATATAATTTATTGTCTGGGAATTTGGACGGAGTTTGGACTTTTAACCAAAGATCAATTGATGCTGCCATTTTTGCCTCTAACAGCAGCCAACCAGACCCCTCTGGGAAGCCATCCCCATTGATTCAACCCAAGATCTCGTAATCAAATTTATAATACCACTGAATCTGTAGATTCCATTTTTAGCTGTTGTGATTAATAGTTATTGATCAACTGACCTTCCCTGAATTTGCCTTCCGTATATCTAATGGCTATCATAACATTCTGTGGCATTATAGTCCGTACGTTAATTATATCTGTGGTTGTCCAGAGCCTCATAACCTAGTTTGGAGAGATCCTTTCTCAGCCTGATGATATAATCCAGAATAACTAGATGCCATTTGCAAATCTGGCTGTCTCACAATTCAGTGTTTGCAGCAGATTGATATGGTTTTCTCATGATATGTTTGTTTAATCATCAAACATATCATCAGGAACCAGAAGACAGAAAAACCAGTAGGAGAACACTTCAATCTCCCAGGACATTCTATACAAGATCTCAAAGTAGCTGTCTTACTACAAAAGAATTTCAGAAATAGACTGGAAAGAGAAGTTGCTGAATTGCAACTTATCACCAAGCTCAAAACCATGGAGGGACCTGGTTTGAACAGAGATATCGGGTTCTTATCTCATTATACATGATAAGCGATCTTCAGCCATCTCAACCCTTGCTTTTTCATGCAAAACCATTTGCAGTCGTTTGCGGTCATCAACAGCTATCAGTCAGTCAATCACCCATTTCCACCACCCTTCTGAGTGATCCCCCCTCCCCATCCCCACCCCTCCCCACCCCTTCTCTACATAAGTGCCTGGAAACTTCCATTTCACTGTATCTGAAGAAGTGTGCATGCACACGAAAGCTCATACCAAAATAAAAACTTAGTTGGTCTTTAAGGTGCTACTGAAGGAATTTTTTTATTTTGTTTGTTTAATGTTTCTGTTTTGGTTTTAATATTTTTCATAAGGCTACTTGCCTGGGGAACATGGGGGGGAGGGGAATAAGTAAAATTGTAACTAGTTAGGGGTGAGACAGTTTTTGGCAGTCTTGACAACTGTTGCCACGGCAATCAGATGATTGAGAAAGTGACAGGGCAGTTAGGCTGGGAAGTGGGGAGAGAGGGGGGAAAGAAGGAATGGTGAGCTAGTGAGGAAGACAAAAGCTGGTGAAGTACATCTAGTGAGGAGAGATGGTAATGAAGTTCTGGGAGTAACGCAGAACAAAACAGCAGGGGACAGGACAGCTGTGCGGTGCGGGGGGACCTGGCAGCCGACAGCACCAAGGAGCACCACGAGTTTGTTACTTCACAGGAATACCTGGGCAACATAAAGGACTCGACTGGGGGCAGGGTAAAGCTGCATTGTTGGTTCAGTTTACCAGAAAGCTTCACCTGCTGTCTTACAGATAAGTTGCCCCCTCCTAGTGGTGCTACATAAAAATTGCTAGCACATTTGCAAAGCTAAGCAGGGTCCGGTATGGTTTTAATTGGTTGAGATTCTTGCATTGCAGGGGGGTTGGGCTAGATGACTCTCGGGGTCCCTTCCAACTCCACAGTTCTATGATTCTGTGATCTATGAATGGAACTTATACAGGGAAATGGAAACCGTTTGTTGTTGAAATTCTTTCATGCAGGCCTTTGTTAGCTCTAACTGGAGAGTAGAGAATGCCTTTAGAATATGTCTCATTTTTACCACTTCATTTCAGCCATGGACTTTGCTTCCTGTTTTTGTTCTACAAAGGCGGGATAGTGCAAATTCCTTGGCTTATGCTCCTCTGGCTTCTTATGAAAACTGGTTCCTAAGTGCATCAAATTGTTTGCATCACTGGCACCCTTATGTGGCTTGCCATTGACACTGTAATTACATCTAGGTTACCATTGAATGAATAGACATGCATTATGATGCACACTTTTCTCCTCTGTGTTTTCCTTTTAGAGCATATTAGGCACAGATATGTGCCCCTGGATGTCCCAATGAAATGAAAGGGGTTTTCATTCTGCTTGGTGGGTTGTGCTTAGTGTATGAAAGTTGAATTGTCTAAGCAGAACTTGTTTTATTGGAGGACATGCACACCGACTGGTTTCCTTTATGCTTAGCTCCTACCTGTCACTTGCCCTCTGGAATGCATGTGAATGACAGCAGTGTAATTATGCCCGTGCACACACAGGGTTTTCATTCTTGAATGTTGTATGGTATAGTGGTTAGAGTGCCTCTCAGCCTAACCCACCTCATAGGGTTGTGCAGATTAAAGAAGAAGCTCAAAGTAATGTAGTCAGAAGAACCAATTATTCTCATCTTTGTTCCTTCCCACCCTCTCCTTCTGCAGCATTTAGATGTCCTGCATTTTTCGAGCATTGTAAGTGTTTCATAGAATGCTAGAAATGTGGAGTTGGGACTCTGAGGGTAATCTAGTCCAACTCCCTGCAATGCAGGAATTTCAGCTAAAGCAGATGGCCATCCAACCTCTCCAAGAAAGAACAGCCCACCACTTTCTGAGGAAGTCCGTTCCAATGTTTGGCAATCATCCTTTGAAATTTGCATTTTTCTAATTTTACAATTCTAATCAGGTTATGTATGCAAAAATGCATATATTAAAGTGTGCATAAAATGCATATATTGGTGAGAATAATGTACAGAAATGGATTATATTAGGGAACATGGATTCCACAAATATGCATATTAGACAAAATAACAAAGGTGTAAATTAGGAGAAATTCTCCCTAAAATGCTGATGAATCTTGAAAAATAAAAAAATAAAATTCACAAACAGAAGTGGAGAACTGAATTTAAGATTATAAAATTAGAATTTGAGAGAAACAAATTGGACAGATTTCCTTTTCTCTATTCACCAGTGGGAGTGGTTTTGTCTTACTAAGTATCACACAGTAAACTGCCAGCTCACACATTTTAACTCTTGTTAGCATCAAATTTTTTGGACAGTCCATTTCAGAAGGTTGTAAGGGTTGATTGGCCAGTTCCTCAATCACTACCCACCCAAATGGTCTGTCCACCCATTCTGTGGCCACATATCTCACTTTCTCCACATTTCTCAGCTTGCCTCTTAGAAGCCACACTAAAGGGGGCACCAACCAATGTCCCATAATGAAAGGTTATTAATATTAAATGCTTCAGTTCCTGACAGCTTTATTCTAAACCTAAAGGGACATTGAATTATTTTTCTTTCAGTGTTGGTACTGGTGGCAAAAGATATTGCTACTGCTTTGCAGAGTGGTGGATGCATAAACAGCACTTCAGAACAAACTTTCCTCATGCTTTCAGTAAAGAAACCCCCCCCCCTGTCCACAGAATGCTCCATCACTTCCTTTTAACTAGACTTCATGATTTGACAGCTGAAATGTTGAATGGGTACATCACAAAAACCTAGCCTTAGTCTCCTGTGTATAATTAGCAAACCTTTCCAGTGAGAATGGTCTTCTGAGCTGGCTGTGAAATTGATCATTTTGTGAGGGAGACACAAGGGATTATAGAAGTTAAACCACAAATTATTTGGGAAAAGTTTCATTACCCTTCCCCCCCCCACAAATGGAGCTAATGAGACACCCAAGATTAACATGAGCAGGATTTCACCACCACCACTGCAGCATACAATTGATATGTCCTTGACCTTCGGAGCTTCCCTTGTTTGCGATCAGGATACCTGAAGGATCACTGGTTCATATATGTGCCTGCCCTTGCAGTAAGATCCTAAATTAGACAGCCTTCTCTGGGTTCTCTAGCTGCCTGTCAAATACTTACTGGGCTAAGTTCAAGGTACTGCCAGCCTTTGTCAACAGTTTGAACTAAATGGGCAATTATCTGACTTGGAATAACTGCCTATGTTCCTGTGTTTATATTCTGTTTACTTCCATGTTTATTTAGAAGTAAGCTCTCTCATGCTGGAAATTATTTTAAGCTAAATACTTTTAGTGTCTTAGCTTTAAGCAGGTTTTATTCTGATTGGTGGAGAATAAAACTTCATGAACTTGAAATTGTAATTTATTCTCAAAATAAAAATTGTTTTTCCTTCTCACTTAAGGAGATTATTGCTTTGTTTTGCAAAGCAGATGCTAGAATTTCATTTCTGCTAAGTCTACAAAGCAACAGAATCTCTAGGTTACAGCTGACATGGGGTATCACACACACACACACACACACATCTTTTAAAGGTGTCGGCTGTTCGGAATATCAAGGTTAGATTTAATACTCTGGTATCTGTTCTTTTCAGCTCTCTGCACTTCCTCTTCTGAATCTTCAATAGGCCAAATAATCACCTTCAAGTCTTAATAAACCTTCAAAAGCCTCCAAGGACTTCCACATATCTTTCAAAAAAGGATAAACAAATGCATTCAGCATGTAAATTATGTGTTGCCCAGGTTATATTTAAGTTTCAAACTTACAAAAAGAGCACAGTCTGTTTAAATCCAATGGCACTGGGTTCAACTGCTCACTTTTGAAAGATCAATAATGACCTGCAATATTACAAATCCAGGGAACAGGCCATCTAGCCAGCATGCAGCTGATATCGGAACCCTTGATTATTTTAATGACTGAAATCTTCAAACTGCTTTCTTTGTAAGGGATCACATTGTGGAATATTCCTTTTTCAGAGCTGGATATGTTTGATCTGCAAAAGCTAAGCTCCACTACAAAACTTTTTTCCTGACTCTGTATATAGAGAGAAAGAGAGAATATATTTCCCCACTCTGTCAACACCCCCTGGTGTGGGCACAAACAGAAACAAATATGACACTAATGAATATATTGATGTGAGCAGTCTGGGGAGAAATAATTGTGAAATGCACCAGGAAAACCCCAACAACTTCACTATATTCTGAGGCAGAAATGTGAGCACACCTAAAGTTACTGACGGAATAGGCATTCCTACTTGCTTACCCATTCATTTAAATGGAGTCTTGCTCCTCATACCCAAGGTCATGTTTCACTTTGTGGAGAATTTCCCCCTCAGTTGGAGCAAATGAGTAGATTCTGACAGGTACACAGTGGAGCAGAACCATGCATATTTTTTTGTGGGACACAAATGCCCCCCCCAAATGTCTGTCTGTCTGTCTGTATGTGCTATTCGCCCCAGCTTTATGATAAACAGCTCCTAAAACATAATTGGCAGATGCAAAAATTCAAAATAAGATTGGCAAGATCCAGGAGGATGCAATCAATAAATTCAATCAGCTAAGATCTTGCAGCTGTCTGCCACAACATTTTAACAAAAGTGATGGATAGTTTACAAAAGTGGGAGGGAAATGAAAATCTGAATTCTGTAACAGAAAACCAGAAGCTTTTCAGCTGCTATCTATATAATGATGAAAAACAATTAACCATAAAATGGTTAGCTTAGAACCCTCGTTTTAACATGCATAAGCAATATAACACCTGACACCAGATATTTGACGTTGACAGCACTGTTCTGCAAGATGTGTTGCTAAGGCATAAAGCAATGTTGAAGGCTTATGAGACCAGCGACACAGCATAAACACATCATGAAGAATTATGAGGTGAGCTATTCAGGATACCAACTGTATATGCTGGATCTTTACTGCTAGACCAGACAGAATGGGACATAATGGCTCTAGTTCTAGAACCTGTGAAGACTCATGCATCAGGTCTATTGGGGCTTAGCCCTGCCAAGGAGAATTGCAAATAAAAAGGTAGAAGTTTCCTCTGAAAACTCAAAGCCACTCTCTTTCCTGTGCACCAAACATTTATATCCTTCCATTTGAACTTAGAGAGACTCCTGGAGGCCTTTCGGTCAATCTCCTGTTCTCTGGTAAATCTATCTGTTTGTTTTTTGCAGCGTTCAGTCAACCTATTTGTCTATGTCACCTATGGTAGCTGTCCATGGTACCCGTGTTCCCCCCTTCTCCATTTCCAGTTTAATTCTGTAGTGGCAGTTATACTGGGCAGCCACATCATGGAAAAACCAGTCATGCATTTGCTGTCAAAGGTTGTAACCTCAGGGCCGAACTAGATGTGGCCTTAATTGTGTAAATGCAATTACTTTGCAGATTTTAAAAAATGCTATATGAATAGCAGCTGTGGGGAAGCCTAGAGATGCCTCAGGGCCACAGGAAACACAAATGGAGATTTAACTTTCTCTCCCTATCACAGTTCCAACAAAAAAAACTGCCACACCTCTGAAGCTGCATCAAAGCAAGCTTCGCTTGAAATGCAAATAGCAGCTTTAGAAGGGCAATTTTTGTTAGGTCCATGACAGGAAAAGAGTTAAATCCCCCACTTCCAAGGCTTCTCCAGCTTCTCTGTAATTACAATTTACATAACCAGTTAATTTCCTTCATGTAAATTGATATTGCATTTTGTTTGACCCTCATATAGCCTGCTGTACTATGTTGAAGAAATAGGTTGAGTAGGTGAACATTTAACTGCTTATTAATTCAAATTAATTCAATTTTGGTATTTTTTTTCAATTTGAACAAATTATTATTATTATTATTATTATTATTATTATTATTATTATTATTATTTATTCCCCGCCCATCTGGCTGGGTTTCCCCAGCCACTCTGGGCGGCTTCCAACAGAATATTAAAATACAATAGTCTACTAACAATGTGATATAATTCCACATTCCAGTTTACTTCATATACAGCACATAAGTGGCATGAAACCTACATTATCCTTGGTGCTGTTAAGATAACAAAGGCAATCCAGGTAAATGTGTTTTCGACTGAGCGGCCTTATCTGTCCTGATTGCGCTGGGTTTTCTGCTAAGTGTGACTGTGAACGATAATTGCTATCATGTGTTACCTGAGATTACAGGTTTGCTTTCCAACTAATGACACTAGAAGAACCAGGCCGTTGTTAATATTTAATCAAACTCCTGGCTTAACAATTGGATAAATGAGGTGTGTAATTACATAATTATAAAGAGACACATTCCAGATAAGAACTCTGCTGTTCTTAACACTGCAGGTGAAAACTGGACTAGCGGGCCTTTCTCATATCACTTAAAAAACCATCATGTGGTCAGGATTTCTCTTATTGTGACAATCCAAGGACCTGGATTTGCATGCTATAAAGAATGCTGTTTCCTTTAAAAAAAACTGTGGGAAAGGGTGGGTGGGGGATCAGACCAGGTGCTTTTTTGATGTAGCATGTTGTGATCCTTGGTGACTGGGGACATTTCAATATCTAGTTGGAAATGTGTTTTTCTCTAATATTCATGCTTTATTATGCTATCAGTGCAGTGAAAGATCATCTGTGCTCCTTCGGTTTTCGAACTGCAGATACTCAGACTAATGAAGTACTGCATTTTCCTGCCTGTACAGTGAGGGGGGAAAGTATTTGATCCCCTGCTAAATTTGCCCGTTTTCCCTCTGATGAAGAAATGACCAGTCCATAATTTTAATGGTAGGTTTATTGTAGCTGTGAGAGACAGAATAACAACAGGAAAAACCCCAGAAACCCAGAAATTAAACATATGTCATGATAGATAGATAGATAGATAGATAGATAGATAGATAGATAGATAGATAGATAGATAGATAGATAGATAGATAGATAGATAGATGATATACAGACATTGTCAGGAACAGTGTTAGTTGATGGGTTGGGGGAAGGCAATACTATCAGAGATACTATCTATAATAACATCATTATTTCATTCTTTAGCCATCTAGGCACTGCATTCCTTTGCAAATTGCTGGGTCCTGGAAAGACCAGGACATGGCATTGCTTAATGTTCTACCATGCGTGGAGAACATCGCATTAAGGAGAACGAACTTAGCAAGTTGAGCATCAAAATTATTGGCCCTGGGGAATCTCTGTTCAGTGGTGTGAACCTTAAATCATTTGTTTGAATAGAAGTTGAAGTACAGTCCCATAGCTCATAAGATGGCCCAATATTAGGGTAAGAAAAAGCAATCTAGTAAATAAGAAGGGCCAGTGGATTAGTTGTAGAGTGCAAGCTTTGGATGAAGTAGGGCCTCCCAGATTCAGTCACCAGCTTTTCCAGTGAAAGAGCCAGTGAATGGAAAGAAACTTGCCTGAGATCCAGGGAAGTTGCTGCCAGTCAGAGGAGACAACGCTAGACCAGATGGGCAGCCTGAAAAAATCATATATTATAAAAGCAATAAAGCAATACTGTATTTGATTGCTAAGAAGTAACTTTGATGTTAATCAAAAAGGTTGAATGCTAATAAGCAACAAAGGAAGTGGAACTGCCCTTTCTGCCATAGTTGAAGCCCACCAACACCCCCAATGGGAACAGCTGTAAAGGTGTCTGTAACCGTGAGCAGTGTGCACGTTACATAAAATAATTCTTGCGTATTCGTTTAAATTTGTATCCTGGCATTCTCTCATGATGGGATTTGAGTTGGTTCCTATCCAGGTTGTGGGATGTATAGCTAGAGCATTCATGTCCAACATTTCCTGCTTGCTAGAATGGGCACACAGAGGAATGTGGTTCCAAACAGGGAGGACTTCCTGTCATACCTGTTGAGAGCCACCTCCCCCTGAGTGTGACCAGGTAGATGGGCATGACCCTAGCTGACCCAAGTAAAAGGGCTGGGCACACAGCCATCTTCCTATTTTTAGGTCTCTCTTTTTGGACTTCTCTGTTGGACCTCTCTGGCTGTTAACCAGCACATGGCTCATCAATAACGAAGGATGTAAGCCCATGTTGTAAATTTGAGACTTAGCTCAGACGTCTTTTCTCTGCACTTTAATCTACAAATGTACCTGTAACTACAACTAATGCCTGCCTTCAGTTGCTACTGAATGTGAGTAAACTGTGTTGTTATTATTTAAAGAGGAAAATAAAGGGGAAATTACCAGGAAGAATCCAGTCTGCACAAAGGGCTTCCTGGATTGCTTAATTAACAGACTGAAACCTGTCATCAACAGCTTCACTATTTGCTGCAAGGAATGTGCTCTGTTGTATGCTTACTAGCGTGAGTGAGGAGGGATCATATCTAATTAATATATCCTCTCCTACCTTCCTTAACATTCCTGCACAGGCACTGAACCAGACCCAGACTCCCATAAGCTAAGCTTCAACAAAGTTAAATTTTGAATGGTTAGTTGGTGTCCATCTCTCTCGGGGGACAATGGAGCACACCTTTGGGGTGAGGTCAATCTGTTGGAAGGTTGCAGTGCCTGCTGTGGCTGTAGAGACCAGTGTGGGAGAGACATGTTTTGTTGCAGCTGGGACAGATGAAGGTGTCCAGTTGTGCTGCTGCAGATGCAGCCATTGTATTTCTTCTGTCTATGCTCCTCCCAGGAGTCATTCCTCCTCTGGTCACTGCTTTGGATTACATGACGGGACTGCCTGTCTCCAAACACTAAGGTTGTCTGCAAGAGAATCCCACGCAGAAGAGTTGATGTTGCCGGCCTTCATGTCACATTTTGCAGATATCTTTGTAACGTAGAGTTCGTCTGCCAATTGGCCATCTCCCCGTAGAGCATGTCATTGGGGAAGGTGATGCAAAACACATCCATGCAAACAAGAACAACAACAACAACATACAACTAGCAGATTGGGGAGCAAAATTTAGCATAGTCAACCTTTTTATCTATGGGAGCATTCATAAATATGACTCGCCACCCCGGCATCTGTTGAAGTGCTGCATGGAGGAATTCTACTACCTCTAGCACTTTGTTCAGGTATATGATGAAGAACATTCAAAAACTGTGTTCCCCACCAACAATCTGAAGTGATCCAATCCATTCTGCTGTTTCATTTTCATAGTTCTGGCCTTATTTGATGATTTATTTATTTAATCACTTTTTTTTTTACGATGAGTTTTTCGAAAGGGGCTGACAAGGTAGAGGAGAGGGGATTCAGAGTAAGAAGACAGCATTAAAAAAACAGAAATCCACCTGATGATATAAGTGGGCTTTTGGCCCCCACTGGGACCGGGTCAATAATCTTTCTACTTAAGGGACTAGGCCACGGGTCCCCAACCTTTTTGGGCCCAGGAGCACCTCTAAGAAACTGTCGTCACAAAATACCCATTGCTCATAATTTCCCCATCCAAACACAAACAGGCAGAACACTGACATAAAGTTAAAGGACCAGTAAGTTCAGTTGCGGTCGACTCTGATGTTGCAGTGCTCATCTCGCTTTACTGGCCGAGGGAGCCGGCGTATAGCTTCCAGGTCATGTGGCCAGCATGACAAAGCCGGTTCTGGCAAACCAGAGCAGCGCACGGAAACGCCGTTTACCTTCCCGCCGGAGCAGTACCTATTTATCTACTTGCACTTTGACGTACTTTCGAACTGCAAGGTTGTCAGGAGCTGGGACTGAGCAACGGGAGCTCATCCCATCACGGGGATTTGAACCGCCGACCTTTTGATCAGCAAGCCCTAGGCGCTGTGGTCTAACCCGCATCCCTTTTAGAACGTGTGTGTGTGTGTGTGTGTGTGTGTGTGTGTGTGTGTTTTGCCTGTTTTTCTCCTTTGGTCTGTGTTTTTAGAGGGGTGTATGTCAGAACACCAACATACACCCCTCCTAAAAACACAGACCAAAGGAGAAAAAACAGGCAAAAAAAAGAAAGGGAGGGCAGATGGCCTTGGCACACACCAAGCAAGTGTGGAATGTCTGAGGGCACCATGGTACCCTTGCCTGCCATGTTGAGGACCCCCAAACAAGGATTTAAGCATTATTTTAGTGCTTCTCGGAGATGTGGATGTGATGGTAACATCAGGCATGTGGGTTAGGTCTCCTTTGTTTGTGCATTTTTGTGTCTGTTATTCCAATTTTATTTCTTTTGTTCTGAAAACAAAAAAGGGAGGAGGGGTTCATGTCTGAATTGCACAGGTTGTTTCCCTTTCCCCCATCCTCCTTTGGTAGGTGTCTGTTCTTTACTTCTGCCTCACTGGAGAATAAGCCACCTGACCACAGAATATTTATGGCACGAGTGCATAAAATATGCTTTTAATTTAAAAACGCCGGTTCCCCCACCGAAGATGCAACAGTGTGTGCTCCAACAGGTCAGAGTCCACATGCTGCTTCATTAATCCCCATCCAGGATTGCACGTTATTTGTAGCAATTTAGTCAGCGGAGGTCAATTAGAACTTATGCTATATAGAAAACCTTGCATAATTTATGCCACCCGTGAGAAACAGGCTGCTTTCCTGTGGGAAAATGCACAAATGTGGAAGATGCAAAGCTTCTTGCAGTGTTTCAGGCTGAAGCTGAATCCTGGCTAAGCAAAGGTGCTTTGGATTAATGGTTTCTAGGCCCCTGACTCAGGGAGGCAGTTGCACTCCTCCTGAAGAACCAGATCTTTAATCTGGGGGTGCTCCTAGGCTTTCCCTTATCGCTGGAGGCTCAAGTTGCTTCAGTAGCACAGAAAGCCCATTTCCAGCTCTTGCTAGTTCACCAGCTGCGGCTGTTTGTGGACAGGGATAGCCTAGGCACAGTGATCCATACTCTGGTTTAGACTACTTCATTGGGCTCTAGGTAGGGCCGCCCTTGAAGACAGTTTGGAGATTTCAGCTGGTGCAAAACGGCGTAGCTTTTTGCTTGATCTGACAGCAGGAGACCCTATATCACCAGCATGCAAAGATCTGTATCAGCTCTGAGCCTGAGTCATGGTTTTGGTTCTGACTTACGAAGCCCTGAACATCTTAGAATCATAGAATCGTAGAGTTGGAAGAGACCACAAGGGCCATCCAGTCCAAACCCCTGCCAAGCAGGAAACACCATCAAAGCATTCTTGACATATGCCTGTCAAGCCTCTGCTTAAAGACCTCCAAAGAAGGAGACTCCACCACACTCCTTGGTAGCAAATTCCACTGCCGAACAGCTCTTACTGTCAGGAAGTTCTTTCTAATGTTTAGGTGGAAACTTCTTTCTTGTAGTTTGAATCCATTGCTCCGTGTCCGCTTCTCTGGAGCAGCAGAAAACAACCTTTCTCCCTCCTCTATATGACATCCTATTATATTATATATATATATCTTAAGGCCCCCATTACCTGGAGGAGTGCCTCTCCCACTTCCTCTCCCTTGCCTGTGATGTGAGACCTTCCGAGGCTTCATCATTGAGTGAAACGCAGGGGCCTGTGACCCACTAAAAGGCCTTTTCAGCAATAGCACCCCTATTATGGAATACACTCCTTCCCCACCAGAGGTCCAGGTGCATAGTTTTGGGCACTAGCTAAATGCTTGTCTTTTTCAGCAGGGCTTTGAATGCTGAGTTCTGGTCTGTATAAGTAATATGTTCCCAAATAGATGAAGCTTATTTATTCTGTTGAATTGCTTGATTTTGTTTTGTTTTTACTTATTTTTCATTGCTGTAAACTGCCCTTGGGCCTTTTGACAAAGGGCAGGATGTAAGTTTAAAAAAGAAAACAAAAGAAAAATATAGCACAAAGATGACCAAAAACAGACGATAAAATAATTTAACATTTTGATTTAGGCCAAAGGAACAGTAAAGGATTTACAGCATGCTAGAACATTGGGAGACACAGATTAAAATCCCTTTTTACTCTCCAAGCCTGCTGGGTGGTCTATCGCTCAGCCTAACCTTCCTCTTATGGGTGGTGCCAGGCAGGGATCTTAAAGCACTTTGGGTCATTTGGAATGTACTTTAGAAATTATTCGTCATAATTTCTAAATGCATCCTAGCCATTCATGCTTAGTATGCTCTTTGCTTGCC
The DNA here is from genome assembly GCF_963506605.1 of Zootoca vivipara. Taxonomy (NCBI): domain Eukaryota; kingdom Metazoa; phylum Chordata; class Lepidosauria; order Squamata; family Lacertidae; genus Zootoca; species Zootoca vivipara. The sequence continues at coordinate 40,338,720 of NC_083287.1, read as the reverse complement.
GTGTTCATTGTAAATACAGGTGATTAGAGTGTCTCCTGAGGATAAATAAGTTGTCAGTTTTTGCATAAAGAAAAATAGGTGCTTTCCTGGAGATCTCCTGGCTGACGTTTGGAATATGAAATTGACCTGAGTGATGAACACAAATGAACTTAGGTGCCCCTCACTCACTAAACCAGGGGTGGGGAGCCTCAGGCTCAGGGCTCACATGCGCCCCCCAGGCCTTTCTGTTTGCCCCATAGATCTTCGTCCTGGCTTTTGACACTTGAGATGCATGTTTTTAGGGCATGATTGTAAGTTGTTTTATACTGTTTCTTAGTTCTAGTTGTTGGGACTTTAGGGTGAAGGACAGAATATATATATGAAGGACATATATATATGGTGTGTGTGTGTGTGTGTGTGTGTGTGTGTGTGTGTGTGTGTGTGTATATATAGTCACACCTCCGTTTGCGACCGCCTCCGTTTGCGACCGATCGGTTTGCGACTGCTGCGGACCCAAAAATGTTTACATCCGGGTTCCGCAGCGCACGGATGCACAGAAGCGATTGTGCAGCATGCACATGCGCAGAAGCTCTCTATAGGCACTTGCACATGCGCAGAAGAGCCCCTCAGTTTACGACGAACTCGGGGAGCGACCGGCTCCCCAGAACGAATTGTGGTTGCAAACCGGGGTATGACTGTGTATATATATATATATATATTCTTCCTCCAGTTGCTCATGTGGTACTGGACTAGACCATGCCTTCATTCACTAAGATGGTTGGGCTATTGCTCCTTCAGACATTGCAATTTGAATGCATTCCCATTAAATGCATTCCCATGTTTAATATGTGCATTCAACTAACACATGTTTCCAGTCACAAAAGGTGTGTGGTCCAGAAAGCTATGATTGGCTATGGCTTCCTGTTTTGTGTAGGAGCATGTAATGTATGCAACGCCCCTAAGTGGTTTAGGATTGCAATCTTCTAATCTCCCTCTCTGTGTTCCTTCCCAACTGCAGACCTGTGCTTGCCTCACTTGGCAGCACAGAGGCAAATGTTTGCCAGACATCTGTTGCACATTCAACTGCAGTTGGATTTCTAATCTACAAGTTAGTTCTTCCAGGTCCCTTTTGTCATAAATTACATACCTCATCCCCTCTTCAATTTAGTAAGTCCTCAAAGAAGGATCACATCTGAATAAACTTCACTTCAAAGCTAATGATTTAGCCCTGCTTATTAAAATGTAGATCTGTTAAGAGGATGTTCCTAATCAGGTGGAGTAATGAAGGAGTCTTTTATAGGCTTGATGGCATTGAAGTCTGGATTTTTGCAATGTTCCATTTTCTGGTCAACAAAAATGACAGGCAATTAAAGCCAAAGAACTAGTATGCCTGAAGAGTGAGTGAAAATGAGAGATGAACAGTGTCTGGCCAGCGATTAACATGAAAAGCAGGACTTTATTTAACTATAAACTGACAGGTGAAACAGCCCAGGAGGAAGCGCTAGGAGTGATTTGGGGACACAGCTCTTGAATTGCAAATTTTAATTTCCCTCCGTGCTAGAATGGGAATGGGAGTTATGCAATAGTCTCTTAATATCTCTCCCAGCTGTGGAGAACAATCACATCTGGCAGAGAACATCGCAGTGGAATTATATTACGGCTGCACGGTTACTAAATGCTAAACTGCAGATATATGTTCAGCTAACTTAACTGGAGAAGAGGAATAGATCTAATGTGTCATGTGGAAATGAACTAGCTGGAGAGAAGAACGAGGGAGGAAAATAGTCAATTACTGAGATAAAAGAGAGAGAACTTTTACAATTTGCTTGCCTTAAGACCCTCAACTTACTTGAAGCGAACAGAGTTAAAGTTAACATCCATGGATTGCTGCGGCATTATTAGATATAGGGAAGGATTGTAGCTCAGTGGCAGAGCACTTGCTTTGCATGCAGAAGGTACACACTTCAATCACCCGTGCCTCTGCACAGGGCTGGTCAAAGACTCCTTGTCTGAAACCTTGGAGAGCCAGTTGATAAGTGATGCTGTTTCCAGCAGTAGTCAACCAAAGCCTCTGCTAAGCCAGTAAGCCAGGCGTGAAGGTAGCAGCACTCTCCCATTATTTATACCCCGCATCTAATATTTATTGATGTTGAATCGTGACAAGACAGAAGTGCTGTTTTTGGGGGGCAGGGGGAGGGCAGGAGTAGAGGACTCCCTGGTCTTGAATGGGGCAACTGTGCCCCTGAAGGAGCAGGTAAGCAGCTTGGGAGTCATTTTGGACTCGCAGCTGTCCATGGAGGTGCAGGTCAATTCTGTGTCCAGGGCAGCTGTTTATCAGCTCCATCTGGTACGCAGGCTGAGACCCTACCTGCCTGCAGACTGTCTCGCCAGAGTGGTGCATGCTCTAGTTATCTCCCACTTGGACTACTGCAATGCGCTTTACGTGGGGCTACCTTTGAAGGTGACCCAGAAACTACAACTAATCCAGAATGCGGCAGCTAAACTGGTGACTGGGAGTGGCCGCCGAGACCGCATAACACCGGTCTTGAAAGATCTACATTGGCTCCCAGTACATTTCAGAGCACAATTCAAAGAGTTGGTGCTGATCTTTAAAGCCCTAAACAGCCTTGGTCCAGTATACCTGAAGGAGCGTCTCCACCCCCATCGTTCTGTCCGGACACTGAGGTCCAGTGCCGAGAGCCTTCTGGCGGTTCCCTCACTGCGAGAAGCCAAGTTACAGGGAACCAGGCAGAGGGCCTTCTCGGTAGTGGCGCCTGCCCTGTGGAACGCCCTCCCATCAGATGTCAAAGAAATAAACAACTATTTTACGTTTAGAAGACATCTGAAGACATCTGAATGACTGGTGTTTTAATGTATTTTTAATCTTTTTTTGGAAGCCGCCCAGAGTTTCCAACAAATTATTATTATTTATAGATATACTGCTTTTGAGCATGGAGTTTCATTGAGCTGTCATGGCTCACTAGCATGGAGAGATGACGTCTCCATGACTTGCTGTCATCCAGTTTAACAGCCATCTCAGCCAGCGGCTTTCACAGCTTGTGGCAGCAAATTTCATTTTAGTAACCTGGGAAGTTCTGGAGGCCCGTGGCTTTTTTTCCAGAAGACATACTATATGTTTGGAACAGAGCATTACAGTCAGTAAATGGTGGTGGCATACTGCCTTGGTTTCGCTGTCATTTTGAGAGCGAGACCCAGTGTGAGTCAGTTGACAGTAGTGAGTAATAGGCCACAGCTGGGAGATTTCAAGGCAGTTGTGCTAGCCAGTTTGAAGGTAACCATTTTTAAAGCTGGAAAATAAGACTCTTGGGGAGCACGCCAAGAGAAGGCTTGTCATGTGAGCTTGGCGAGGCCCTGGGAACATTCACCAAGAACCAGAAGTTGGAGAAAACTTTCCTCAGTCGGTCTTCTAGGGATGGATGTTAAGAAATAGGTTGTGACTTCAGCTTAACAAAAACTCTGCTACCTTCAAACTCTTACTTAAAAAATAATAATAATGATTATTTGAAAAGTGTCAAGAGAAGGCCACACACAGGATGCATTAAACAACAGCAGCTTTAATACAAAATGGTTTATGGAGAGAATACCATCCAGCAGGTTGCTGCTTGCAACAGAGGCCACATCTGCACTACTGTATACATTTAAAGCAGTATTATATCATGGCTTCCCCCAAAGGATCATGGGAGCTGTAGTTTCTCAAGGGTGCTGAGAGTCATTAGAACACCTTTAGTCTCCTCACAGAGCTACAATTTCTAGAGTGGTTTAAGAATCAACCCCTCTTTCCAGGTGAATTGGGAAGAAAGTGGGGGGGGGAGGGTTGTGTTTTTTGTTCAAAAAAGCTCAACAATTTTGGGGTGCCCTGGTTTTTACTTTTCGAAACATCTCCATTGCCGATGCCTCCCACATCTATTTTCAAATCCACAAACTGCAGGGTAATGCAGAATCAATCTGTAATGAGCTTTTATTTTTGGAATGAAGCTAGTCTCTCAATGAGTACTTCTCAGGGGCAAGCAATATGGAGAGATGAAGATTGTGTGTGCACTATGTAGAAAATGCAAGTGGCCAAACTCCATTGGTTCTGGAATACAATATGTAAAGCAGGTCTGTTACTACTCACTTCCTTGGCACAGACAAAGTTTGTGTACAGAAAGTGAAGAAAGAGGAAAAGGTGTACAGTGGCAAGGGACTTCCAGGACTCATCGGCGTTAAATTCCATCGCCAGTTATGTGATTCAAAAAAGAATGTAAGCAACATATGGACAGTTACATAAAATGCAAAGCCTACTGAGAAAAGAGAGGCTACAGTTCTGACAATGGCCTTTTCTAAACTGCATATTCTGAAACAAAGCTGCTATTTCATGGTATTTCAGACTGAGGAGTTAATCGTGCCAGAGTTCAGGCAGCCAGAAATCTGTCAGACTCAATCCCAGTGCAACCCAACATTCTTTCCAATCCCCTTACTTTGTATTGTTCCGGAATTTTCCAGCAAAGCACAAGTCAACTAGCTGGGTCTTAAAACGGAGCAGTTCATCTTAACTGCAGCTGACATTTGCATTCTGAAGAGGAATCCTGCCTTCACGCTCTGTTATCCTCCATTTGCTTGAAAGGGCCTGCACTGTGCTCTTCCAAAATAAATTCTAAAAGTTACCGAATCAAGTGCAATAAATGTAAAATGAACATATGGAAACACTTAAGGTATATTGACATGAGGAGAAAAGCGTTGAGTCATTTCTCTGGGTTCAGATTCAGATGGCTGCGTGGTGAGTGGAGGATATGGTTTTATCAGCTTCAGACTGGTGGTCCCCTTTAGAATTGTGAACTGTTGTAACATTTCTTATCAATCAATCCAGAAAACATTTCCTCCTGGCTTGGTGGGGTGGTAGGAAAATCACTTCTGATTCCTTTAAAAACAGCAACAGTGGAACAGTCTCTTTTTGACAGAACAGTTGTCATTCAGGCAACCCAGCAATTTCACTCTGGAAGCAGTTACCCGAGATACCTCAGGTCAGGCATGAGTAACTGGTGGCAGGACAGATCCAGGAGCTCCAATGGGTCTTTTATGGATTGCCAACCCAGCGGAGGTGTGGATAAAAAGAATATTAGGGCACTGTTCTGAAATTGCTGGAAACTATGGGCGGTGTGTGTGCTCTTGTGTTTGGGTCCTGCTCGTGGATTTCCCACAGGCATCTGGGTGATCACTGTGAGAACAGGATCCTGGACTAGTTGGGTCACTGGCCTGATCCAGCAGGCTCTTCTGGTATTCTTATTTAAAGCAGGGCTGACCCTCCAGAGGTTTGATGGGGTTACTCACTGGGGTTGATGGGAGTTGAAGTTCAACAACACTTCCAGGACTGCAGGCTCACCAGCCCTAATTTAAAAGAACAGTGTACTTCTATTCATGGCGTTTAAGTGCTTTCCTGGCTGAGGATCCTGCAAGAATGAAACTTAAGTTTGGAGTCGTTTTATTTCACACATCTTCTGTATCTCAGCAATTCCAAACTTCCTGCTTTCTTTTAGTACAAAATTGTGAGAAGTGCTTTAAGAAACCCACTCTGTTCTCCCCCCCCCCCCCAACTGAGGAAATACTTTGGGGAGACTAATGTTGCTTATTTGAATGTTTTACATTACAGCTCCAAGACAGACATACCTCCGTGCATCTTAAAAATGAATTTTGATGTGTTTTCTGTGCTTAGTCTTTTGTCACAACATCAACCCCCAGAAAAGTTCGCGGGTAATTAAGTTCCAGTCTAAAAATTCAACCTATAGGTGGGACCAGATCAGTTAGTATCAGAATCCACAAATGCTGGATTCCACAAGTGTCCATAGTCTGGGGTTTATAGAATCATAGAATCATAGAGTTGGAAGGTTCAGCACTACACTGCAATCGTTTGCTCACTGGAGCTCCGAAACACCACACTTAATTGGAACACATGACTATCTGTGTGACAGCTGCTTCTTACTCAGTGGGGTTCAGAAGGGGCTCCTGGCTGTTGTGGCTTATGATCCTTATCCCAATGGTTTTTCTACTACAAAAACAGTGTAGGGGGAAAACAGAAACCTGGTGGGAAACAGAGCAGGTTGAGCTATGCTGAAAGCTCAGTGAAAACCCTTGTTTGAAGCGATTAATTTGGTGACCTCTGGCCATAAGGCAGTCCTCCAATTTGCAAAGCAGAGGACTGAATGAAGGGGTGAGGGAAGGATGGAAGTAATCTATTCGTGAGGGAATGGTTGAATAGAAAATGTTTTGCTCTTGTCTCTCCACCCATACTGCTTGCTTGTAGAATAAACAGGATTATCACTTACATTCATAGCTGAAATCAAGCATTTGCTTCTGGTCCAATAAAAATAGACATAGGCCTTTGCTCTGCCCCATCTCCACCTATCCTCCGCTGCTACTTTATCTATTCGAAAGGTACTTGACAAAGCATTGTAAAGATAATACAGAAATCAGACGGTGGCATTTCCTTATGGGTTCTGGTCTCAGGAGTTGTAATATGCTTATGATGTGAAAGAGATAGGAGGTTGCTCAGGGGTTGCAGCATCCTCTGCTTGAATTGCCCTATAAAAATCTCTCTGCAAATGATAATCTACCATCTATAGTTATAAGCCTTTAAGCTGCTTATTCTGTTTTTGTGGGTTGGTGTTGTTTTCTTTAGCCTAAATATGCAACCAACTGGCAACAAATTTGCACCAAGGAGTCGTGTAATAAAATCTCAAATTAACTCCACAGGAATAAATCTTTAAAGGCCGCAGAGGACCCTGACATTTGTTTCAGATAGTAAAACCATAAAGCTTGTTCGCTTTGCAAACCAACGGTCTAGTTTTCAGCAAAGCCTTTGGCGTCTTTAAACTGGCAACATAAGAAATGGCTTCAAAGCTATGTTTGGCTATTGATGAAAATGATGAGAGTGACATTTTCACATTTTGCTTTTCATTGTTGCATTATTATAGTTCATAACTATATGTATTTATATATGGTATTTCTGCGCCACCCCATAACAGAAAGTTCTCTGGCTGGCTTACAATATATAAATTTTTTAAAAAAGAAAAGAAATGCAAACTAAAACATAAAACCAATTAAGAAAAAGGGGGGTGACATGAATGCAACAAGTGGCCCAGTTGTTCACAAAACTGGGTGAACACAAAAGTCTTCACCTGGCACTGAAAAGCCTACACAGATGGCACTAGGCAAGGTTCCCCCACCTTCATAACTTGGGTGCCACTACTGAAAAGGCAAGGGGATCCAGAGCAGGATCTCGAAAGAGGCTCTTAAGGTTGGAGTAGGTCAATATGGGGGGAGTCAGTTTTTCAGGACAGGTAGTCTGGGCAAAGCTATTTAAGGCTTTAAGGTTTAAAATCAGTCCTTTAGCCCAGAAATGGACTGGGGTCATTTGATGACCTGTTGACTGAGTGTGCACACTGATTTGTTTGCACAAGGTTTGTGAGGAGGTTTTATAATACTGGATAGTTGCTTCTTGCTTGTGTGGATGGAGGACAGAGAGAGATGTGTGAGCAAGTGGTACCTTGGTTTACGAACTTAATCCGTTCCAGAAGTCCATTCTTAAACCAAAGTGTTCTTAAACCAAGGCATGCTTTCCCATAGCGGTGAGGGACTCAATTTACAAATGGAAGTGGAACATGTTCTGCTTCCAAGGCAAAGTGCACAAACCAAAACACCTCCTTCCGGGTTTGCAGCGTTCTTAATCCAAGTTGTTCATAAACGAAGCTGTTCATAAGCCAAGGTACCACTGTATTTCCTTTTTCTCACACCACCCAGTACTGCCGTGTAGTTCCTGCAGAAGGCGGGAAAAGATTCCCCACCCCTGTTAATTATAATGCACATACGATGCACAAACAAGGGGTAAGGAGCAGCAATAGATATTGTCATTTCAACAACATCAAAGTAAATCATAATTGATGAGACATGCCAGTAAATGTGCCATTCAGATCTCATACTTGGCAAAGAGAGCATTGGATTCAATGTGTTTTGTTATTGATCATAAAACTTCCTTTTTTTAGTTAATCTGAAATTAATGTGGGATAAACATATATCTATATAAATGGGAGAACTGTTTATACAGGCTTACATTCATATAGTGGAGCTGAAATTCACCTGGACACAGTCCAGCTAGAGCCATACCCTTTTTTTACGCTCCATTGAATTCAGCAGGAGGCATTTAGTGCATGCTTAATTTTCCATTAAGATCAAAAAGATTTACTGTGCAACTTTACCTAGAAGTAAGCCCATTTAATGGGCTTACTCTCAGGTAAGTGTGCCTAGGCTTGCAGCTGTTAGGTATGCTTAGCTTTGCTAGGTCATGCTTATTATTAATTTTTTTTAAAAAAAAAACCATTGCATGATTTGTGAAAGTAGCAAATGGAGACTAAAGAGATGGAGCACTGGTGTCACATGACACGCCACCATCCACATATGGCAAGTGCAGATTAAAGCTGAGACAGACAGCTACAAGTGGGAATTAAGTGCAGTGCTAACACAGACTCTATAACAGGTTCTCAGCAGCAGGAAAGACTTATGTCAAACCTCTAATGTACAAGGATGTTAATGGAAACAAAACATTGTAACAATGTTGATTTATTGGGTCAGGCGCATCAAGACTTTAATAAGCGAATCTTTGACACAATCCCGTATAATGGCTATCTGGGCCTCTTCCAATGTATCATGTCACTCTGGTTTGGCCTGCTTTCACAGTTATTGTGGCTGCGATCCAGTGCTTGATGCTTGGTTTTCAAAACAAAGATGGGTGTATGCGTGTGTGTGCGCGCCTGCTAGTGTTCATTTCTTCATGTTGAACTCGGTGATCTAGTGGACTGGCTGCTGAATTTACAATTCAGGTTTCCCAGCAATGTGTGGGGCTTTAGCAGCAAAGTTGTCTTCCAAAATACTCCTATGGGAAAGCAGTGCTTTGAAAGGATTCAGCAGCAGCAGCAGCAGCAGCAGCAGCAATAATAATAATAATAATAATAATAATAATAATAGTGTTCCAACCATCTGACTGGGTTGCCCCAGCTGCTACTCTGTAAATACATGCATATAAGTCATAAACGAAAAGTAAAAAGCTGTTGCCTCTGTAGGTGATGTTCTTACATAAACCAAAAAACCTTTAAAAGCCTGTTGTTTGATATCGTGGTGGGAGGGGCATATTGGTGATCACCAGGCCCCTCATAAATAACAGCATAGTTCCCTAGTATCCTATTTAATGAAATTGATTTTTTTGAGCTTTCTTGGAAGCGAAGTCCTCAATCAAATCACTGTAATCCAAACCTCTCCCAATTTTATGTTCATCTGAAATCAGTGCTAATCCTGCTAAGCGTTCTTGCAACATAGAAGAGGACAGGTTTTTTGTTTTTTTTGGTTTTGATTATCAGGTTCAGCTTTGAAAATGACCTCTCACCAGATGCAACAGTTACAGGTACAGAGGGTATAATGTCATGTACTACGCATAAATTGGGGTAAATATCTTGAATATTACACTTATGAATAAACTGAAGGGCTGGCAAAGCTCTGCATTTTCCTTGAGGTTGATTATATAAGCTAAACAAGAAACAAAAAAGAAGAAGCTTGATCTCAATTTTTATTTGTTGCAGTTCCTCTTTTATGAACCCTCCCCCAGTTCCGTGCAGAGCTAAATTTCCCTAAAAATTGTCCTAAAAAGAAAACTGCAACAAAAGTAAGCATAAATGTATCATAATACATTCATTATTATCAGTCTGCAAGTGAGGCAGTTGATGTGCTGGACCACTGACTTGCTTTGGTAATGGATGGGATGAGAGCCAACAATAGGGTTGCCAGACTCAATAGAGGACAGGTGTCAGGAATATGGGCAGGAGTCAGGCTCTGGGGCCTGTAGTGCCTTGCAGGACTGGGGCCTGCCTCAGCTTGTGCTGGGGAAGCAAGGCGTGGCCGCACAGGTGAAGACCTCAGCTTGTGCTGGAGAAGCAAGGAGTAGTCACCCAGGTGAGGCCACTTGAGATCTCACTGCACCTGGTGGCAGGAGCTGGGAGGGATAAAAGCCCAGCATTTCCCTTCAGCTCTTTGCCACAGCAACGCTATCCCTGCCTGGTTGCATCTGGCCTCTTGCTGCGTGGACCCTTGCCTTGCCGACGTCTTGATCCTTGCTCCGTGGACCCTTGCCTTGCCGACGTCTTGATCTTTGCTCCGTGGACCCTTGCCTTGCCGGCATCTTGATCCTTGCTCTGTGGACCCTTGCCTTGCCGGCATCTTGATCCTTGCTCCTTGGACCCTCGCCTTGTCGACGCCTTGCTCCTCGACCCTTGGACCTTCGCCTTGCTTCTTGTTCCTTGGACCTTCGCCTTGCTTCTTGTTCCTTGGACCTTCGCCTTGCTCCTTGCTCCTGGGACCCTTGCTTTGCCTTCGCCTTGCTCCTCGACCCTTGGACCTTCGCCTTGCTTCTTGTTCCTTGGACCTTCGCCTTGCTTCTTGTTCCTTGAGCCTTCGCCTTGCTTCTTGCCCCGTGGACCTTCGTCTCTGCCTTGCTCCTTGACCCTGCAACTGCCTGCTGCTGGACCCTCAGCCCTGCACCTGTTCCTGCTTCTTCACCACCATCTTGCCTCTGGTCCTGACGCCCGCCGACCGGACCGTGACAACAGGACCTCTGTGCCTTTAATTGCCCTGCTCTCTTTTGAGTCTGGAAACCTTAAAGAGAAACCAGCAGACCCTTTGCTTGGAAATTAAACAAAGGGTCTGCTGGTTTCTCTTTAAGGTTTCCAAACTCAAAAGAGAGCAGGGCAATTAAAGGCACAGAAGTCCTGTCCTCTATTGAGTCTGGCAACCCTAGCCAACAAGCTGAAGCTCAATCCAGATACGACTGATGCACTGTTAGTGGGCGGTTTCCTAGACTGGATGGATGAGAGGTTGCTTGCTCTTGATAGGGTTACGCTTCCTCTAAAGAAGCAGGTACACAGCTTGGGGGCACTTCTGGATCCTTTGCTGTCACTTGAGGCTCATGTGACCTCAGTGGCATGGAATGCCTTCCATCTGCTTTGGCTGGTGGACCAGCTGTGCTCCCATCTGGGCAGGGATAGTCTAATGTCTGTCTTCTATGATCTGGTAACCTCAGGGTTAGATTACTGCGACACATTATACATGGGGCTGCCTATGAAGACAGTTCAGAAAATTCAGCTGGTACAGAATTCGGCGGCCAGGTTGCTCACCAGACCAAGACGGTTTGAACATATTACACCAATCCTAGCCTGACTGCACTGCCTGCCAGTTACCTTCCAGGCCCATTTAAAAGTGTTGGTTTTGACCTTCAAAGCCTTAAATGGCTCAGGACCGCAATACCTCAAGGTCTGCCTCTCTCCATATGAACCTACCCAGACCCTGAGATCATCATCTGAGGCCCTTCTTCACATGCCTGTATGAGAGTTCTGGAGGGCAGCAACACGAGAATGGGCTTTTTCTGCAGTGACTCCTAGCCTGTGGAATGCTCTCCCCAGGGAGGTTTGACTGATGCCTTCATTATACATTTTTAGGCACCAGGAGAAAAGTGAGGAGGAATTAAAGAACTTTTTTAATGAGGGTGAAAGAGGAGAGTGCAAAATATGATCTGAAGCTCAACATCAAAAAAACTAAGATCATGGCCATTGGTCCCATTACCTCCTGGGGAAGAAATGGAGGCAGAGAGAGATTTTACTTCTTGGGTTCCGTGATCACTGCAGATGGTGACAGCAGTCACGGAATTAAAAGGCGCCTGCTTCTTGGGAGAAAAGCAATGACAAACCTAGACAGCATCTTAAAAAGCAGGGACATCACCTTGCTGACAAAGGTCCGTATAGTTAAAGCTATGGTTTTCCCAGTCGTGATGTATGGAAGTGAGAGCTGGATCATAAAGAAGACTGATAGCCGAAGAATGGATGCTTTTGAATTATGGTGCTGGAGGAGACTCTTGAGAGTCCCATGGACTGCAGGAAGATCAAACCTATCCATTCTGAAGGAAATCAGCCCTGAGTGCTCACTGGAAGGACAGATCGTGAAGCTGAGGCTCCAATACTTTGGCCACCTCATGAGAAGAGAAGACTTCCTGGAAAAGACCCTGATGTTGGGAAAGATTGAGGGCACTAGGAGAAGGGGACGACAGAGGACGAGATGTTTGGACAGTGTTCTCGAAGCTACCAACATGAGTTTGACCAAACTACGGGAGGCAGTGGAAGACAGGAGTGCCTGATGTGCTCTGGTCCATGGGGTCACAAAGAGTTGGACACTACTAAACAACAACAACACTTTTGTGTGTGTGAAGGGGGTGTTATTGGTTTGTGAAGTTTTTTTAAAAAAATTGCTCTTGTTTTTATTGTGTCTTTTGTGTTTTTATCTTAAACAGCCCTGAGATCTATGGATGAAGGGGAATATAAAAAATAAAAAAATAAAAAATAAAATAAAAAAATAAAAATCGGCAACTCTGTTGAATCAATATCTCCCTCAAGCTGCTAAGAAATATAGTTGGAGCCTTTTTCAAGGTCATCATCTCCCATATTATCCGAAGATTGAACATCAAATATGAATCCATACTTCTCATTAAACTGCACCATTTGATTAAATCTGTCGTCTAGGTGAGCAATTGTTTCATCCACTCTAACATTGGAGAACTTTATGCAAAATGTGACTTTTGGATCAAGAATGGGGTCATTTCACCTTTCTTACATGCTGCGCTGGGAATGCCACTTCATTGGAATCATAAAATGTTGCAGCAATTTTTTTCAGAAGCTTCTACTGCTTTTTGAAACCCATGGTCTCAATACTCAGTTCATATAATCACGAATACCTTTCAACAGTGTCAATGCAACATCTTGCTACGTATCTCAATTTTGCATCACCTTGCTTACTCACTTGTGACAGGATGCCATACCAGATAACTGTACTAAGAAGACATGTGAATGATTGAAGCTCAGACAAAAGACCGTTGGCTTCAGTACAAGTTACACTGTCAAGGGCAGGGGCTTTCAATAATTTAATAATGGCTTTATAAATTTGAGAAGCCTTGAAGCAAACGACTTCTACACCAGTAATGCAACTCTCCCAATGAGTTTCAGGTGGCATTTTCAAAGCACATCTTAGAAATGATGTCAGTATTTTCCATCTTTTGTTGAGGATGCAAAGAGACGATAAATTCTGTGTAAATTTAAAAAAGAAAAGAGTTGAAGTTATATTGCCTCACATAGAACTTGGTTTGAGCTGTGACATCCACGGGGAATCTAAATAGTGCTAGGGTTGAGACATAACATTCTCCTTTGTATTCTAATATATTTTCCTTTCATATTGGCACCATTATCATATCCTTGACCTCTGCAGTTACCTAAGCTTCTCAAGAAGTAACTCTGTCAACCCAGCTCCACTAGAGAATTTGCATTTATGTATCCTATGAATCTTCTGATGCAGGTTCACTCTCTCCGACATTAGTATCTCTTAAAAATAAGTGTGATTTGTTCCTGATATATCTGGGGTACAATCAAGGATGATAGAATAACATTTTGATACTTTAAGTTCAAGATGTTCTTCAATATATGATTTGAGATCAGTTCAATTAATTTGCTTTGTATGTTTTTTTTTCTTAGAGGGCAGGCATTTTCTTACTTTTGGTTATAACTGACCATAACACCCACTTGTCCTAAAAAAAAAATTACTGTTCTGGCATCACCAAGGTCATTTTAAAAAAATGACCGCCAGTTCCTTGTAGAGCTAAATTTCTCTCTGCTAAGAACTGGAAGCAGGCAATGAAGTATTTTTCTCCAGTAGTCAATTTGCAGCTACAACTGAAACTGCTGTAATGCATCAATAGGTGTTTTTGAAATCAACCTTCCTTTCAGTTCATACCACTGCTTCATGCAACACGTATGACCATCTGAAACCTCATGATTTTTAAGATGCTAATTTAAGTGCTTACAGATAAGTATTCCACCAGCAAATAGCTGCCTTATCTTCTGACTAAACAGTTTATAGTAGAAGGAATAAACAGCATCACTAATCTTTGAATATACAGACACGTTCAATCCTTTGTCCATCCCTTAGAACAGGCATGTCAAACCTGCGGCCCTCCAGATGTTTTGGCCTACAACTCCCATGATCCCTAGCTAGCAGGACCAGTGGTTGGGGAAGATGGGAATTGTAGTCCAAAACATCTGGAGGGCCGCAGGTTTGACATGCCTGCCTTAGAACTTTGAAGAAGTTAGATGGTGTAAACCTCCTGCCATTGTTCACTGGATACTTGTCATTGTGAAAATAGTTGTCTCTTCATGGACTAGCTTGAATCAAGCAACCTCTGTCCATGTTGCAGAGTCTGCAGTTCACAAGGTCCTGACGGAATTACTGTATTGTCATATGTGCCACCATGGGACTGTCGGCATGGGGGGCAACAGGCATGATCCCACTCCCCCAATCTTCATAGTTGTTATCACTGGTTCCTGCATCTGAACAGGGGTAATGAAACTCACTGGTTATCCATGGATCAGGTTCTGTGCTTGCTAGGATCAGTAAATTGGGATAACCTGGTGTACAAGGCTCTGATCTCCTTGGGAGAAGGATGTGATTAAAATGCGACAGAGACAGGTAACCAAAAAACAGAAATGAGATCCCTGAAAGTCATAGAAGGCACCAGACCTGAAATCCATAGTCTCCCAGCTCTATCTCCTGAGTTGCTGTACTAAATATTTCTCACACTCCTATATACTTAGAAATAGAGAGATTTTTTCCAGTTAACTTGCCAGAAATGTCTCTTCCAGAGAATACGTAAGAATCTACGCCAGTGCATCTTAGCAATTGAAGCAAGTGGAATTCCTTTTGATCAGTGATGTTTATGGAACACTTTCAACACAGGGAGGACACACCCTCAGGAACGGCTTGCATGGGTAAAGCAGCAGACTTCCTAAGCCACGCATTGTGCTATTTTATTTGCACCGCTACAGGCTGGTTTATTTTTCTTCTTCTTCTTCTTCTGAATCTCTCCGTGTTAACGCAACAAGGAATTTGAGCTGAAATCGCTACCATCTGCATAAAGAGAGTAGCAAAACATGGTTATAACAAATGTCTTGATTTGGACAGCAAAGTACAGGGCGGCTAATGGTAACCTTTCTGTCATTAACATGAAAGATTAAAGGCTATAACGTACAAAAAATGTATTAGATGGTTTATCATTATTTTTAATGATGTTTCCAAAGCTACAGTGGGCAAGATCTCTAGAAAGGAGGAAAAATACCTCTAATTTTATTTGCATTCTTGGGAGTCTGCCCAGTCATGATTGTTACCTTTAAAATACCAGCTTTTTCCATACTCTCGGCCTAGTTAACACTCGGCAAAGGCTTTCATATAAACTCTCACTTAAATGGTCTTTTTCAAAGTAGCCTATGTTGACCTTTTACCTATAGAGTGCTGGTTCAAATCTCACTTACGCTTGGTGGAAATTTGAAATAGCGACCATATGTAATGTACTGGCTGTGAATTATGTAAAATGAACTGGTGGTTTCATTCCAGGTCCCTAAGGATTTTTAAAGAACCGTTCAGCATCACAAATTAATAATATCTAACACGTCATTCACAATCATACAGATGTGAAGGATATCCATACCAGTTGTTATGGATATGATATATACCTTAAATTTCATAGAATCATAGAATTGTAGAGTTGGAATGGACCCTGAGGGTCATCTAGTCCAACCCCTTGCTATGCAGGAATCTCAACTAAATGGCCATCTAATCGCTGCTTAAAAACCTCCAATGAAGGAGAGCCCATCACATCTCATGGTAGTCTGTTCCACTGTTGAACAGTTCTTACTGTCAGGAAGTTATCCCTGGTATTTTTTTCGAATCTCATTTCCGTGGACAGGCGGAGTCCCCCAAACCCCAGGAGACCCCTGAGCAGAATAATGACTCGAGACGACTTGCTATGGGATTAAAATTGGCCAAAACTTTATTAAGATTCAGATGTGGCTCAGGCATTGGTTGTTTATCCTTCCCAGTCCCCAGCCGGGGATCTGGGAGACTTCAGGGTTATCCAGAATGTGTGGGGATTGGGCTGGCTCTGGAGAACATATGTTCAAGCAGAGAGCCTACCCCCGTTCACCGCCACTTGAGGGGAGAGCAATGACAACCTCTCGGCATATGGCCAATGCCTCCCCTCAAGACCCCTTTAACGGGGAACCCTGGTATCACTGCCGCAAAGGGGTGCATGGGTCACCGCTTCACACCCCCCATTTAAGAAGATAGACTAAAGGATTCTGCCCAAGGCCTGAAACCACCAAAGTTGTTGTTATGTACTGAGCTGAATATGAAATTCACTCTCGACTCCGAGTACATTTCAGTTGTGATGTTTTGGGAAAGGGGAAACCCGCCAATGCAGGAAAATTCCTTTCCGGCCCTTCAGCAGCGACCTTGACATAGCAGCGCCTGCGTACCTGTGGAGAAGAGGTTAACCTGGAAAAGAAGACTTAATTGAGGGAGTGGAGGGTGGGAGAAGCTCTGGAGCTGACTTCCGCTTCCCAGGTAAGCTACACCTTGATGCAGCCTAGAATAGCTTCCCTGCCCCCCTGCTGCATCACACTGTCAACTCGCGTGAAGCTTGTGGTCTACTAAGACCCCTAGATCCTTTTCACAGGTACTCCCGTCAAGGTGTGGGCAGGGCGGTCCCTCCCCTTACCTGGCCAGTCCCTTGGCAACGCCTCCCCAGGCAGGATTGGTCGGTTAACTGAGGTAGGCGGAGACCCCATGTATCCTGCCTGGGGAAGATGGAGCCAGTGCTGAACTACCAGGAGCCGCACTGGGATCCAGGGGGCTGCGCGCGACCACGCAAAAGTCGCCCCCCCATTTGATGTGGGAAGCGGTCATGCTTGTGGCTTGAAGCCATTTAGGTCCTACCTTCCAGAGCAAGCTTTCTCCGTCTTCCATGCAACAGCCTTTTAAATATTTGAAGATGGCTATCATATCTCCTCTCAGGCTTCTCTTCTCCAGGCTAAACATACCCAATGCCTCCAACCATTCCTCATAAGACTTGGTTCCCGGAACCTTGATCATCTTGGTTGCCCTCCTCTGCACACATTCTGGCTTGTCAATATCTGTTTTAAATTGTGGCCCCTAGAACTGGACACAGTACTCCAGGTGTGGTCTGCCCAAGGCAGAATAGAGCAGGACTTCCACTGATCAGGACACTCTGCTTCTGTTGATGCAGCCTAGAATAGCTTCCCTGCCCCCCTGCTGCATCACACTGTCAACTCGTGTGAAGCTTGTGGTCTACTAAGACCCCTAGATCCTTTTCACAGGTACTCCCGTCAAGCCAAGGTGTCCCCCCATCTTATATTTGCGCAGCTGCTTTTTCCTGCCTAAGGGTAGAACCTTACATTTATTCCTATTGAAATTCATTTTGTTAGTTTTGGCCCAGTTCTCCAATCTGGTGCCAGGCAAATACATCTTTCAGTTTCCCCAGACTTAAACCTTTTATGATGCATTTATGCTGCTCTTATACCTCCCGTTTTATTCCTATATTATTTAAGTTTGTCATTTGAACTTTCCGATTTGTATTGTTTTATTGCAGGGGTGGGGAGACTGTCCTCCAGAAATTGCTGGTTTGCAACTCCCCATTAGGTCCAGCTGGCAACATCTGGAGAGCCACATGTTCCACTGTTCTTATGACATTGATTGCATTTTAACTGTTAGCCACCCTGGAAATACTTGTACTGAAGGTAGGAACATTAATTTGCAAAACATACATTCCACCTGTATACAGTCGTACCTTGGAAGTTGAACGGAATCCGTTCTGGAAGTCCGTTCAACTTCCAAAACGTTCCAAAACCAAGGCGCGGCTTCCAATTGGCTTGCAAGGCGTTCGGGAGCCAAGGTACGACTGTATATATCTAATTCAGGGGCAGCCAGAGATGCCCATCGACAGGTAGCAGTACCTTCTGTCCTTTGTCCTCTTTTTTGGTGATTAATAAGTGGCCACTCTGATGCCTTTGGACATTATAACATTATGGGTTGCATCCAACTAAGTTCCACTCCAAGGACAGCCATTGAAATGAATGGGCCCAAGTTAGTCATGCCCACCCATTTTGATGGATCTAACCGTATGTAATGAGAACATGCCACCGATGTGCCATTTTTTTAATCATCCTGTGGTGTATGTAATGTGTAGCCCACACAGCACTCCCTCCCTCTCTCTCCCTCCCCGCTCTAGATGGTCATTTCCTTTAGGTTATTTTTGATTACGCAGACTTTATTATACCAAGCTAAGCACCGTGATCTGCACTATGGATTTTCCCCCATGTAAGTTGTTAAAGCAGGTTCAGTCAGCACATTCAAGTTAGTCCCTTGTGTCCCATAAATGTAATACAACACTCAGCCCACTTTGATTATTTTTAGGATACACTTATGGATATTTGTTGGGGTGGAAGAAGGCCAGAGGGAAAGGAGCAGCAGAAAGTGGGATACAGCTGACCGTGTGTGTGTGAAAGGAATGTTAAAATGGTGACAGGTTAAGCTCCTGACTAAGACTCTGATCAAAAGCAGAACCCACATTTGAATGCTTATTCTGATTTACTTAGGGGGTGTTAGTTTAAGGGCCAAATAGCACATTTGATGTTGGAGTTCTGCGATCTGATCTCCCAGCATTTTTGTTTTTACTTAAAAACCGGCATGGAAGGTCTGAATTGGATCTGAGCAGCGGTACTGGGGAAGGAAGGCTTTAACCATCCCCTCCCCATGCCACTGGCTTCATCTAAAGCAGCGGTAGGCAACCTGAGGCCCAGGGGCCGGATGCAGCCCAATCGCCTTCTCAATCCAGCCTGCGGACAGTCTGGGAATCAGCGTGTTTTTACATGAGTAGAATGTGTCCTTTTATTTAAAATGCACCTCTAGGTTATTCGTGGGGCCTGCCTGGTGTTTTTACATGAGTAGAATGTGTGCTTTTATTTAGAATGCATCTCTGGGTTATTTGTGGGGCATAGGAATTCATTCATTATTATTATTTTCAAAGTATAGTCCAGCCCACCACATGGTGAAAAAGGTTGCTGACCCCTGTTCTAAAGCATCCCTCCAAAGTTGCTGATGGCACTGTGGTTGTGAAGAGGGCAGCCACTCCGCGGTCATCTGCAAAGAGCAAGCAAGAACAGCCATTTTCAGTATCTTGAAGTTTCAGAACAGCTGACCTAGAGATATGCTAGAAATGTGGTCTGTGAAGAGTGGGTATTTCAGAGGCTCACCGTTCATCAGAATGGAGCTTACACACACGTTTGGGAAATAAATACTTTCCACCTTTCTAGCCCAGAAATTGCCCTTCAGTTTATCAATGAAGTGGGATCACCTACTGATTAACACAAATTGTGCTCAGGGAGAAGCACGGTTGCACTCAGTGAGCTGCCAAGAGGAAAAGGGCTTCTTTTGTTATTGCTAGAATACCTGTGGCCTTCTTTGGAGCAGTATTTGAAAAATGTCGTGCTTTGCTGCCAAAAACTGCTGTATTCTAGTTTTATTTTCGTCATGAGAGTTGATTTGACTTTTTAGTCCCTGGCCAAGGGACCAAGACGTGTTGGAATGTTGACTCTCCTTCCTTGCAAAGATCATAGAATTGTAGAGTTGGAAGGGACCACAAGGGTCATCTAGTCCAACCCATTGCAACGCAAGAAACTTTTGCCCAACATAGAGCTCGAACCCACAAGCTCGAGAGTAAGAGTCTCGTGCTCTACGAACTGAGCTATCTCAGATGTGCATCAGCACTGGCAACTGATCTGTGGTTGGGGTGAGAATCATGGAACATTTCCTTCCCTTCCTAGATTTATAGGCCACTTTTCTACTGAAGCACTCGTGACACTTTGCAGTTTAAAGTATTGACACACTGTCCAAGATGCAGGACAGGAAAGGTTGTGGGGGGAGAAGAAAAAGAGGGAAAATAAGAAAATCCAGGTGCCAGCTTTTTCTTACCATTCCAATGGCCTGATGACACAATGAGGGTTGCACAATGTGGGTGCAATGAATGGTCACTGCAGCAAACCCACTTTTTAAGAAAAGCCTCTTTTTTGCAGTTAGTGAAGTGACAAGAAAATACATCAAAAAGCTTGGGAAGGATGAGTAAAAACATATACACCCCCTAGAAGCAAATCACAATGAATGCTCAACAAACAGGTGTTTTGGAAGACCCCTTAATGAACATGGCCCCAAGATCTGCGCAGGAGCACCGCAGGTTCCCTTGCTCAGCTCAGCTCAGACTTAAAGAGGCACCTTGCACTAACAACAGCTGCAAACTCTTACAAATGCCCCTGGGAACCCACGTCTGTAAGCTGCTGTACACAGGTGATTATTTTAATGACTGACAGGTATGCAGGAGACCCTCCAAAAGAATGTAACCAGCCTGAAACCTTGTGGTAAAAATACCTCATCTGGGAATTTATTCTGGAGCTGTCTTCCCCCCCCCCCCCACAATGGGTTTCATTTCCTGTAATTTAGAGCTGGATGTCTTCATGGAATATCACATGGTTTCAGTTTACACAGGAAATCAGCCACAGTTGCAAGAAAATTCTTCATCTCGTTCTCCCCCACCCACCCACCCACCCAACGAAAGTTTGCAACATTCTGGTTTCACCTCTGCTTAGAAGTCTGTGTTCTGCAATGTGATCTCTGGCTACGCCCAGAACAGCGGATTTATTTCTGGCCCTTGATAATCCCTTTATATGAATAAAGCAATGGTGTGCCCCACCCCCGGCCACCCGCTTTCCCTTTACAGCAATTATATTAATCCCAGTAGTTGCAAGAGGGAAGGGGGGGGGCTGTTCTGCAAGTTGAGGGTGAAAAATCACATTCTGAAACAGGAAGCGTGCCCATTAAAATGGGGGTTTTAAAAGGTCTAGGAGATAAAATAATAATAATCAAATTAGAATAGGAAGAATCTTTTTTTAAAAAAATAAATAAATGGGAACAGGATTAATCGGCATGGTTAAATGGGATAGTTCAAGAGGGTAGGTGCTGGTTATATACAGACTTCAAATGTTTTTATGAAGCCATGCCAATGAAAGCAAACATAACTCTACTTCCTGTATTATTTTTATTTTGGTCCCTGTATTTTACAAGGATCCAAATAATACCGCCAACACTACAAATGCCAGTTGTTGGGAATTGCAGGTGGGGTGAGTGCTGTCGCATTCGGGTCCAGCTTGCATTCTTTCCACAGGCATCTGTTGGGCCTCTGTGAAGACAACATCCTGGATTAGATGGGCCACTGGCCTGATCCAGCAGGCTCTTCTTGTATAGTTGCAACTTTTATTTGAGATACTGGAGAGCCACTGCCAGCCAGTGTGGATAGCACTGAGCTATATGGACCAATGGCTGACTCAGTATAATAATAATAATAATAATAATATACTCCGGGCAGCTTCCAACAAAATATTAAAATACAGAAATCCACCAAACATTAAAAGCTTCCCTAAACAGGGCTGCCTTGAGATGCCTTCTAAAGGTCTGGTAATTGTTGTTCTCTTTGACCTCTGATGGGAGGGCATTCCACAGGGTGGGTGCCACTACCGAGAAGGCCCTCTGCCTGGTTCCCTGTAACTTGGCTTCTCGTAGCGAGGGAACCGCCAGAAGGCCCTCGGTGCTGGACCTCAGTGTCCGGGCAGAACGATGGGGATGGAGACGCTCCTTCAGATATAAGCATCTGTGTTTGGTATAACCTCCTCCTTCTATAGATTTTCATTTGTGAGATTTGGATATAAGAAAGGACCACTTTCATTTGGTGTGTTCTCTCTCGTTCTCTCTCTCTCTCTCTCTCTCTCTCTCTCTCTCTCTCTCTCTCTCTCTCTCTCTCTCACACACACACACACACACACACACACACACAGGAATCCCTTCTCAGATGGTGTTGGCTACAATGCTTACAGGTGTCAGCTAAAAGTAAAAAAAGTGTGCTTTTAAAAAAAACCTACTATAGTTCTATGTAATCAATGCAGAATCAATCAATTAATTGATAAACAAATTAAAATTCATATGATTAATCAAGCTTATGATGATTAAGATAACTTCAGTCTAGTGGCAACCTATGAATTACTCACCTGAAGGAGCCTCTTGGTTGTAACCAGCATGAAGGCAGAACATCCTCGCCTGCACATATCAGGGTAGCAAGATGCAAATGGACCACCACTCCTGCCCCTGAATGTGCATGAAAGAACTCTTCAGACAGAAAAAGAGCTCCCGGCCTCTTTCTGCTCGCTTATCTGCTGTTGCTGGTGTCTTTTCCTTCTCCAGTGTGGAAGAGCTCTTTGTTAAAGGGCAAGGACGGGCCTGACCCACTAGATTATCATAGGAGGGAGCAGGATGGTGTAGTGGTTAGAGTGAAGCTCAGTGAGTGACCTTGGGCCAGTCCCTTAGCTCTCAACCTAACTTCCCTCACAGGGATGGAGAGCTATGTGTACTCACAGCCCTGGAAGAAATGGCCTTTGATAAAGGGTGGCTTGTGAGTGCTATAGATACTGATTTACACAACACCTTTCTTTGATACTCTCTGCCGGAAGACTTTCAGCATTTAAGTCTGGGCAACTGACTTTCTTATCTCATTGGCACAACTTTGGACCAATGTGGACTAAGGAGGAACTAGGCCAATCTTGCCAATCATTTGGCAACAGGAATATTGAGCTTGGAGGAGGCAGGGAATGCTATGATTCTTCAGGGGCAGAGAGAATATGCATGAGGATATTCTTTGCCTTTTCATTATAGAGGATCTAGGATAGGAGAGGTGGAAATGACCTCTGGTTGCCAGAGTGGCCTAGACAGAGACATCAGTCTATGGCACCCAGCGAGCTTTGTGGGTAAGTGGAGGTTTTCACCAGGGTATATGTGCTCCAAGTGCTCTGGAAGACTCATTTGTTTTGGCAAACATTCCCCTGAACTTGAACTTTCAATTTAATAATTCCTTTTAACTGTTTCAATGGTTATGTTAGCTGGCTTGTTTTATGGCTTGGTTTTTTAAAAAAACTATCTGGAAGGACAGATCCTGAAGCTGAGGCTCCAATACTTTGGCCACCTCATAAGAAGAGAAGACTCCCTGGAAAAGACCCTGATGTTGGGAAAGATTGAGGGCACTAGGAGAAGGGGACGACAGAGGACAAGATGGTTGGACAGTGTTCTCGAAGCTACCAACATGAGTCTGACCAAACTGGGGGAGGCAATGGAAGACAGGAGTGCCTGGCATGATCTGCTCCATGGGGTCATGAAGAGTTGGACACGACTAAACAACAACAAAATCAATGTTTTTAATGCTTTGATGGAATCATTTTGTTTGTGCATTTTAATTATGTATGGATTTTACCATTGATCTTGTAGACCACCTAGAAGCCATTTTGGCACATAAATGGCATACATATATATTGATAGCAACAGCAGTTGTTCCCTGTGTAAGGCAGGCTAATAGGAGCCTCAGTATTGATAAAGGGGTTGTGCCCTCTCTCATTTTAGCCTCACAACAATCCTGTGAGGTAGGTCAGGCCAAGAGATGGCAACGACTGGCCTACAGTTACCCCATGAGCTTCATGGGACCTGGGGCTGCCTGCTCCAAATCCAACAAGTTAACCTCTGTACCACATGGACAAAGGTTTACATTTCCCCCTTCAAGTTCCCTCGGATGTGATGCATGGCTCAGTCTTTTGCCTACAATCTGCAATAAACTGCAAGATGGATTACAATTGAGGATTACTCCATAATCATCATACGACCTTGTGTGGATCAGAGACTGTTGAACACACAGTAATTTTGGACACAGTTAAATCACTGCAAGGTGACTTCCCTCTGCGTTTCTCCCAGGGTAAAGCTTCTGACAACGAGATCCCTAGGTTTTAAGGAGGCGAAAAGTGTGTGTGTGTGTGTGTGTGTCAGCTGCAGAAGGTGGTTTTTAACATTGTGTTTTAATTGTTGTGACCTGCCCTGGGACCTTAGGGTGAAGATGGGGAATAATAATAATAATAATAATAATAATAATAATAATAATAATAGCTTTCCGTTTTCTTGTTTATAAAGTAGCTCTTGCAAATGAAAAGCTCTGTTCACACTCCATTGTTTGAAAGAGTCTTCCTTTTGTATATCTTGTGTGTGTTTGCCCAGCTGAACAAACTTCCTAGCAGATGTCTGGTGTAGGATAACTAGATTTAGGCAGGGGATGTCTCCTGTCTGGATGTCCTGCAGCGTGAACTTAAGATCCCTTATTATGTCCTTCCTGGCTTAACAAGGAAGTAGCCTTAATGTGTAGGGTAAGGAATATATAATCAACACTTGTTTTTATTAAAAAGCCAGCAAAAGGTGTCCTTCCATTCTTCTGCAGATCCCAGGCAGGGTAAACCAACCAGCTGAAGAGGAAGCTTGCAAGAATGACCCATTTCCTTGGGGAGCTTGCCTCTCCCTACTTCATACCTTCCCCTTTTGAGTCAATATATCAAGCATATAGTGCAGTCAGTTCGATCAGTGGCGCTATTTGGACTCATCCATGGGCTGCCCATTTTGGGTTGTTATTGAATCGCCTGCAGGAGTTAGCAAAGGTACCCCAAACTCAAGGAGACCATGAACCTGCAGTAATGGAAAATAGGGATAGTTGGGAATGACAGAACATAAATGGATGAGCAGACCTCCTGGCCAATGTTATTTCTGAATGTGCCTTCTTGTGCTTGTCTTTGTCTAGCATTTGCAAAATCAGGGCGAGCCATTGAAAATAGAAGTCCGGCCCAAAGTTGGTAATACTACGCCTCGCAATGCGAGGGCGCGCTTGAAAAAAGAAGGCTCCCCTTCAAACTTGACTGTGTCAGAAATGTTGGGAGAATCTGCAGTGGAAGGAGCAACCTCGAGACAGAAGCTGGTGAGTTTTCTGTGCTGCCAAAGCAGAGGGATGCTAGCTGTTATACAAATGTCAAATGGAAGGGGTGGGATCCAGGATAGCCCTATCTGAGCATCGTAATGGCATCTTGTTGTGAACTGGGTAAGCAAAATCACACAGCATATGTTTCTCAGAATCATAGAATCACAGAATTGTGGAATTTGAAGGGACCCCAAGGGTCATCTAGTCCAGCCCCCTGCAATGCAGGAATCTCAACTTAAGCACTCATGACAGATGGCCATCCAACTTCTGCTTAAAAAACCTGCAAGGAAGGAGAGTCCACCACATCCCAGCAGAGTCTATTCCAGCGGACTAGATAAGTAGTGCTAGATATTTAGCTGAGCTCTCCCTGGTGTTGTTAACACCTTTAGCTCTCAGAATACAACACCCATATTAACATGCTTCTAGATGGAGTGAGATGCTGTCTCCCCCCCCCACCCTCCGGGAAAAAGACATCTGACACAGTGGAGCCTTTTCCGTTCTGGAATTAGCATGACTTGACAAAGGTTGGCAGTGTAGTGGATACACAGAAACAGCAACTTCCTTGGCAACCCAGCACAAACGCTCCTTGTTAGAGTGAGGAAACCGGCTAAGTACAGCATGACTGCCTTATCTGTTAGATAGCATGGGGATGTTTGTGTATATCTAGTGTCTGAGAATTAGCCTCTTTGAAATGGCCAGAGAGACTTCTGGTTCCTTTAATATATATCCTGTCCAAGATGCTGACTATTTTGCTGGGTGGGGGTGGGGAAGAGATGCTGCAGGAGACCCAAAAAGAAACCATCTCTAATCTGAACCCAGATGGTAGCAAAGAGCAGGAAACATTAGGTAATATAGCAAATAAGATGCATTATTATTGTTGTTGTTGTTGTTGTTGTTGTTGTTGTTGTTGTTGTTGTTAAACTATGACATAATCTGTGAGGTGGAAACCAAAGTCAGGAGGCCCCATAAGATCGTTAAGACTTTGTGTCACTGGGGTCTTCATTGGAGGAGTCGGGAGTCGTGGCTTGGGTCTGGATCAGACACGACACGTTGTGGCAGTTAAGCGTCCTAGCATCCGCACAGTCTCCAAGACAGTCAAACAAGCATAAAACCAAGGCTAGAGTGTAGATATGCCCAAATGGGTGGAACGTTTTGGGAAGATTCTTCTTCAGTGGCCTTTGTCATAAACGTTCCATGCGTAATGATCCCACAATTTGTCATCTTATAACTGATCAATTTCTAAACTAACTCCCAGGAGTCCTTGGGGGGGGGGGGAAGCCATGTTCTTTAGACATGCTTCAAATGCGCCCCCCCCCCACCAGCAATTAGATTCTGTAGAGTTTGAAAACGGCAACCAAACTGATCAGGTGGGTGGAGTAACTCTCGTATAAGGAAAAGTTACAGCATTGGGACTTTTTTAGCTTAGCAAAAAAGTAACTTGTGACATGGCAGAAATTTATAAATATTATGCATGGCAGGGAGAAAGAAGACAGAGAAAAGTTTTTCTCCCTTTCTCATAACACTAGAACTTGTGAGCACCCAATGAACCTGAATGCTGGCAGATTCTGGGCAGATATAAGAAAGTAGCTCTTCACAGAGCGCATAGTTAAACTGGGGAACTCACTGCCACAGGAGGCAGTGATGGCTACCAACTTAGATGGCTTCAAGTCAGAATTAGGCAAATTCACAGGGGGCAATGCTATCACCAGCCAGGTCGACTGTGTTCTACCACCGTAGTCAGAAGCATTATGCCTCTGAATACCAGTTGCTGGGTATCTATCACAGGTGGGCATGAGGGCTGTTGCACTCATATCCTGCTTGGGGGCTTGGCATTGTCTGCTGTGAGAGCAAGATGCTGGGCCAGGTGGCCATTGGCCTGTTTCAGTTCTATGGCGTGCATGCAGGCCGGGTGCCCATGGAGAATGCATCAGTGCCATGCAGCGCAGGAAGACAGACAGAAGTGTAAACCTGATTCTGTGTCATCTCATCCATGCGTGCAGGGCCCTTCTGTTCTTTCTCCAGGTCTGCTGCGCACTTCTCGGGCCACCTGTGGCACCTCACCTGCCGTTCCTCCTGAGGCTGCCCTGGTGCCTACCATTAAGGACTGCTCGGCGCCAGAATCCCCTTGCTGGAACACTGCAGATCCAGGCAGATGCATTGCCACCCCGTGCTAGATCTTTAAATATGCTGACAACGTTACTGCTTATTTATTCCGGTCGCATTTTGAACGAGAGAAGCAAAAGCCTGCTGGTATTGTGCCAGAAATGCGATATATATAATGATGTTGTTTAGCAGCAACTGTCTCACTTGGTGCTGTTGACAGCAAAATAAATTAGTGTGATAAACATAATTTCTCAAAAACAGCTAAGTCAAAACAGATGGTTTAAAATATTTTGGCAGGGCCCATTAGCCCAGGTTTACATGTATGTGGAGACATTAGTTCTGCTGATGACATATGGCGCCTATTTACTATTTTCGCAGCGAAATGCTCTTGTCTACAGCTTTATCACGGAGAAAGAGGTTGAAGGGTTGTTTAGCTTTAGTTAACAGAGATCTATTACTTTCTAATTTACGGAAGGAGAAATGGGGAGGGACGGGGAGAGGGGGAGGGACGGGGAGAGGAGGGAGGGTAGCCATAGTAATAATTCAAGGAACAGCGGAGGGAAGTGGAGGATAATGACACATTTGTACACTGACACAATAGAGTATTATTGAATGCTAATAGCTACTTGTATAACAAAATGATGGGTTGCTTACTTTGCTCACTGTGTAGAAGTTATCTTCCTCCCCGTCAGCTCATGCCATCCACAGCATGAGATATTCCCCAATAATAGTAACACTTCCCAATAGCACCAGCCTTTCTTGCAAGTATTCGAAGCCCTTTGAAAACACTAGTTTAGTGATCCTCAAAAGTTGTCTAGTAAGGTCACACAACAGTACTAGTATTCCCTGTACTGGAGATGGGTTGTGTATGTGAAGATGTGGAGAGGCAGTAGCCCCTACTAAGGATATCAAGATGAAAAGCATCTAAGGGTCAGGGCTAGGCAATCAACTTGGCACTTTGTGGCTATGGCTTGGAAGTGACTCTGATGCTGCGCAGTGACTGGGCACAGATCCGTGATTAGTCTGGAATGTTTCGGGGCATGAGGTGAGGGCTGCCACCTTGCAGGTCTGGTCAGTGTCTGCACGGGAGACTACCTGGGAACCTCACAAATGCCACCTTTCGAGTGCCAGGGCAGGGAATACATGTACAAAATAAATGCACAAATGAATGAACAAATGGCTGCATGGTTCTTTCAGCATCCAGCTAACCTACAGTTATTCTTGATTTAGAGCTCTTTGGTAGTAGAACAGACAGCCTCGAGAGGCAGCAGGCTCTCCTTTTCTGAAGGCATTTAAGCAGAAGGAGGACAGCAGTGGTTCGGGATGCTGTAGCTGTAGATCTCTGCTCTGAGCAAGGGGTGAGACTGGGTGAACTCCAGTGACCCTTCCAACTCTTGCATTCTATGATTCTTCTTTGGCACTACCAGGGGTCTTGTAAGGGGATGTGGGGGGGGGAGCCCCAAGGCTTTTGGATCTGCTGCCTCTTTGAGCTCAGAAAAATGATGCAAGATTGTCATTCCTAAACGGAACCACGTCAGGATGGGTGTGGGACGGGGTGTGGATCTGCAGCAACAAAACATGTGCCCAGGAAGCTAGCATTGCTCAAACACAGGGAGGACAAGGCCACTCCACTAGTTTTTGCAATGGGCCTCTTAGCTGCAGGTTTGGGTATGATCCCCTCCCCCCACTCTCTCTTTTCAAGGTCCTTCAGTGCTCCCTTGCCTACCATGTCTCTGGGCAATTTGGTCTAAGCTGTCTTGTTGCTCTGTATTTAGTACAGCTTGTCTTTCATATTCCTGAGGTGTGTGGGTGGGCCTCCCTGAAGTTCAGGGGCTGAAGGTTTGCGTGGGTGGACATTTTCTGGAGTAGTCCAAGGCTGCCCCCATCTTCTAAAAACTTTTTTTAAAAAAACACAGCCTCACACACCTATAACCATTCAGCCACACAACCCTCCCACCTGCTTTCTGAAGGGCCATTCCAAGTACCATTTCTACAGGTGAGTGGTGGCTGAGACCTAGGTGTCAGTTTTATTGGTCCTAATTTCTTTAAGGGAAGAGCCCTTTAGCAGCTTTCCCTGTGGTTAAGTGAGGTGGAGCCACAGAACATCCAACCTCCTGCACTTCTCTGCAGTCAGGGTTGTTTGTAAGGAACAGCTGTCAGCGATTCTCCTAGGAGAAAAATTTGAGCAGAATCAATACATTTGATAGTGAAAGCAGTAAGAACTTTTACGATGTCTTGACTTAAATAAACCAGCCAGCAATCTTTTCCCCTCCTCACAGTTCAGTTAAAAAGACTGTAATAAAGTATTAGTAAAACATAGTTTAATTGATGTTTAATGACTTCCAATATATTTCAAATGGCCATTCACAAGTTATTTTTTTGACATTTATTAGGAGCCATTAGATAACAATTTCATTGTGATTTTTATGACATAAATCTGATGCGTAAAATATGATGGATTGATAGATAAATTATAATGTAATGGGGTTTTGGAGTGAGGGAATTAGGCTATCTTGCAGATCTGTTTTCGGTGTCATAAATGAAAGGAATATTGTTTTAAAAGGTTTGTTTATACCTCTTGGCTTTCATAATGTGCTGTAAAAATACGTGTGCGGCAAGCTGTTAACACAGATTAAAAAGTAGGAAAAGGGGCAAACAAATGTTAAGCGAATTGTGTCAACCCCTGAGCCTAAGTTGCACATAAATGAACAAGTTCAGCAAGATTGTGATTTTAACTCACACACGAAAGGAAAGTTTTACTCTGCATTTTCTTGACACTTCCGTTTATTATTTCCTTGGCTTAAGGGGTCTTCCAAAACACCTGTTTGTTGAGCATTCATTGTGATTTGCTTCTAGGGGGTGTATATGTTTTTACTCATCCTTCTCAAACTTTTAGATGCATTTTCTTGTCACTTCACTAACTACAAAAAAGGCTTTTCTTAAAAAGTGGGTTTGCTGCAGTGACCATTCACTAGGAAGGGAAGGAAATGTTCCATGATTCTCACCCCAACCACAGATCAGTTGCCAGTGGTGATGCACATCTGAGATAGCTCAGTTGGTAGAGCATGAGACTCTTACTCTCGAGGTTGTGGGTTCGAGCACTTTGTTGGGCAAAAGTTTCTAGCATTACAAGGGGTTGGACTAGATCAGCGTTTCTCAACCGCTGTTCCGCGGCACACTACTGTGCCGCGAAACGGTGGCTGGTGTGCCGTGACGTGCGGCTTGTTTCCCGGGCGAGAGCGCAAACCTGGCTGACGAGAGAAAGCTCCACTTCCGCCACCCCCACACGCCGTTGAGGGAAAGGGAGCCAGAGAAAGGACTACAGTTCCCAGGGGCTCCTTTCGGGCAACTGTTCTCGCCGCTTGCTCTCGCGAGATGGCCTGGCGCCGCTCTGTTCCCCAACCCCACCTCTCGCAAGTTCGCGCTCGCTTGCGGCGCGGTGGTTGAATGTGGGGCGGTGGCGGCGATGGCAGCGCGCTCCGCTGCCTCGTCTCCTCCGACGTTCGTCCGGAAGCTCCGTAAGTGGTGGATCCTCCGAAGCCTTTCAGGCTAGCGGAGACGAGTGCGCTGGAGCCGCAGCCGCTGCTTCTAGGGGCGCCGGAATGAGCGGCAGAGGGGAACTTTCTTCCAGGTGTGCCTCGTGATTTTTTTCATGTAACAAGTGTGCCTTGGCCCAAAAAAGGTTGAGAAACACTGGACTAGATGACCTTTGTGGTCACTTCCAACTCTACCATTCTATTATTCTGTCTGAAAGCATGGAAAAAAGTCTTGAGTTCAATCCCTGGCATCTCCTGGTAGAAGTGGGAGAGACTATTGCTTGATACAGGGCCGGCTCTAGGCCTGGGCTGGGTGGCGCAATGCACCAGGGCGCCTGGCCACCAGGGGCGCTGCGGCGCCAAACTCCAGGTGCTAGCGGGCAGTCAGCGCCGCCAGCTGTGTGCACTCGCATTGTGCACGCCGCGCATCCCTGCCCGGGCCGGCGCCACCACTTGAGATCCCCCTTGATGACGGGCGACCCAGTGCCCCACTAGCCAAGCCGCTCCTGCCGTCCACTGCGGGGAGGATGAGGAGGGGGCACGCTGGCATTTCCTGCCCACCACCTGCCTGGAAGCTCGGCTGCAGCTCTTGCTACCGCCCCTGCTGCTCGCCACCTTGCTGTGCTGTGGCGCGTGCTGCTCCTCAAGTAAGAACTGCAGCCTGGCGGGTAACTTGGCCGCGCACTTTTGCGCCCGGTCTGGAGACCGAAAGAACCCTGCGAGGCGGGAAAAGAGCAGGCAGAAAAAAATCCCAGTGCAAAGTTCTCGAGGGTTGGTGGGGAGAAGCCCCTCCTCGTGGTGCGGTGCAAGTTTCTAGAGGGGTGGGGTGTTTTTTGGTTGGCAGGTGGTGGGCAGGAAATGCCGGCGTGCCCCCCTCCTCATCCTCCCCGCAGCAGACGGCAAAGTTGCAGTGGCAAGTGCGGAGATGGGCGGGCGCGACGGCCGCTTTCCCAGAGAAATGCTGCCCCTCTCCTCCTCTGGGCGCTTCCCAGGCGCTTGGTCCCCATCGCCGCCACCGCCGCAGCGCCAATGACAATGCAGCGGCAACAGGTCTGGCGCCTTGCGAGGTGCAGCTGCTTGAACGAAGTGTGTGTGCGCCCCCCCCCCAAGGTAGTGCATGCCTCCGGCTTTCCGGCTGGGAACGGGGGGGGGGGGCGGGGCGCCGGCGTGATCTCTGAACCACGGCGCTGGATAGGCTTAAGACGGCCCTGGCTTGATACTCAGGAGAGCTGCTACCAGTCAGGGTTGACGATATTGGGCGAGATGGATCTATGGTCTGACATATAAGTCATTTTCCTTTGTATCCCTATAGAAGCAGTGTGAAAATGCTCTGCTGTTATATCCTGTGTGTGTTTGTGATCTGCAATTACCAATATATTTTTGCTTTGGTTTAGTCACAAAGAAATGCAGGGTATACCATTTTGAAATAGGCAAGCAAACAGCGAATCTACAAAAAGTCACACACAACCTATGTACCTCCCTTCGGAGGCTAGACTATCTCTCACTAACACTTTTGTCCCAGGGATTTGGGAACGAAGCATTTGTTGGGGTACTTGTAGCCTCTGAGCATGTTGGCTTTCCTCGGCAGAGAAGTCAATATAGGCACTGATTTCTGTGTTTGAGAGAGAAAAAACTCTTAAGTTCCCTTAACAGAACTCATTACATTACCGGGCAGCTACGTGTTTCTCCAGTTGAACAAGGCAAAAAAGTTTTGACATTTTCCCCACCCCACCCCCTGGGTGTAGAGCAATCAAAATGGACAATAAAACTTGCCAATTTATGAACAGCTAAAATATAGGCCTATGGGGAGGTGTGTCAACCTCATTCAGATTGATGGCCATGGGGAGTCCCTCTGTTGGAGAAACAAGATAACTTTGAAACAAGGCGAGGAGGAGGAGGAGGACGCCAAGCGTGCGTAAGACTTGGCCGAGGAGCAAAGCCCAGATTTTTCGTTGGGTAAGTTTTTCCTAAATGCCTTCTATAGAAACTTCAAACATTTTTTCCAAGCAACGCTCCAGGTAAAGTCCCTTGACTTGCGTATCTAAAGAAAAGCACTTTAGTGGCAAACCTCAGGAGCAGATGTCAGCATTTCTGGGACTCATTTGACGTCACTGAAACCAGCACAGGTGGCCCTGCTGGCTGGGCGATGCCAGGCAGTGGTTGCAAAACGCTGCAGCATCTCGTCGTAGTTTCCCGGAAAAACCAAAACAAATCAATTCCAGCAGCTAATAAAGAGAGCCAAGGGGAGATTGTGGAACTCTGCGGCTGGCATTGAAGAGTAGCTGTAAAATCCAGACTCAAAACTTTCTTAAAAGACAAACAAACCCAATTACATTTAAATAGCAAAACCCCGGTGTTATTTATGATCAGAATTCCCCCCTATTTGTTCATATTTATCAAATTAATTCACACGATTAATACAATTTGGAAATTAAGTAGTCGGTGCATGTTTATATTTATTTATTTCAACCTTTTATATACTGCTTAACACGCTCCTGTACCACTAGTGCAAATGCAGCCCCCACACTCTCTCACATGGGCAAACCTTTCTGGACAGATATTGTCACTGTGAGGAGAAGACAGAAGGCTTGAGTTTCTGGAACTTGAAAGACTCCCTTCTTCCGCATGAACCTGCCTCTGAACCAGTATCTTCATTGCCTCAGTGGTGCCTTTTCTTCAGTGGCGAGTAACCAGGGAAAGGGCCTTCTTAGTGGTGGCACCTGACGTATGAAAATGGAGTCTCACTTTTAAGTTTCAGGCACCAGATCAAGCTGACTTCTTCGCTTTTATTAATCCAGGCATTTTAGTCAGTTTTCTTGCCTGATGATTTAATGCCAAATGATTTTATTTCTATTTCGCCCTGGTTCTGTAATTCATATCTTGCCTCTGTTTTCATCTTGATGTTTTTATTATTATTATTATTATTGTTTTTGAGCCCCTACTATTATTTATTGTTGTTGTGCACTATATTTAATTTATTATGCATCCTTTTGTATGCTTTATCTTTTAAATCATCCTGCCACCTGCTTTGGAAGCTTGCTTTCAAACTGAAAACCAGGCAACTGATAAAACAAAACAAAACAAAACCAATAGCTGTTCCATTTAAGGCATTCTCCAGCTCCAGGTACAAAGCGCGGTCGCTGGACTTGGGTGATGAACGCTCACCCTGAGGCTACAGAGAGCAATGGAGGGGAGAGTGGTTAAAAATCTTCTTTGACATGATGGTGAACCACAATACCCAGGAAGCAGGAAGAGATATTTCACCCCCCTCCACCTCATTTGCCTGTTGTGCCTTGGGAAAGGAAACATGCCCCGCTTGCAAGAGAGCAGCCAATGTGAAGGGCGACAGAAACAGAGCTGCTATTTAATTCCTTTTCGCTCCTTGAAGTTCACAGCCGAGCGGGATTGTTCTTTACAGTGAAAGAAGAAGTCCTGGGAAAGGGTGCAAAGGATTGTGCCTCATCCCGTGAGAAACCCTTCCTTTAATTAGGAAAAAAAAGGACCTCTGTGGGGGTTGGGTCTCATCCCCTCTGTGTTCCTCACAGGCACTTTCGGTGTGTTTTACCAGTTTGGCAGCATATTATTGCTGAGGGGGTTGTGGTTTGCAGAGCACAGGCTTTTCCTCGTGGACAGTTCTGGGTTCAGTTACTTGCATCTCCAGTTACAAAGAAATCTCCAGTTACAAAGAAGTAGCTGATGGAAGAGCCCTTTCTTGACCTGAGAGACCTTGGACAGCTGCTGCCAGTCAGAGCAGGAAATACTGGGTTAGATGGCCTGACCCTCTATTTAATTCTTACTCTGTCAGCTAGGCCCCCTTCCTGTTGAACTTCCACAGGACCTTTTTAAGTTAAGTTTTCTTACTTAATTTTAATCTCGGGTCATTATGCAAACTGACATTCCCATCTATTAGCCACACATAGAGAGTGCCTCTATGGACTGCACCCAGTGAGGTAAGATGAGCAATGGCTTAAATACTAAGGGGGATGGGCACGATGGCAGCCTTCCTCCCGAATCGGGAACCATAAGGAACAGGGAAGAAAGAAATTAACAGGAATCCCGGGGAAGGAACGAGAGTTTGAAGTGTCGGCGGCGCAAGGCCTTGATTTCGCAAATCCAGAAAAAGCCTCAATCCCATTAAAGCTAACAGCCACCACAAGGCAAAATGGGATGATAGAGGAGCATTTGGTGATGCTTTGCCTGGCTCATGGCCCACCTCTGTGTTACTGCAGCAGAGCTGCAACTCGTCAGGTGATCTGGCATAAGGGCCTTGGATTGGCCCAAAGGGGTGCCAATCGTGGTGCCAGGTGGGTGCCATCCATTGCGGCAGCTGCCTTTGGGAGGGTGGCTTCCTTCTCAACCTCTTCTGCATCAAGATTGGGAGTGGGGAACTTTTTTCACCCAAGGGCCACAATACCTTCTGGGCAAGCTTCTGGAGGGGGCGCGTGCCAGTGGTGGGAGGGGCCACCAGGAAAAGTTGGTGGAGCAACATATGTAAATTCGTAGAATAGCCTGGTTTTCTACACATGCTACTCTCGCATCCCTCTCTGTCCTTCATCCAGACAAGCAAGACGCATTATTGGGGTTCAAGGGCATGCAAAACACTCAGGGGGTGAGGGGAAAAGTGAGGGGTGTGTCCTGGGGAGAGTTCTGAGGGCCAGAGAGAGGGGCCTGGAGGGCCACAAGGGGCCGCAGAAAGCTGGCTTATACCGTTGGCCCATCTTAGCTCAGTATTGCTTACACTGACTGGCAGCTGCTGTCCAGGGTTTCAGGCAAGGCACTTTCCCAGCCCTATCTGGAGATGCCAGGGATTGAACTCTGGACTTTTTTTGCATGTAAAGCAGATGCTCTCCCTCTGAGCTATGGAGAGGTTCCCCACCCCTGACCAAGAACCTCTGGCCACTCTGCTGGAGGTGAGAACAATAATTACTTCTGCGCCAAATATTTTCTTTCCAAAACCAAAGCCAGGAGGAGTAAAAAAAAAGGCATGGTAAACTCCCCATCCTTACCAAGTAAAATGAGAGAAGCACCCACCCCATATTTCTGGGCACTACCTAATAAAGGGCAGTTGGGCTCACAGGGGGCATTTAGCCTGAATACTAAATAGAGCCTGCCTTTTCATGTGTGCAGATTTCCTTATGGGCCTACTTTGAGAGCAATCCAAAACCAGAATGGCCTTTTGTGCATTACACCGCTGCTCTTGTTGCCAAAAATTATTGCAATGACGTAAGAAAGGGTTATGCCCTCCATGGGGTTCCTGCTGCAGCTCCTACCTGCCCCAGCCAGCACTTGCTCTCGAAGGCACCAGGTTGGGGAAGGCTGCTTTGCTCAAATAGCACCAAGCCTTATTGTTGCTGGCATTACGAGATTCTCAGCAAGGGTACCTGAGGGTCTTCCTTCCTTTTTCATGGTAACAATCCTCCCCCTCCCCAACCAGTATCTCCAATTAGAGATCGCTGTTCTCTCTCCTCTCAAATTTGACTTCAACAATTTGGATCAAAAGCTGGCTCAGGGATGTGAATCCTGGATCTCAGCCAGCAAACTTGCCTTTGCCAGCAGAGAAAGAGAGAGGTGGCCACAGAGTGGTATGAGAATTAGGCTTCTGGAAAGAAAAAACCCTGAAAGTAGCATCCAAAAATCCTGGGAGCCACTTACGGGGTGGGGTGAGGGTGGAATCCAACATTGCTGTCCAGTTTTTGGTTTGTTTGTTTTGTTCATTTTTTACAAAGCTTACAAGGTTGTGTTCCATCCTCGCCTGGGTCTTCTACAAATACAACAGGAGATCTGAGAGGCATTCTTTGACCGTTCCTTCAAAGCGAATTGTTTGTGCAGTTTACCAGGGCAATTAAGAACAAGACTCATCAGTGTGAGTCACACTGAACCTTTATTAAAGACTCCACTCTGGCTCCAGAGTTTATTCTGCGCACAAGGGACTGGCAAACTTGTGTTTGGAACCGGCAAAAAAGAAAGCATCTTATTAGCATCATAGAATGGTGGAGTCGGAAAGGACCCTCCTTGCACAAGGGTCTCAGTCACTTGCCTTGAGAGATGGGGAGGAGGCAGAATGTATGCAGGGACAAAGGAAGCTGCCCTGCACTGAATCAGACCACTGGTCCATCTAGCTCAGCATTGTCTACACTGATGGGCAGCAACTCTTCAAGCTTCCAAGGAGGGGACAGTCCAAGCCCAGGGCGGAGATGCCAGGAATTGAACCTGGGGCCTTCTGAACGCAAAGCGGATGCTCTACCACTGAGCTAGGACCTTCCTAGCAGACCTTCCCCAGGCATTGACTCAGCCCCATTTGGGTCAAGCAACAGGATGCTCATCCACCTTTGACATTTGCAAAGAAAGATGGCCCGTAGCAAATTGCATGGTGTGGGACCTAGTGTGGTGTGGTGGTTAGAGTGTCGGGCCAGGACCTGGGAGACCCGGGTTAAAATTCTCACCGTGAGACCTTGGGCTAGTCACTATCTCTCAGCCTAACCTACCTTGCAAGGTTGTTGTGAAGATAAAATGGAGAAGGGGGAGATGTTTGTGAACACAGCCTTGAGCTCCTTGGAGGAAAGTGGTATGGAAATGCAGTATCAATCAATAAATGCTGTGAGCTACTATCCAGGTCAAAACCTAAGAGAAGTTTGGCTTCAAGACGGCAAAAAGATGCTTTGAAATCATGGTTTGATTGTCACACTCAAGTACATCTGCAGCAACCTAAGCATTAGAAGCAAAGCCTGCAGATCAGGTACAAGTTGGGAAACATGTTTTTTTTTATTATTATTTCTGGATTCTCAGTCCAAGCCTATGGGGAGTGGTAGAAATATCTTTTCTCTCTCCCACCCCCACCCCCCTGGCCATGCATATCATGAGCGATTCAATGCATGTCTGGGCTCTGATACATTCTTATATAAGCATAAGAAGCAGTGGTTGTCATACAGTCCCTTGTTTGGGAGGATTTTTGTCTAGTAACATCTGTGGGGAAGGTATGACACAAACTGTTCTGTATTTTTCACTTTAATTCTCCTCTTGACCAAAAGTACAGCCAACTTTTTTTGTAACGTCAGGTCTGCTAGAGACAAAGGTTAAGGTTTCAGCAGGCCGGACCTGGCTGCCTTTTGCGCTATCCACATATGTACCGTGTATGGTTCACATCTATTCCATTCTGCTTGTTTGGCAAACATTGCCTCCAGCAACTACTTGCAATCTGTTAATCAGCACTGCTTTAGAATCTTTTGATGAAAATATTTTACATAAAATAAATAAACCCTCAGTGAAAAAACATTCCATTCCCTTGTGATGCTGGGAGCGACCAGAGAAGGGCCTGAGCTCATGCTCTTAACTGAAGGAATGTCTAAATGGTCCTACGTTACCCTGAGTGGTGGGGCAGAAATTTGAGCTGCTCTTCTCCCAGCTACAGCACATGGGGCCAAGGGGACAGGTAGAGCTTTCAGGGAAATTTATTAAGGACAACAACATTTTATTTATTCCATTTCTATCCCACCTTTTCTCCAAGGACCTCAAGGTGGCACACACAATTCTCCTCCTCCCCATTTTATCCTCACAACAACCCAGTGAGGTAGTTTAGGCTGAGAGTGAGCGACCAGCCCAAGGTCACCCGGGGAGCCTCATGGCTGACTGGGGATTTGAACCCTGTTCTCTCAGGTCTTAGTGCAACACTCCAACCACCACACCGACTCTGGGAAATCTGCCTTGCCCGTTAGGAAATTCCCTGTCCCACAGTCCTTCTGTGGGCGAGGATGCCCTCCAGTTGTGGAAACCCAAGCCTATGTGGGTGACTCAGCAAAGGGGGGAGGACGTTCCTGTGGCAGGAATATGGTGGCCGCAGTTCTGCTCAATGTTCGATATGGATGGATGGAGACCTGTCCCAAAACATCTGAAGACTCGACAGGAAAGGAGGAGCAGCCACCCCCTTCACGATAGCTGTGAGCCAGAGCTCTGGAGCAGATGCATTCCAGATGAGCACCACTGTTGATTCATGTGCAGGGTGTGACCATGGCTTGCATTTCAGAGCAAGGCAGCTGACATGGACTCATCCACGTGAACCACCTAGATGCAGGATGCTGGCTGTTTTCTTTCCTTCTCTCTCTCTCTCTCTCTCTCTCCTCCAGCCTTCTCCTAGGCACCTCTTAAGGGATCCCTTGCTTCCCTTCTGAGTCATAATATGCAAGCCTAAATCTGTTTTCTTGGAAGGACATCTTATTGACTCCAGTCCATCATTTCCAAGTCAGTGTGCTAGGACAGAACCTTCAAGCATTTTGTTCCATATCAGGGGCCCTAGTTTTAAAATATTAGGAACATAAGAAGCAGCCTTATGCCCAATCAGACCAGAGGTCTATCTAGTACAATATTGTCTACACTGACTGGCAGCAGCTCGCCAGGATTTCAGGCAGCCCCACCTGAAGACTGAACATGGGACCCTCACTGCGCCGTGGGGCCCTTTCCCCAAATGAAGCCACTTCCCCCACTCTGGAATCTCAGCTTCCCCATTCTACATGCAACAGACTGGGCATAATGGTTGCAACTAGATTCCTTTTCTCTCTTGTACACCGCTGCTCACCAAGGGGTTGGGTGGAAGAGGTTTCTACCTCCCCAGGGATGGCCCACCTCACCTTCGGAGAATTGCAGCTTAAAGATTCCTCAGTGTGGATGTCTCTTGTACCTTTCACCAATGTGGAGACAGGCTGAGATTTAACAGGAAACCTGCCCATTGCCTAATTTCTGACTATTGTTCAGCTGTAAAAAGAATCCCAACAGGAAAAACAAGAATATAGGAAGCCAGGATTCAGAAGCTGCCCTAGATAAAGTCAGATCCTTTGCTCACCTTGCTCAGAGACAGGTGTTTCCTTTCAATACTGGGCAGCATGTCTGAGGCTCTCTGTAAATAATAAGCAACATGGTTGTTATGATTTTAGGGAAAGAAAGGGGGACAGGTCTCTCCATGCCCTCGCACAGGATAGCCTTGCCCAGGAACCCCCAAACTTCAGCCCTCCAGATGTTTTGGACTACAGCTCTCATCATCCCTGACCACTGGTCCTGTTAGCTAGGGATTGTGGGAGTTGTAGGCCAAAACATCTGGAGGGCCGCAGTTTGGGGATGCCTAGCCTTGCCCAACCTGGTGACCTCCAGATGTTGTTGGACTACAAATCCCATCATCCCTGACTTTTGGCCCTGCTGGGCAGGGCTGATGGGAGTTGGAGTCCAGACACATCTGGAGGGCCACACACTTCCCATCCCTAATCTAGCTCAATATTGTCAGCCTTGACTGCCAGTGGCTCTCCACCAGGGATTGTGTGGGATTTTCTGCATTGAAAGAAAATGTTCTTCCACTGAGCTACCCTGAAAACATTGCTGGGGTCTTTGGAAGATGTTTAAATAATTATACAACCTTCCGTAGGCATCTGAAGGCAACCCTGTATTGGGAAGCTTTTAATCTGTGATGTTCTGTTGTGTTTTTTGTATATTCTGTTGGAAGCTACCAATAATAATAGTAATAATAGTAATAATAATAATAATAATAATACAGTGGTGCCTCGACTTACGAATTTAATCCATTCCGAAGGCACTTTTGTAGGTCGAAAAATTCGTAAGTCGAAAACGCCATTGGAAACGCGATTTCCAATAGGAATGCATTGGAAATGGAAAAATTCGTAAGTCAAAGCAACCCTATCTAGAAATTTCGTAAGTCAAAAAATCCCTATCTAAAACCGCCGCGGTTTCATTTCGGATGTTGAGACATTCGTAAGCGTGCGGCCATTAGCCCCATTTGTAAGTTGAAAAATTCGGTTGTCGAGTCGTTCGTAAGTCGAGGTACCACTGTAGTAATAATAATAATAATAATAATAATAATAATAATAATAATAATAATAATACCATGTTAGAACACTGGTCCCAGGTATGGGGAACCTATGGCCAACCTGAAACTGAATTATAACTCCCATAATCCCTGGCCATTGGCCATCCTTGCTGAGGCTGATGGGAGTTGTAGTTCAGTAACATCTGCAGAGCTAAAGGTTCCCTGCACCTGGTCTATGGTGCCTGCCTGTTGGTGGTTCTCTAGGGTTTCAGGCCTGGAGATACTAGGGTTGCATCTTCTGCATGCAAAAGAGATACCCTAGCACTGTGCTACAACCCTCCCCCATATATCCAGGATGAGGAACCTGCAGCCCTCCAAATGTTGCTGGATAGCAAACCACACCCACCCAAAACAGTAGCAGCAGAAGCAAGAAGATAAAATAGCAAATATCAAGCTGTGCCAAATAAAACAGTGCCCTCGAATCAGCTTTGGCCAGTCACAAAAGCTTTCTGAAAAAAGCCAAGGAATCACATGGCACCTGGAGGCATACATAACCAATTGCCTTGGCAAAATACCCAGTTTATCTGGCCTTAGTACGGTTGACACTGGCTGGCAACAGCCCAGAGAGGGGTCTCTTCCAGACATACCGAAGAAATGCATGCAGTCTGCATGCAAAGCCTGCTGCTGGGGCCTTTCCTTGAAATCTGTGCACTTTAAAACTGCTCTCCAAGAATATGGAACACAAGGGAAATGAATGGCAGGAAATTACCTTTTGCTGCATGCCACGCCCTAGGTATCCCTTCTGCAGGAACTCTTTCCTAGGCTGTTGAGACTGGCACCCCAGGCCTCTGAGAAGGGAAATACCTGCCCCCTCCACCCAGTTCCTGTCCAATTGTGTAATGCTGTGACACGAGGAGAAAAGGAAATTCCTACCCAGTGGTGCTGGCGTTGACTCTCAAGTATGAGCAAACTTATCTGTGGCTCCCCTTACTCAAGTGCAGGCATCCCCAAACTGCGGCCCTCTAGATGTTTTGGCCTACAACTCCCATGATCCCTAGCTAACAGGACCAGTGGTCGGGGAAGATGGGAATCGTAGCCCAAAACATCTGGAGGGCCGAAGTCTGGGGATGCCTGCTCAAGTGCTATAGCATCGGGCAACAGTACTTTTCCTGCAGATGACTTTGCATGGCCAATCAGCCCTGGGATAGCTCATTCGGTAGAGCACAAGACTCTTAATCTTGGGGATGTGGGTTCGAGCCCCAGGTTGGGCAAAAAGATTCCTGTATTGCAGGGGGTTGAACTAGATGACCCTCAGGGCCTCTTCCAATGCTACAATTCTGTGATTCTAAGCATGAGCTCCCCAACTCTAGTGTAAAGTATGTGTGATGCTCATCACCACCTGATCAAGCCCTTACTGCTTCTGGCTTGCCAGCAAGCAAAGCCCTGCTTTGCCAATTCCCATTCATTCCCAAATACTGACTCCCGCTTTCCAGCCTTGAAATATACATTCATAAGGGCAAATGCTAATTGTGAGAAAGGCAGGAGAGTTTTAATTTCAATGACAGCAATGAACTCAGGGGCTGGGCTTGCCCTGAAGCCAGTGTCTCTCTCACCATCTGCACTATGGGGGCAAGAAGGTGACCCACCTTACAGGGTTGTTGTAAGGACTGAGATTGTGCAAGGGAAGTGCTCTGAACAGTCTAAAGCACTATATAAATAAATGCTAACAATGCAAGCCTATGCATATCTACAGTGAGGGGGGAAAGTTTAGTATTTAGTACTTGGT
This sequence comes from Zootoca vivipara, assembly GCF_963506605.1. Lineage (NCBI taxonomy): Eukaryota > Metazoa > Chordata > Lepidosauria > Squamata > Lacertidae > Zootoca > Zootoca vivipara. The sequence continues at coordinate 40,296,652 of NC_083287.1, read as the reverse complement.
GGCAAAACCCTTGTTGGCAATCACAGAGGTCAGATGTTTCTTGTAGGCGGCCACCAGGTTTGCACACATCTCAGGAGGTATTTTGTCCCACTCCTCTTTGCAGATCCTCTCCAAGTCAGTAAGATTTCGAGGCTGATGTGTAGCTACTCGAGACTTCAGCTCCCTCCACAGATTTCCGATGGGATTAAGGACTGGAGGACCTTAATGTGCTTCTTCTTGAGCCACTCCTTTGTTGCCTTGGCCGTGTGTTTTGGGTCATTGTCATGCTGGAATACCCATCCTCGACCCATTTTCAATGCCCTGGCTGAGGGAAGGAGGTGCTCACCCAAGATTTGGCGATACATGGTCCCATCCATCGTCCCTTCGATGTGGTGAAGGTGTCCTTTCCCCTTAGCAGAAAAACACCCCCAAAGCATAATATGTCCCCCTCCATGTTTGACGGTGGGGATTGTGTTATTGGGATCGTAGGCAGCATTCCTCCTCCTCCAAACACGGTGAGTTGAGTTGATGCCAAAGAGCTCGATTTTGGTCTCATCTGACCACAACACTTTCACCCAGTTCTCCTCTGGGCCATTCAGATGTGCATTGGCAAACTGCAGACGGGCCAGTACATGTGCTGTCTTGAGCAAGGGGACCTTGCGGGCTCTGCAAGATCTCAGTCCTTCATGGCGTTGTGTGTTACCAACTGTTTTCATGGTGACTATGGTCCCAGCTGCCCTGAGATCATTGACAGGTTCCCTCCATGTAGTTCTGGGCTGCTTCATCACCATTCTCCTGATCATTGCACCTCCACGAGATGAGATCTTGCGTCGGTCCCCCAGACCGAGGGAGGTTGACAGGTTTTTTTGTGTTTCTTCCATTTGCAAATTATTGCACCAGCTGTTGTCACCTTCTCACCAAGCTGCTTGGCAATAGTCTTGTAGCCCAGTCCAGCCTTGCGCAGGTCTACAATCTTGTCCCTGACATCCTTGGACAGCTCTTTGGTCTTGGTCATGGTGGCTACTTTGGAATCTGCTGGATTGATTGCTTCTGTCGACAGGTGTCTTTTGTACAGGTACTGTAACAAGCTGGGATTACAGGTAAAACCTCTCCCTTACAGCAGGTGCTTCTAATCTCACCTAGTTACATACAGTGAAGATACCAGGTAGCCTGACATCTGGCTGGTTGATAGGGGATCAAATACTTATTTCGCTCATTATAATGCACATCAATGTCTGACTTTTGTCCTCTGGGTTTCTGGGGGTTTTCCTGTTGTTATTCTGTCTCTCACAGCTACAACAAACCTACCATTAAAATTATGGACTGGTCATTTCGTCGTCAGAGGGCAAACGGGCAAATTTAGCAGGGGATCAAATACTTCCCCCCCTCACTGTAGGCGGAAGCGAGTCCCGTCTAGTTAAATGAGATTTACCCCCAGCAAAGCATACATAGTATTGCAGCCTTCTTATTATTATTTGCTTTCCTCACAAAAGTGACCTAAAACAACTACCAAAAATAGTATAAACACTGTAACCAATTATGACAAACACAGCCAATAATATTCATGACTAGTTTGCTCCCGGGTGGCTCATCTATGGACAAGGTGGGACGTTATTTTAATTTGTTTTGGGGGGGAAAACACTGATTATTTTTAAAACCAGCCAGTATAAGAAGCTTCTGTTCATCCGTAGCCACAGAATGCTTGCCTGGAGATAACAAGGGCTCATCACTTCCAGGAAATACTGGAGATCAGATTTGATTTGATTTGATTTCTAGAGGGATGAAGTTCCACAGCTGGAGAGTCCTGAATGCAGGTGCCAAGTTAAGATGCTGGTTTTTTGCGGGCCTTTTAACAGTAGTGTTGGGAGGGTGCTGCTATATTCTAAACCACGGGAATCTCCCTCTGTTGTTGGAGGTGCCATGCTGCTGGGAGGGGAGACTGCTCTTGTGCTCAGGCCCCTGCTTCTGGGCTTCCACGCAGGCATCTGGCTGGCCTCTGTAAAAGAACAGAATGTCCGACTAGATGGGACTTAGGCCTGATGCAGCAGGCTCCTCTTAAATTCTTAATAAATATCTCTTCCATCTTCCCCACTCCTTTTTACTCTGTCTCCTAGCTCCTTTTCGGGGTTCCCGTTGCATCCAGTAGATCCAGACCTTCCTTCTGCCCACAGTCCCAGCGTGAGGGATTCACCTTGGTGAGCAGGTAAGCTCTCAGCAGCCCATCTCACTGGGCACCATGAAGGCAGGACTCGGAATGTAAAGCCATGCTCCTAAACATTGAGATGCTTGTCAGATGCGAAGCCAGGTGCGGACGCCGTTTGGGTTGACGTCAGCTGGCTGTGCCTGGTAGCAATTTGGAAAGAGGCATTTGGAGAAAGGATTGGGGTGCTGAATTATTGATGCGCATCAATATCCTGAGTAATAGACTCCCCTCTCTCCCCAGCGCTCAGGTTTCATGGGCAGCATGGGATGTGATTTCCCCAGACTACAGCACTCTAAAGCTTCGGATCTGGGTTTTTAAGCCACACATGGAAAAACCCTGCTCTTAGGGCTCTTTGGCAGGGGCAACAGCTAAAAATGCACCAAGGGCAAGCATATCTGCTTGCATGCCATCTATGAAGCATGCCGCCTTCTCACAGGTGCTTGGAAGCTTGCTATAAGCAGGACTTGGGGAAAAATGCAGCCCACTCTGCTAGGAGGATGAAGTCAGTGTCAAAGCTGCCAGCATCCTTATGGCTTCCTGAAGTTAATGAGCCCTGCTTCGCTTTCTGTTGCTGGTTCCCAAATTCCCTTTAACACACAGAGAGGGACGTGGAATCAATTGAGTGCTGGAAAAAGGCCTCTCATAATGCAGAGTTTCAGTTCAGGGCTAGTTTACAGAAATTTGCACAACAGTTTTGCAAGAAAAGAAATTGGGAGGTGGAGAAGGGGGTCTCGAGCTGCAGATTTGGAGAGCTGTGAAAGGAAGGCTCCTCCCTCTGCCCCCCCCACTTGCAGCATAGATGATTCAGATGGGCAGAGTACAACTAATGAAAATATTATAAAATTGTTGCTGCTGCTGCTGCTGCTGCTTGGAGAGGAGAGAATCTGTCAGTTGTGGTTCCTTTCAGTTTCCCCAAGCTTCAGTTGAGTTTCCCACATTTCCGCATGAGTTTGTGATCTTTTAGAAAAAGATCCCACGGAAATCGCATTTCTCTTAATAGGCACATTTTTGTATGACCTTTTTTTCTCTCACACACCAATTTTTGTACAAGTTTCTCCCTCCAATACAATGCATTGTTGTGTGTTCTGCATTTTGGTGCATGCTCTCCCCTAAATTGTAACCGGAGGCAAAAGTGTGTGGAGCAATGAATGTAATTTTTACTTTTGTACCGTGGGCTAGTTTTGTTCACACAACCCTCTCTGTCAGGCAGGCAAGAGGCGTTCTCAGAAGGCCACATGAAAGCCATGGAAAAATTCCACAAAGCAGGGGCGGTGAGGGGTATAGCCCTGCGGAGAATGCCAAGGACTTAACAGAAACATGAGAAGCTGCATTTGTCTCCTGGACCCAAGAGCTGGGTTTAGGGACTTCTACTGTTGATACTTCTCTCCACGGTGTGCATCTTCCAGGGATTCTTTAGCTGTGACACGAGTATTTTCAGGGGTTGTAACTAGCCGATCCTCAGGATCCCTTCCAACTCTATGAATCTATGAAGGATCAGGGTCAGCCCCTGTGGGCCCCAACAGGCTGTCACACCTTGCAAAATGGCTCGAATGCCGGCTGTTTTAAGAAGCAGCCATTCATTATCTCGCCACGAGGGTCCGCTTTCGTAGTTCTGCTTTAGCTCTTGGAAAGTGTAGCAGGGATCAGCAGGGAGGCCCTACCGGGCGAGGGCTGGTAGGTCGCCGTGCCAGTTGTGGTGGGTGGGTTGGGTTCTAGTGCCTCGATCGCGTGCCCCAAGCACTGCAAGTCGTGCAAAAACAGCCAGAGGCGCGGAGCCCATCGCTGCCCCTTGGAGACACTGGCTCGTAGGCAATGAGCCGCGGTGCCAACTGGGTCACAAGCGGCGGGGCTGACAGATCCCTGAGCGATGCCCACACGGGCTGAATCCGGCCTGCGTCCTCAGCCTCGGTGTGTGCTCCACGTGGCTTCTCTTTCACGCTGCTCAATACGCTGCGAGTTTGACTCCCGCCACGCGCACCGGTTGCGCATTTCTTTCCTAGGGAGGAAACGCGAGTGGTTGCATGAGATCAGCCTCCTCCTCGCTGGCGTCTCAACAGCGAGCCCGGGCTCTGCTTCCAAAAGGGGCTGAGCTGGCATTCGTAGATCCGGACGAGAAGGTCGAGGCCGGCCCCTTAATTGGCCTGAGGCGCCCTCTGCTGGACATTGCTCGGAATCTCAGCCACGCAGCTCATTTCCGCAAGCGGCCGGCCAGCTGGTGGCTCTTCCCCAGGCGAGAACCGGGAAAACAACGCGCGTGGCCTGAGGCCTCTTCTGCAGGTACTCTTTATATTTATGTCGCATATAGTTCCACATATGTGTGTGTGTGAGAGGGGGGGGGGACAGAACGTGCTTAGGCAAAGAAAAGTGAGAGGGGGAACTTGGTCATTAGAAATATATTTCTTTATACATTTCTTTCCCACAGTTTCTAAGTGGCATGCAGCAGAGTTAGTCAGATGCAGTAAAGATAAGAGCTAACCCTAAAAGCAGAAAATTTACTTTAAGTGCATTGCTGAAAATAGTAAAATATGAAGCCTGGAAGAGGCTGCTGCATATACTTTGTGGTTCTTATTTACCAGGGACAGTCCTATTTATTTGCATTCCCATTCTCAAGTAAACCACTTGAATTGTGCCTTTAGGGCTATAGCTAATCAAAATGCCGTGAGTGCAAGTTGTCTGGAATTGCCATTCTCTGGCAGAATTCACCTTCCTCCCCAAGGCCCTCCAGAGGGACAGTCTCTGGGTTCGAAGGATGGATCTTTGGAAATAGGAAGCAAATAGAAAGGCCAAGTCAGGAGAACTTTCTGCGTGAGCAATCTGAGCTGGCCATTTATTCATTCAGTTGCATTCCTACCCTACCTTTTCCTCCAAGGAACTGAAAGTGGTGAACGTGGTTCCTCCATTCTTCATTTAAACCCCACAACAACCCTGTGAAGTAGGTCAAGCTGAGAGGCAGCGACTGGCCCAAGCTCACCCAGTGAGTTTCATGGCTGAGTTGGGATTTGAACCCTGGTCTCCCAGGTCCTAGTTTGACACCCGGACCACTACATCTTCTTTGCTGGAAAACCTCTGGTAAAACAACTCTCTGCACATTGCAAATGTGTGTCAACCCCCTTTGGCCCAAACATGGAAGAAGGAGAAGGTTAATGTTGTTTCTTTGGATGCCTTCATTGTCCCCCAAGTCAGAAAGGCCATAATATTACTAAGCCAAATGTGGCGTTGTATCAACATGAAACAAGCCGCTAGGGGAGTCTTCTCCAACCTGGTGCCCTTTAGATTACAGTTCCCATCAACCCCAGCCACATGGCCAATGGCATGCAGGAAACCCCAAATTCAATCCCCACTATCCTCGGGTAGGGCAAGTCATTTTCTCCCTTCATTTTATTGTTTTATCTTCTGGAAAGCTGTTTTTTTTTAGGTTTTTTGTTTTTTGAAATTAAGTGGCATGTACATTTTATAAAACAGATAAAAATATAACGACTCTGTCTGAAATCCTAAGGAGCCACTGACAGTCATATGTAGACAATATTGAACTAGGTTGCAGGTGCCCCCCTGATATTGCTAGGCTCCAACTCCCATCAGCCACAACCAGCATGGCCAAAAATCATGGATGATGGGAATTGTAGTCCAGCAATATCTGGAGGCCAGCAGTTTGGTGAAGGCAGCACTAGTGTGAGGACATGGGGAGCCTGCCTTCCCCCATTTCCCCTCTTCCACCAACCTTTTTTCCTAAGATAACAGGAGTATAGCATCTAGATCAGGGGTCCCCAAACTAAGGCCCGGGGGCCAGATGTGGCCCAATCGCCTTCTAAATCCGGCCCGCGGACGGTCCTGGAATCAGCATTTTTTACATGAGTAGAATGTGTCCTTTTATTTAAAATGCATCTCTGGGTTATTTGTGGGGCCTGTCTGGTGTTTTTACATGAGTAGAATGTGTCCTTTTATTTAAAATGCATCTCTGGGTTATTTGTGGGGCCTGCCTGGTGTTTTTACATGAGTGGAATGTGTCCTTTTATTTAAAATGCATCTCTGGGTTACTTGTGGGGCATAGGAATTCGTTCCAATTTTTCTTCAAAATATAGTCCAGCCCCCCACAAGGTCTGAGGGACAGTGGACCAGCCCCCTGCTGAAAAAGTTTGCTGACCCCTGGTCTAGATCAAGGGAAGGAATAGTACCACTGTATTCTGCTCTGGTCAGACCTCACCTGGAGTACTGTGTTCAGTTCTGGGCACCACAGTTCAAGAAGGATACTGACAAGCTGGAACATGTCCAGAGGAAGGCAACCAAAATGGTCAAAGGCCTGGAAATGATGCCTTATGAGGAACGGCTTAGGGAGCTGGGTATGCTTAGCCTGGAGAAGAGAAGGTTAAGGGGTGATATGATAGCCATGTTCAAATATGTAAAAGAATGTCATATAGAGGAGGGTGAAAGGTTGTTTTCTGCTGCTCCAGAGAAGCGGACACTGAGCAATGGATTCAAACTACAAGAAATAAAATTCCACCTAAACATTAGGAAGAACTTCCTGACAGTAAGAGGTGTTCGACAGTGGAATTTGCTGCCAAGAAGTGTGGTGTAGTCTCCTTCTTTGGAGACTTTGGAGACTTTAAGCAGAGGCTTGACAGCCATATGTCAAGAATGCTTTGATGGTGTTTCCTGCTTGGCAGGGGGTTGGACTGGATGGCCCTTGTGGTCTCTTCCAACTCTATGATTCTATGACCCTTCAGATGCTCTTGGACTGAAACTCCTATCATCCATGACCCTGGGGCTGATGGGAGTCGGATTCCAGCAGGTTTCCCATCCCTGCCGTATAATCATTATCATAAATGTAATGTTTATGGTTCACAAAGAGACTCAGACATACAGCGCAGTAATTATATCAGGCTCACAGTCTGAAAAGACAACACCGTGAGGAAAGGAGGAGGAGGAGGACAAGGATGCAAAGGGGAAGAAAAAAGATTATAGCAATTCATCGTCTCAACATAAAAAAGGAGAGGGCAAGAAACCAGAGTGCAGGCTCTGTCAGCTCTGCTTCTCTTGACTGGATTCCCATTGATGAAGTTGTCTGTACTGGGCAGGAGCAGAAGAGGTCAAGCGCCTGTGTGTGCTTCACCCATTTGGGGGAGAGCGAGTGAGATTGTTCACATTCTGAGGCCAGACAGAAACATCTGTAGCCAGCAACATCTCTTGGGTTCCAGATTTCACTGGGAGAGGAAGTGTGTCACTAAATTTGTTAATGTGCGATTGCGATCACATAGCAGCACTCCACTGACCCGCAGGTGCTTAACTGGATTCCTGGTATCCATTAGAAACAGATCACCACCACCACCGTCAAATTCTTTTTCATTCCATAACGGGTTTCTGATTGAACACCTGCCTAAGCAAGGTGGGTGCACCTGGTGCCATGGCAGTCCTTATCACATCACAAGAGGGATGGGGGGGGCTGTGGGTCTCTAAACACAGCTGGACTCCAACCCCCATGAGTCCCAGCAGCCAGTATGGCCAATGGTCAGGGGTGGTGATTGGAGCTGTTGTCCAGCAACACCTGGCAGGTTCCAGATTCCCCAGCCCTGCACCACAAGGATCATAAACTAACCCTCCTAGAATCGTAGAATTGTAGAGTTGGAAGGCACCACAAGCCCCCCCCCTTTGCAATGGATGCAGGTTTAAAGCATCCATGGCAGATGGCCATCCAACCTCTGCTTAAAATCCCCCAAGGAATGAGAGCCCACAACCTCCAGAGGGAGTCGGTTGCACTGTCAAACAGCTCTCACTGTCAGAAAATTCTTCTTGACTCCTTTCTTGTAACTTGAAGCCATTGGTTCAGGTCCTAACCTCTTCCATGTGACAGCCCTTTAGATATTTGGAGATGGCTATCGTATCTCCTCTCAGTCTCTTCTTTTCCAGGCTAAACATACCCAGCTCCTTCAACTGCTCCTCACATGGCTTGGCTTCTTCTTCCTTCTTAGCTCTTCTGATGACCTTTCCTCACATTTGGTATCCCATGATGCACTTGGGACCCAAGCAGCAGCCTTCTTAGATACCCAAAAGCAGTGAAGGGTTTTCCAGCAGGTGTTTTAAGCTGACCCTTCAATGCCCAGTTTAGCCGCCAGGATCCAGGAAAAGAGTAACGCAGAAAATGGAGATTTAGTCCAGAGGAGTGAAACCTCATTTCTTGAATGAATTGCAGAGTAGCAGGCCTGACAAAAGACATCTGAGTTTGGAGGTGAAATATCACACAAGCACCTGGTAAATAAAATCAGCCGGATTAATTTCTTCTCTTCTCTTCTCCTCTCCTGCCTTGGCCCGGCTCTCCCAACATGATGCTCAATTCATCATCAAGCGTACAGTGCACAACGATTTTCCACAGGAATTGAAGCACTTATGATAAAATGTTGCCAGCTCCAGTTACATTATTATAAAAACAACATCTAATTTATGGCGTTGGGAGTGCCAATGCATTTCTTCACTGTAAGTCACCCCTGCCTAGGATGGGCTATAAAACCGTGAAGCACAATAGCTTTCCTCGCCGCTTGCGATATCGCAGTAATCAACCAGAAATATTTCCCACTGTGGAAATTAGCGCTGATTAAATTCCATAGCCCCATCTAATCACAGCAAAAGGTATTTTGACAAAACAGCACATTTTCGAGGTAGGAATTCAACAGTAGGCTCAACATTTAGGCAACAGAAAAATTTAGGCAGCCTCATATCATCAGCACTTAGGCATTCGCTTTGCCCTTCTGAAATGTGCTAGGAGTTTGAAAATGTATGTTACGTTAAATGGCAGCTTTGATAGGTTGGCCCATTAAAAAGTAGTAAAAAGAGACAAAGTTAATTTAAACAAACTATTTACTGTCTGTCAGGGTTCAACCCACTTTTCCAAGTTCTATCACTTAGACTGGAGGGGCTCCCATTGCAGCATACTATGAACACTATATGCCTATTTAATGGCTCCCAAAAAGAAATCGGTATGAAAATACAAAATAATTTATAAGTAATGATTAATCCAATAACATTTCCCCCCCATCTTGAATTTTATCTTCTTAACACATGTTAGAAAAGACAGTGACTGAATTTTAGCCTCTGTGAATGGAGGATTAAATGCTTGGAGGGCGGGGTGGGGGACACAAGAAAAAGGAAGTGTTCAACCAAAATAACCTTCCCCAAATAACCAGAAGACCAAGAGCTTCCATATTAACAAATGCTCAACCTCAAATTCTGTAGATGGAGACGGGGTATGTGGGAGAGAACATCTGCCTGAGAAGTGAAAAGGGAGAAAGCTTATGAACAGCCAGTTTTGATTAACTATGTAGTTATTAAGTCAAGGAAAGAATACTGCAGTTGACAAGAGCTTTCAAAGAGACAAGTAGGCCTCTTCTGTTGTTCTCCATGAACATCAGCAAGGAACAGCAGGACTAAGCTTAGTCCCACTATGAACACTTTTTATTGAGGCCCAATAAGTTGACCACCCAAAGCCAGACTTTTGCCTCTTAACAGTCATAATGTCATAGTAGGAGGATGCCATAACGGTCACTATAATCATGGAGACTAGATTCTCCATATCTACGTAGTTTTGATTCCATTAGGAGAAATGTCCCAATGGTTAAAAAGGGCCATTTGACACTGGGACAGGCTGTCTTCCCTTCACAGAGCCTGAATGCCCACCTATCAGCAGCAGATGACTGCAAAAGACCCTTTCAACTCTAAAATCCAGTGATTCTGTCTCGTGGATCTGTTTATTTTAAATATTTTCTATTAAAGATGTTCTTGTGTTACAAAACAGACAAATAAGTGGAGAAAAGTGCAGTGGGGAAGAGATGGGGAGGTGTTCTTTCATTCTGTTGCATAGGGTTAGTGCAGGTGTTTGTATCCGCATCATGTGGATTAGTCCTTTGTTTATACTGGTTGCAGAAGTGTGGTTTCTTTGCCTGTGTATTTGAGGAGGTGGGTCGGTGGTTGGGTCAGATTAGCCATATTGATTTGTATGCTGTTGTGGGGATAGGTCCTTGTCCTGCTGTGCTGCGTTATGTGATAAAGGGGAACCACACTGGGGTGAAGATGGCCTCCTTTGCTTGTCCCCATGCTAATTTAAGTTTGTTTGTTAACTTTTCTAGTAGGGCAGTTTCCCATACATTTTGGTACCAGTTTTCTACCGCATGTTCACTCGTGATCTCGCCGGTCTGTTTTGAGGACAATAAACCCCCTCCGTACTCCCCTGAGTTTTTTTTTTAGATCACAATGCAATTGATAATAATGAGGGAATCGGATCCTGTGACTTTTCTCTCAGGTGGTCTCAGCCTGGAGAAGTACACCCCAAAGAGCAAGGGAGAGACCCAAAAGAAACCAGTTGCAGCACTGGTGTCCACATCCCAATTCCACCCTGCTGCATTTTAAGAGGGAACGAGAGAAAGAAAAATGTTTTGGATCCAATTCCCAGCTCCGTTGGCAGGTTGGGGGTGACACGTCGAGTACTTTCACCATTTTATGGCCAGGTTTTGGCAGGAAAGGAGCAGCTAAATTATACCCTTAGGGAAAACAGACAGATTTAACAGCCCATGGTTTCCTGGCGCCCAGCCCAGAGTGCCTTCCCTTAGCTCAGAGGGCATTGCTCTGTCTGCACCATGGCACCAGGCAAAGTAACAGGAGAGCTGGCAATGTCAGCCTGCAAGCTTTGACAGAAGAGACAATAGCAGTCGCTTATGCAGCAGCTCAGATAAGGCTCTGACAAGCCAGGAATATGGGTGTACTTTAGATCAGTGTTCCTGGAACGTGAGTGGCGCTGAAAAATAGTTTTGACATTTCCAAAGAGAGTTGAGCAGACATTAGCACATCACTTAATAGATGAGAGTGTGAAAGGGCCAGAATAGCAGGTGGGAACAGGATATAGCAAAAGGCAATTTAGCAAGGACCTCTCTCCAATATTCTAGTTTGCTGCAAGCCAGCTTTTAATGTGGGGGAATAGGCAAGAATACCACACCCCTCCCCTCCTCACACACAGCCTGAAGTGGTGCGCAGCTCTTGAATTCATCCACTTCAGTCTGTTATTTCATTCTGTGTAATGCTGGGAAGTGGAACCTGTGCCCATCTCATGTGTTTTTGGATTTCAGTGCCCATTATCCCTGACCCATCGCCATGTTAGCCAGAGCTGATGGGAATTGGGAGTCCAACATCACCTGGAGGAGCAGAGGTTCCCCACCCGAGGTGTGAAGTACTGAAACTATTGTGGCAACATCAACATTGCCCCAGCCAACTCTTAGGTTGGTTGACTAGTGTTGCTAAACCAGCTCTAAGAAAAACCAAATGAGATGGTGAATCTGTACCACAGATCTGTCCTTTTCTTCCTCTGCAAAAGAGACTTCCATTTTTCTGCCTCATTTTCAGAATGCTTTAGAGTTTGTTTGGACTTTTGATAGCTTACCTTGCAGAACTGCAAAGGATGCCACCTTTCCCTTTCCTCTCTGCAGCCTCCCTGGCTGCCCACATTTCCTGATCTGAAAAGCAGCCTCAAAGGATGCTGCACGATGTCTTTCCTTGACCTTTAATGGAAGCACGAGGCACCCAGGAGGGCTGCAGAGTCTAGAGAGATGATTTGTAGAATGAAAGAAAGGGACCCTCACAAATGCCGCTAGGACACCTTGAAAGTAATCATGACAAAAACCCTGCAACCCACAATGGGAATTTCGCAAGAAAATTATCTACCTTTGACCATTTTCAAATGCAGTTTCTTTTCTCATTCATTGATAAATAATGGTGTGTGCGTGTGTGCAGGGGGAGAACAGGAATAACTTTTTGTACTGCACTGATGTGGTGGTGGGAGCCTCACATGATTGGATGCTCCACTGTGTGTCCACACACACAAACACTGATGGGATCCTGCAGTCATTTGACTGGATTTTGCATTTGAGTTCTGCAAAATACAGTCATACCTCGTGTTACATCCGCTGTGGGTTGCGTTTTTCCGGGTTGCAAATGCGGCGGACCCGGAAGTGTTTACTTCTGGGTTCCGCCGCGCGTGCATGCGCAGAAGCACTCTATCACGCTTTCGCACATGTGCAAAAGCTCAGCTCGGTTTGTGGACTTTTCGGGGTGCAAACGGCACCCCGGAATGGATTAGGTCCGCAACCCAATGTAACACTGTACTGTGACACCCCCCCCCCACTAATTCCTGCATGGCCTTTTGTAAAACTAAACTAAAAAAAATCCAATAGTTTTTCTTCTCTGGGGTCAGGGTATATACTGCATGCCCTATGCACATATGTGATCCCTTCTAGTTTCTTGGTTTTCAGTGACTCACATCATTCTCTGCCACAGACAAATAGCTCCCTGCACAGAAACCTGGACTTCCTGAAATTGCAGAGCCATGCTCTTTACATGTGTGAAAAGTGTACCCATTTTGTAGAACATTTTAGACCATTGCAATGTGTTGTATTGTGGATCTGCCTTTGAAAACACACTGCAGCTGGTCCTGAAGAGGGTGGCAAAAACATTAACTGGGACTGGTATAAGACCATCTTTACACCTCTCCTTTGCAGGCTGCACTAGCTCCCTGCATTTGGATCCAATTTAAAGTGCTTGTTTCAGTCTTGAAAGCCTGAAATGGCTTGTAATCAAGTTACCCTTCTCCTGTGTGCACCTAAAGATCTTTGGAGGCTCTTTTCTCAGTGGCTCTGCCAAATAAATAGGCTAGGTAACTACAAGGGAGCAGGGCCTTTCTGGTAGTGGCACCCCTGCTAGGAACTGGTTTTTCCAGGGAGGTTTGCTTGCCACCATTTTCATGATCTCTTCTTGTTTTATATAGCACTCCCATGAGAAAAGAACACGAACAAGCCCAAAACTACAGGGGGATACACAGGTAAGTAAAAACAGTATAAATAAGATTCTTTACAAAAAGCACCAGCATGGTGTCCAGATTTAATGCAATGGTAAAAGGTAGACATTTCTATGCATCCAGGCTTTTTAAAGAACTTAACGTTTCACAGCCTGGCTTTTTGTGTTTTAAATTGAGTTTTGATTGTGTTCCTTTTTAGAATCAACCCATTACAGTGTTCATTATTTTATACTTCAGTGTTGTTGTTATAATTTTGAACAGTTTAGAGAACTTCTGCTATGGGTATGAATATAAATGAAATAAATAAATCATGAGCCAGGCCTCTCATAGCAAGCAATTACTAGTTTTCATCTAGCATAGGCAGATCCCCACAGAAAGCAAGCTTGCATACAGATTTCAACTCAAACTAATGCTCGCCTATGTCACAGAAGTACAGCATATAATTTCCTGTTGCTTCCTTTTTTTAAAGCTGTGTTTGTTGACATCTCTGGACACTACTTATGCAGTAGTCTTAAGGACCTTGGTTTTGTGGGCTGGGCTAAGTCACACATCAGGTTACAACAAGGCCACTCAATTCAGTCTGTTCAATGTGCTTTATTGCATTTGATTTGGTCAGGTTAAGAACAGCATCTGAAGAGATCGTCATGTCACTTAGCAACAATGGCTTGAAGATTTTCCTCCTGTAAAGGTAATTTTGAACTGTCTACTGAAATGCTTTCCTGAATTTACAGGCTGGGGAAACATTGTACTGCATCTCTTTGAAGGTGTAAAGACACATAAAAGGAGGAAATCTTTTGAATAGGTTGTGGTAATTCAAAGTGAATAGATAGCTATCCTTTGTTGAAATCAGAATTTAATTCAGTGTTAGGGAAAAAAACCACCACGATTTCTTAGCGAAAGCCTTGAAACTTGCTATATTTTAGCACAGGGTCTCCAAACTAAGGCCCGGAGGCCGGATGCGGCCCAATCGCCTTCTAAATCTGGCCCGCGGACAGTCCGGGAATCAGCATGTTTTTACATGAGTAGAATGTGTCCTTTTATTTAAAATGCATCTCTGGGTTATTTGTGGGGCATAGGAATTCGTTCATATTTTTTTTCAAAATATAGTCTGCCCCCCCCAAGGTCTGAGGGACAGTGGACCGGCCCCCTGCTGAAAAAGTTTGCTGACCCCTGCAGGTCTGATATAAGCCAGAGAATACCAAGTCAGCTAAGATCTAGAGCAGGGGTCAGCAAACTTTTTTTGGAGGGGGCTGGTTCACCGTCCCCCAGACCTTGTGGCGGGCTGGACTGTGCACACACATGCGTGCATGTGGCAGAGGGGGCTCCTCTCCCCCAGCCCCTCTCCCCTGCCTACCTTTGGTGTTACCGCACAAGGACGGGCTGGCTGCGGAGAGGCGCGACGCTGCGCTGCATCAACCGTGGCCCCTGTGCCTGCCCTTGCTTTGGGGCTGCTCGTCCCGGCGCTGCCAGCCTCTGCTGCTTGCAAGGGCAGGCACAGGAGCCGCGGTTGGCAGAGTGCAGTGCAGCACCTTTCCAGAGCCAGCCAGCCCCTCTAGAGAGGCGCTGCACTGCGCTCTTGTCAACCGCAGCTCCTGTGCCTGCCCTTGCAAGCGGCAGCAGTGGGATGAGCGGCTCAAAAGGGCTGGCTGGCTCTGGAGAGGCGCTGCCCAAAATGGCACTCAGCCAGCTCAGCCCAGCCCCACTTCCTCCTCTACGCAGGGTGGGGAGAAGCCAGGAGGGAGGGAGACGCCGTCCCGGTGTGTGAGAAGGGAGGGGAAATGGCGACGCAGAAAAAAAATGAATGAAAAAAAATTAACGGTATCCACACGATCCACAGACCATCCACGGGCCAGTTGGGCCAGATCTGGCCTGTGGGCCATAGTTTGCTGACCCCTGATCTAGAGCAGTGATCCATGAGCCAAATTATTTTATCTGGCTATCATTTGTCTTACTACAGTTTAATCAAGGTTTGGTAAATTTTGTTCTGTTTCACTCATAGGGAAAAGAAGCAACGAGGCTGCATTTCCAGCAATGCTTGCTATTGTAGGCGAATTCAGGAAAGGTGCTGCCACAAATCTGCATCTTGAAGGTATTTCAGTAAGTATATCCATTTCTTCCGTCACCTCTTTCCTACAAATGGCAGCTGTTTATCACCTGATCCCATACTGATGGACCCATTAGCACGAGTGGTTGAGATGGTTGAAGACCTTAGACTTAATGTCTGGTAAATGACATTTTATCATGAAATACTATTTTCTGAATCAGAAAATTTCTGCTCTTTGTTCACAGCACACTGCAAATATTTTCTGTGTGTTTTACTGAAATGAGGTATTTTACGATAGAATCAGTTATGTGGTAGAAGAAGAACAAGTCTGTGTGCATTGCTAAGAGTTTATTCTGAAGCTTTGCTTTGAGTCTTTGTCATAAAAGACAGTTTATCTTTACAACAAGTTATTAGAAACTGAGATGTTTTTTTATTTCTACTATTATAAAAGTAGAGCATAAGAGACTTTTCAGAGCCATCTTCAAAAAGCAGACCGATCTTTTTTTGTATATAAACTGTACACAGAAAAAAAAACAAGGCACTATACATTTTTGGGATAACAAAGTATATCAAAGTTGGATTTGGAGAGTTTCTCAAGAAACTCGTGTGATGACGCTTTGTTCAGTTTAGCACCTGAAGCAGCATTGAGACCAATTCGTTGCCTATTATTAAAAAGAGAAACCATTCAGTGATAGAGGATGGGAAGACACAAAGAGAGAGTAAAAACATAATTCGTAGTTTAACTAATTCCGACCAAGCAACTGCTCTGCCGAGCTACTTTTCTGAAAGTCTTTCTTGACTGAAGTCTTGAAAGTGAATAATACACATGGCATTGTTAAATACATCCTTGTCCTATGTGTTTTATATAAATATAAATTATTTTTGAAAATCCACAGCTTTAAACAAAATAACACTTTACAAAGAGAACGTCTTCAAAACCCAAATGGCAAGTAGTGTAACGCAGCTAAAAAGATCCGCCATGGCTGCTGCAGAAGCAGCCTGAGAAACTGCTGCTAAAGTACAAGGGAGAACAACTGTTGAATTGCCTTACCTCCCCAAACAAAGACCCTTTGCATTTTACAATATGACGTGATTTAAGAAGAGGCAGCAAATCTATAGCCTTTTGGCGGTATCTTGTTGGCTTGGTGAAAAGGGGGGGGGGTGAGCACAAGTTGGCCATGCTGCTGCTCTTTGTCCACGAGGTGCTGAAAATGACACAAGATCCCACTCCAGCTTTAGCCCTTAACTGCCACATGGCCAGGTTATTTAGAAGAGTCCTTTTGCCTTTTTGAGGTTGACCTGTTTCCAGGAAGGCAGTGTGTTATATTCCTCTCTCGTCATCTGCAATCCAGCCTGCATCAAAAGGGGTGTTGAAGGGTAAGCATTAAGAAGTGTAAAAAAAAGAAGAATAGCAATGCCAAGAGTAATTACAGAGACATCTGTGAGATGTGTATTCCCATTTACCTCAAAATCTTCATCGGAAAGGTAGATTTCGAGATTTAGTGGATCCACTCCCTCTGGGAGGGGCCTTGCTAAAAGTTCGGCCAATGGGTACAGCTTCTTGCATAGTTTGGCCAACACATCTTCCACAAGGATTATCTGGTTAGAAGCTTCAGCATCCTAGAGGGGAGGAAAAGATTTAGAAATTTCAAGTGGTTCAGAAAGAGATAAGCAGTCAAATGTTCTCTATGGAGAAGTCAGGTGATAAACAAATCCCTCCCCCCCCCCGGCTCTTTTAACTTTGGTGCCACTGCCTGATTTCTATTGGTGGCTGTTAGTCACAAGCTCACCTCCAAGTTTCCCTTGGTATGAAGGCATATAATGGTGTAGCATCTAGCGGAGAGGAATTATGTTTGTATATACCAGGCATCCCCAAACTGCAGCCCTCCAGAAGTTTTGGCCTACAACTCCCATGATCCCTAGCTAACAGGACCAGTGGTCGGGGAAGATGGGAATTGTAGTCCAAAACATCTGGAGGGCCGAAGTTTGGGGATGCCTGGTATATACGGTACTTACGATATGGATATTCGCTATGGCTTAGCATTAAATGAAGAAACCAGTGCAAGCTTTGGGCTTGCATACAGTCTCCCTCCCTCCTTGCCTTCCATGATGGCTGCAAGTCAGGTGGCCAAGACACTTTTTGAGTCCTTTTTCAATTAACTACTGTATTTACTTGAGTCTAATGTGTCATCGAATCTAATGTGCCCCTCATTTTTTTCAGAACCTTAAAACAACAAAAAAAGTATTTGCTGGCAAATGTAAATGTGCCATCGAATCTAATGCGCACCTTAAATCCCACAACATAATTTGACCAAAAATGGTGAACATTAGATTTGAGTAAATATGGTAGTTTAGCAATATTGTTTTTATTTCTCATGCCACGGCCAGTGGATGGGTGGTGCCAGAAGCAAAAGTGGGTGGAGAAACAAATGTTAGTTTATTCACACTTTGCAATCACAACAAAGCCACTGTTTCATCTGAAATAGCAGGTCTGTGAAATGTACATTTTACCCAAAGAGCTCTGTCTACTTATTTTACAGATGTGGCAGCCGATTTAGAATGAATACAATATAACCAGCCAAAAGAGGTGGCTCTCTCGAGGGAAGGTTCTTAATTACCAAGAAAGTCCCCACATTGCCACCACAGGTTTTTTGTAAGGCTTTGCATTTCTGATGAAAATGATGTCCTCTGTTTTGAAAAGGAAGCTCCAACCATTGCAAGCCTTGGCAGGTTTTCTGAGAGAGATAAGGAATAGCCAGGCCTCTGTTACCCAATCAGCTCAACAAAAACAAATCTTTTTACCTAGACCTCTCAGTTCTTTGGACATTAAAACATTTCCTTGTGTCCTGGAATCTTTATGAGTAGATGATAAAATCTCAGTCAAAATCCACCCACGCTGGTTATTCTCCCCCCTCAAATGCTTGAAGCTTCCTTTCCATGAATCCCCTGGCTTTCGCTGCTTCCCAGAACACCACCAGAGCCACATTGCCAACAGTGCAGTGGAAAACGGAGAAAGATAATGAGAAAGGTTGATTTACCATTTCTGTGATCTCCGCAATGTCCTCTCTGTGTTCCCAGCTTGGAAACATATTGGTGAAGGTCAGAGGTTCGAGACCAGCATGAATTAGGTAAGATTTGGGAGGTTTCTTCACATTTTTTCCTATACATAAAAAGAAATCAAAATAAATATAGAATACCTTGCCACCTTATTAAAAGGTTCATTAAAAGGTTCATTAAAAGAACCTTTTAATGAGGGTGAAAGAGGAGAGCGCAAAATATGGTCTGAAGCTCAACATCAAAAAAACCAAGATCATGGCCACTGGTCCCATCACCTCCTGGCAAATAGAAGGGGAAGAAATGGAGGCAGTGAGAGATTTTACTTTCTTGGGCTCCTTGATCACTGCAGATGGTGACAGCAGTCACGAAATTAAAAGACGCCTGCTTCTTGGGAGAAAAGCAATGACAAACCTAGACAGCATCTTAAAAAGCAGAGACATCACTTTGCCGACAAAGGTCCGTATAGTTAAAGCTATGGTTTTCCCAGTAGTGATGTATGGAAGTGAGAGCTGGACCATAAAGAAGGCTGATCGCCGAAGAATTGATGCTTTTGAATTATGGTGCTGGAGGAGACTCTTGAGAGTCCCATGGACTGCAAGAAGATCAAACCTATCCATTCTTAAGGAAATCAGCCCTGAGTGCTCCCTGGAGGGACGGATCGTGAAGCTGAGGCTCCAATACTTTGGCCACCTCATGAGAAGAGAAGAATCCTTGGAAAAGACCCTGATGTTGGGAAAGATTGAGGGCACTAGGAGAAGGGGACGACAGAGGACAAGATGGTTGGACAGTGTTCTCGAAGCTACGAACATGAGTTTGACCAAACTGCGGGAGGCAGTGCAAGACAGGAGTGCCTGGCGTGCTATGATCCATGGGGTCACGAAGAGTCGGACACGACTAAACGACTAAACAACAACACCTTGCCACCTTCTTCTAAGACTTTTGTGAATTTTCCACTTATCTGAAAAAAGGCTTTCTGTTGTAAACCTTTCAAACGAAGTGTCCAGATTACCCAGGACCATATTGTTTTAAGGCTCTCCTTAGCTCATAGGAACCTGTTTCAGCCTAAATAGCAGCCTGTCTTTCCTGGATATTCCTTTGTGGGCCCTAGCGACGAGGTCTTCTCAATTGCAGAATTCCATCCTTAGATGCAAAGGTGCTGCGGCAGAAAACCTGCATATTCTAGAAGGTTGCTGGCCTGCAACTCCCATCACAGGATCCCACCCCCTACACTTGGGAGATCCTTCTCACTGCTTTTAGATGGGTTCTGAAAACCTTTTTATTGCAATTAATGTTGCATTTTTAAAAGTTAACTGAATTAAGTTGCTTTGTTGAAAAACAGAACACAAACAAACTGAAATAAATCAATAAAAGCAGTTGCCTTTTATAACAAGACAGAACACTGGTTGACTGATCCCAGTATTTCCTACTTGGAATGGCTAAAGCCTTTCCTGACCCTGCTAAGAGAGGCTTAACCATAGTCTGCTTCAGACAACTTGGTCTGAAAGCCTATGATGCGGTAGGCTTGCTGGAGCTACACAGGCCTGGGTCTATTTGTGCCCAGAATTGAGACCTCTTGCATCTACCTTCAAGGGCTTGAGGAAGGAAAATGGATGTTACTGCCAAGACAAATGGTTTTTTCTCCAACTAAGTTCTATTAACTATAAAGGTAAAGGTAAAGGGACCCCTGACCATTAGGTCCAGTCGTGACCGACTCTGGGGTTGCGCGCTCATCTCGCATTATTGGCCGAGGGAGCCGGCGTACAGCTTCCAGGTCATGTGGCCAGCATGACAAAGCCGCTTCTGGCAAACCAGAGCAGCACATGGAAACGCCGTTTACCTTCCCGCTGTAGCGGTTCCTATTTATCTACTTGCATTTTGACGTGCTTTCGAACTGCTAGGTTGGCAGGAGCTGGGACCAAGCAACGGGAGCTCACCCCGTCACAGGGATTCGAACCGCCAACCTTCTGATCAGCAAGCCCTAGGCTCAGTGGTTTAACCACAGCGCCACCTGGGTCCCTCTATTAACTATACCTTTTGAAATTAATGGATCTCAGTTACCCATACCCATTAATTGTAATGAGTCTACACTGGGTACAATCCCAATGATTTTTATCCATTGCATATAGCTGCAGATAATAGCTACAAATATTCAGTGTGGATGCCTGACCTCAAGACAGCATAGGAAAAGCTATCTCCAGAAACTAGTGGCAACAATATCACTTAAATTGACTAGGATGGATTGTTGGAGAAGTCCATGTAATATCACAGCCTCTCTTCTACAAATTTCCCAACATACAAGCACCAGAACCCCATGCTGAAGCTAGAAAAGAATTAGTGTAACAGTTCCCCAAGTGCCTTTTTAAAAATATGGGAGTGCTTACCATTGTGTAAGCAGCAGCTCACACCTACAGTGCAGTTTAATCTGCATGTGTGCAATTAAAAGTCTTCTGATGTTCTAACTACAACAGTGGAAGCTGCTTGAATTTGGCAGTGATGCCACAGCAACAGTTTGACAAAAGTCCAAACTTTGCAAATATGCCAGTCTGGATAGAGTGCTTCCCTTTATCTCTCCCTGACCTAGGCTCTTACAGTCTTCCTTATAGTGTGTATCATCTGCAGAACGACAGCGGCAGTGGTGCCCCTACAAGCCCCTGAGTCAAGCCTACTGCCATCTGCCTGACTCCATCACTTCAACTTTTTAATCTGATCTTGGGTGTTGTTTCTTTGTGGTGGTATATGATGGCAAAGTTTTGGGGAAAGTTTAAACAGACAAGTTCAGTCATCACCCAATCTGGTTTAGCTCTCATTATTAATGTATATATTTTGTGGTTGCCATCTGTCTCGAGCCAATGGAATACATATGGAAATCATTGCAAATGGAACAGTACAGTACATATTCAATACATTTCTATTGTGAGATTCACACCAAACTGGAAAAGTAATTGTAAGGGGATGGGCTTACAGAGAACAGCCACCTCTCATCAAATCCAGTTCTTTGAACGGCTCTGACAACAGCGGAGGGGCAGGAGACACAAAGGAGGAAATGAGCAGAGGGGTGCAGGGCTCAGGCAGCCTCCAGGAGCGCTGCCTACAGTCCGTGATACCAGCAAGGGAGGAGAGGCCAGCAGAGGTTTCTAGTGGGGAAACATCAGAGGGGCGTCCTTTCAAATTCACCCCAGAACTGAGGCGATCAACGGCTCGCAAACGCAGGGGGTGGAGATTTGGGTCCCCAAACTACTCTGCTAGGGGAGGAGCTGAAAAGCGCCATTGGGAGAATCTGATGATACTGAGTAGACATGTTTTCATGAAGCTCTTGCACTGTAAATAATATTCACAATAAAAGTCTTAAAGACAAGATGGTTTGGAGTGTCATTGCTCGAGGGTAGCCAGCAATTCCCCTGACAGTAGTTATATTGAGGTTTTTTTTAATAGCACTTTGAAGACAAAGCAACTTAATCACAGCATAATATTTTATAGACAGGAGCCTAACTTCATCCAATACATAAAGCGAACTAGATAAATGGTAAGGTACAGATGCACATGGGCTCAGGAACAGTGGAAGGAAAGCCAACTCAACAAGGCAATGCTTGTTGTTAACAAAAGGGCAATAACACACCCTGGCAGCAATAATACAAGATGTAATCTAGTCTTATATCTGCATCTCCTGAAACAAAGCATGAATTCTCAATGGCAGCTGTTAACACCAACTGGGTCCCCCCCCCCCCTCGGAGAGAATCACCCATAATCCTTATTTAAACCAGGAGAGATATAGTGTCAACTTCGTTAGTGGACTCTAATCCTGCATCTCCTCATTAAGTGTCCATCAAAATACATCAGGCACAGGACATCCAGAGAGATTAAGAAGCAGAACGTTTTCATTTCCTTGAACATTCTGATTCTGACTTTATAGGTCATTATATTTAAGCAGAAAAGGTTGAGGTGACTCTTAGAAACAGTTAAACGCAATTAGGTTCACTGTAGCTATTGCAAGGTTTGCAGAAAGTCTGCTCGTTAACTGCAGCAAGCTGCTTGTAAAGTAATATTTTATTAATGAATTAAAATAATTGATTTAAATAATGATTGACTAGATCCAAAGTTTTTTTTAGTGATGGGAATGCACGATCAGGCAGCTAAATTCTCCTTATAACAGATGAGAACCATGGAAATGTTGGGGAACTTTGCCTTACAGCAATGATAGGCAGGGGAAGGGAGAAAAACACTCCCACAGGGTTTAACTGACCCCCCCCCCACACACACACTTTAGGCAAGCCACACATATCCAGCCTCTAGTCGCAAATCCTTTGTGATCTGCCTTAAAAAGGAGAGTTGTGGGAGTGCAAGAATGACACAAGGTATGTAGCACCTTCTTTCAGGAGCTATAGAAATCGACAAAGAGCTGTCAATATGCCCAATGCAGTAGTTACACAGGGCAGACAGCCAACAGCATCTGCTACCAGGCCAGGTAGCACTGAACAACTTGGTTCCATGATACCTTAAAGGGCTATCTGAGCCCTTTTATCCCAGCTCAGTCGCTGAGATTGTTCAGAAGAGGGTTGCTAGTTGCCCCCTGTGCTGCAGAATCCTGGCTACCTTCAACTAGTGTGGAATACATACTCTTCTGGTGAAGATTCAGAAGGTATCTTCGCTACCAATTTCCGTATGTCTCTTGAAGACCTTATGCCAGCTGTTTAAATTTTTTCAAGATGGGCCCGTCATTTTATCTTCGTTTTTCAAACAGTGTTTTATGCTTTATTGTACTAATAAATTTTGTTGTATAGCACCCTGGTATTTTATTTGAAAGGGGGGAGTGTCTATAAACATTTAATATATAAATAAATGTCATCCTGCCCTAGGATCAAACTTGGTATAATCAAGCTCCAAGAGACCCAAGTCATACTTGGGCCCAAGCCAACGTCTTGGATACACTACCTGGAAGTGTGCTGTGAACTCAGTATTAGAGGAAGCATGGTGCTTCAGCAAAAAAAACAACAAACCTGTGTCTGTCCCCCACAACCATAACATGTATGGCAACCTACCCCGTGCCATTCTGACATGTGTTTTCCTCCTGTCCCTGCTCCACATCACTGGCTGCTGGAGATGAGGACAGGTAAAGCCGCAGCAGAATGAGAGGGATGGGGAATCTCAGCACAGGGGTGCTACGGTATGCACTGCCCTCCACCCCACATCCACCCTCTTTTTGGGCTGCAACAGGGTCCTCCTCTGCCAACAAGCATTGACTTCGTATGAGGTGCACATCCCAACACAAATGCTCCTGAATCTGTCACAGTGGTACCTCTGGTTGTGAACGAGATCCGTTCCGGAGGCCTGTTTGCAACCTGAAAAGGGCACATCCTGAAGCGTCGTGTCTGTGCAAGCACGCAACGTAATTTGGTGCTTCTGCGCATGCGCGCACACCAAACCCAGAAGTAACCCATTCCGGAACTTCCAGGTTTGGCCCGTTTTCAACCTGAAAAGACGTATCCCGCAGCAAACGTAACATGAGGTATGACTGTATTACCTTTGCAGTACTGGAGGACGGTCTCCATGGCACATTTCCTGTCCGAGGCCCAGCGGATTCGAGCTGATCCAGCTATTTTATTTTCCACAGGCCACCAGCCTTGCCAGAGGTACACTTCATGGTGGTTGTCAACAAGGAAGAGAGCTGCACGAGTTAAATAAAAGACAAAGGTTCTAAACACTGCACGCTTGTGTGTGTGAGAGGGAGGGTGTACCATATCTTCAGCACGCCCATTTCATACGTAATAAGGAGTCTGGTCTGGTCCAGTTCCTACTTCTGCAGCAAACACATTATGCCACTCTCTTAGTTTTCCATATAAAAATGGGACTAAAACTGCCATCAGCATCTCCTCACAGTGCTTTTTATGAGACAAACCAGATGAAAATGGCAAAGCACTTTGCATTCTTACTGCAGGAAGGTTACTGCTGCTTATATGCTACTTCTGATTTGCACCATGTGTTGCTAGAGTACATTATCTTAGTTTTAGTGAATCAGAGTGCTAGAGTGTATTGATTTATAAGGCCTTCAGCAGCTTGAAACCAGGATGCCTCAGGGACCATCTGATCCCATATCCCTGCTTGAGCATGGTCTCCCATGGCTTGGATGCACAGCTCATCTCCACCGGGACTCATGCGTTCAGTACTGTGAGCCCAATTTTGTGGAAATCCTAGTTGAGGATCAGACAGGCCCCTGCTGTTGAACCTCCAGTGCTTACCAAGGACTTTTCTGTTCCAGCAGGTTTACAACCGAAATCTGGTTTTTATAGTTTTAACTCATTTGTAGTCTTACTGCACTGGGTCTTCTGTAACATCACTTAAGAGATGGCTGTGATTAAGCATTATACGAATTACTGAAATATAAGAATCATCATCATCACCCCTCTTCTGGTTTTTTGGGGTGTTTTTTTTTTTGCAACTTTTAGGAGGAAGAACATAATCAAGTAACTGAAATCTGGCACGTTCAGGGTTAGCAGTATTCCTGAGCAAAGGCATCTTCCTAGAGGCCGGAGACTTCCTTAGGCACCAGCCAAGTGATGCTTCAGATTGGGGTCCATATTGTCCCCTGCCACATTCACTTGCCTGGCTGGGGAGCTGTGTAGAGGTCTTCCTGGAGGAATGGCATAGAATTCACCACAGTGGGGTCTCTTGCTGGATAGATGTATTCAGTGGCTGAGAATTCACCAGACGAACTACCAAGGATGAACAAGCGGGGCGTGAAGTTGAACTTCCCAGGATCTTTTTTGAAAAAGCAATGAAAAGACATAGAATTAATATTTCAGAAGACATTTTACCCATTTTAGCAGCGTTGTTTTTTAATGAGTTGTGACTTATTAGTATTATCATCCGATTTATCAGCTACCCCCATCAGGCCCCAAGGTAGGTTTCAACAATCTAAAATTCAATATTAAAAACTTTTAAAAAAATATTATAGCCATAGGGTGGGTGCTGAAAACACACCTGAGGTGTCAAAAGCCAGCGTAAAGAAGTATTACATCAATATATGATGGAAACGATATAATGAAGGTGCCAGATGGGGAGGGAATTCCAGAACCTAGGAGCTGCCACAGAGAATGCCCTCTCCCAGGTCATAGCCAGCACCCCCCAACATCTGAGGGTGGTAAACTACCAAGGGGGCTCTCCTCTGCTGCTCTTGATTCAGCTCTCTCTCTCTCTCTCTCTCTCTCTCTCTCTCTCTCTCTCTCTCTCTCTCTCTCTCTGTGTGTGTGTATCCTGTCCAGTAGCACCTTAGAGACCAACTAAGTTTGTTCTTGGTATAAGCTTTCGTGTACATGCAGACTTCTTCAGATACACCTGACATTCAAGAGCTCTTGAAAGCAGACAATGCATCCACACCCATTGTATTGGCATGGAGTTCATGCTCACCAGAGATGACCCCACCCCACAGCTTTACACCAGGGGTGGGGAGCCTGTGGACCACAGCCCCCACCAGCCCCAGCCAGCATGACCAATGGTAAGGGAGGGCCACAGACTCCTCATTCCTGTTTCAGACAAGCACCTTCTCTTGTCTGTATATTTTAGTTCTGGGGTATCTTATCTAAAGCACCACAGGGAAAGCAAGCATTCCATACCTTGCAACATGCAATCGTAGGCTTTCCGGTCTCTCCTCCCTAAGGCATCCCAGAATCCCAATGGCTCTGACCCTTCGTCGCATTCGTGTATCGTCACCTTGCTACTGCTGTGCAGTCCTGCTTCCAGAGGGCACCTAAGATACAATATTAATCCACCAGAACCACTGTTAGTGTTGTGAATTTGTGCTGCAGCATGGTTTTTACCAAGTCAGACATGCTCATAGACACTTTGCCAAAAAAGAGAGAGCTGAGAACAATGCCAGTTACCAGGCACTTGCCAACCCTCATCACCTGTTTCCTCTGACTCAACTGTTCTCACAAACTGACATCCTTGGCTCACGCAAACATCCTGCAAGTGTTTTCCCAACTTGAGGAGAGCTCTGCTGAATCAGTCCAAAGGGGCCCCTAGTTCAACCTCCTGGTTCTCGCAGAAGCCACCAGCAGCTGGAATTGAACACATTCTGCCTCTGAATGCAGAGGCTCAGCATAGCCATCGCGGCTACTTGCCACTGACACCCATTTATCTAGAGCCACCCTAGTCAGTGGCAGCAAATTAAAATAACAATCATTTATGTGTCGTGTTAAGATGTGATGTGCCGTTTTTCATCTCTCTGGAATGTGCTACCGATCCATTTCACTTGATGACCCTGAGTTCTAGTACTGAGGGATGGGAACAAATGCTTCACTTTAGCCACCTTCTCTATACAATGCCTAATACAGTGGTGCCTCGATGTATGAATTTAATGCGTTCCGAAGGCACCTCCGTAAGTCGAAGAATTCGTAAGTAAAAAATGCCATTGGAAACGCGATATCCCATAGGAATGCATTGAAAACGGAAAAATTCGTAAGTCGAAGCAACCCTATCTAAAAATTCGTCAGCCAAAAAATCCCTATCTAAAACCGCCACAGTTTTTTTCTGGATGTCGAGACATTCGTAAGCGTGCGGCCATTACCCCCATTCGTAAGTCGAAAAATTCAGTTGTCGAGTCGTTCGTAAGTCGAAGTACCACTATATGCACATTATAAAGCCAATGTGGCATAGTTGCTAGAGTGCTGGATTAAGAAGATCCAGGTTCAAATCCTCACTCCCCTATGAAACTCACTGGGTGAACCGCCCAGTCTAACCCACCTTGCAGAGTTGTTGTGAGACTAAAACACAAGAACCATGTATGTCACCTTGAGCTACTGGAAGGGTGGGTGGAATATGTGTGCAAAAATGAAATAAAAGTAATAAACCTCAATTTTACCTGCCCACCCCCTTAAGTCATTTCTCACCCATTTTCAGGGGTCTTCCACACAAACTGTAGACAGACAATGTGGATATGTATTCAAAAGAATAGTTTGGTTACTTACTGTTCTTTTATTTTATTGGCTGCTGTTCTTCCAACTTCTTTGGTGTGTGGCTGGGCTTTGCAGCCGTGCCACAAGTAAATGAGGGCTTTGTTGATATTTAGAACAAGCATTGACATCCTGGACCTCAGGCTGCTACAGTGGCAGGCTACTTCAAGCAGGTTTCCTTCAAGAGAAAGCTCCCCTCGTACACAGTATAATCGCCAATCGCCTGCAATGGGCATGGATAACACAACTTTATTATGCAACTGCTAAGGCTACTTCCAAGTTAAGCTATGCATTGGCACAGGCAAACGAAAAGCCTTGAGGTGCTTGAAGACCGAGACTTTGGTGAGTGACAGATGTGCTGAGTCAGTGTTGCTCACATCTGCAGCCAACACCTGGAATGTGCCTGTGTTGATCTCCACTGTCAATCACTCGCAAAGTCTGAACAAAGTATCCGGATCAGAAAAGATGGTCACTTAAAACACTTCACTAAAACTCAGTTTTTCTTCCTATTTATGATGGTTTTTACTTTATTACACTCCATCTTTATTATGAATGTTGCTGGAGGAAGCAAACCTAACTGGCATAAGGACCTGGTTCATACATAATGCTAAGTGATGGTCTGCTGAACCTGACTGTGGTTTACTGGTATGTGCAAACCCAGCCCAGCAATGTACAGTAGCTGTGATTTGTTTTCTGTTAGCAAACCACAATGTGAAATCATGCTTTGTTGTCCAAACTTTGGTTGGGTGACATGCCTGTACCCAATGGCATTCTTTAACCATGGTTTGTTTGGCCATCCCACCCCAGACCCATGCCAAGATTCAAAAGCATGAGCAGCTGGAAAAACAAAAAACAAAAACCTTTGGAGAAAATAAGAGCTTTTCTGGTCATCTCTGAGTTGACATGCCACTGTTAAAACAAACCATGTCAAAGTGTTATGTGTGAATGTAGCCACTGTTGGCCCACACCGGTGAAACACAGTGTGGCTTGAGCTAGTATGGTGAGAAAAGAATGGATGTCAACTTTTCCATCAGTAGTCTTTCCACTTGACTCTATTTGAGGGAGAGGTGAGACAGCAAGGCCCACTTCATTAGCCTGGATTTCCTTCCTTCCTTCCTTCCTTCCTTCCTTCCTTCCTTCCTTCCTTCCTTCCTTCCTTCCTTCCTTCCTTCCTTCCTTCAACTACCTCAGTCAAAAGCCATTCCACCTGATCATTTAGAAAGATGGGTGGGACCTAATTTATTTTCCTCTTCCCTTCCTGTTCTCCCCTTCTGTATCATGCCTTTTATACGTGTCTTGCAAACTCTAAACTGCTTCAAATGCTTTTGCAGAAAGACAGTATATCAATGTATTCTTCTTATCTTCTATGTGTGATGTGGTGCTTTGTTTCCAAAGAGGGGAGACCTGAATTATCCTGCTTGGCAAAAAAGCTGCCTCAGATCTTGAACCCCCCTGCATATTCCCAGTCATGTGGGACCAGCTGTGGTTTCTTGGTCGTAGAGAAAGGAAACTTTGCACATGCTTAAATGTACTAGCCTTCACTTTTACTAGTTTGCTTCCCTGGCATTCAAGACAAATGCTGGTAAAATTAAATGCTACTGTGCTGCCTTACATGATCAACAGAGTGAATTGAGGTAAAAGCATTCACACAGTTCAACTCTCCCTTCTTTCACAGCAGAAAAAAATGGTATCAGGAGGCTATTTACTCTGTGTGTTTTCTTCTTCCTCTTCCCTTCTGCCCGTATGAACGATCATTCCACCTTGAAAACACTGAAGAAAACATGGCGGCTCTTTTCCTTGAAGAACTTGAACCTGAAAAGTGAACATGATCCTAGCATTACAACAAGTTAAGTTTCATTCAGGGCAATGCAAAATATTATAAAATTAATTTGATAAATGGCTGGGGTCAAAAGTTATGCCAGGTGTCCTACGAACCTCACTATGTCCTTAGGACAAGGGTGGAGAACACGTGGCTCTCCACATATTGTCGGACCACAACTCCTGCTATACATGCTGCCTGAGTCCAACAGGAGTGCAGTAACACCTGGAGGGCCACAGGTTCCCCCACCATGCTTTTGATCATCTGATAGGACCGGAGGGAATGGAAGGAGGTTACAAAAAGCAGAGCCTTTGCCATTGCATTAATTTGGCAGAATCTACTGGGAAACCTTTGTCATCCCAAGCACTGCATCACCCTCTGGGCAGCCTTCCAACCAAGGACCACATGCCTGTGATAGATAGAGGCAAAAGCAGGCAGAGCAACTGATGTAAATTTCACGTCTGTGGAGTAGCCCCCTCCACCCAGAAAAACAACAGGGACTATCAGAAGACAAGGTTACACCAGCCAGGCAAAAACACAGTGTGAAGCAGAGCCAGCCAGCGGAGTCACCTTAGGCATAGCTGCCAAGTTTTCGCTTTTCTCGAGAGGAAGCCTATTCAGCATAAGGGAAAATCCCTATAAAAAAGGGATAACTTGGCAGCTATGACCTTAGGAGAGATCCAAGGGGCAGGTAGAGACCTGGAGGGCCACGCTGGGCCCTGACTCAGAGTTACTCCACCTCTGGTCTAAATCATGCTGAAAGCAAAAGAACTTGACAGCCCCATGCTTTGCTTACCTGAGCACCTCTCTCTTCATCCAGCTCCACAGTCATCAGTGCAGATGTCCCTTTCTCACTGACGGTGGAGTGTCTCCCTTGCCAGAAGAAGTACACACATTTCTCTTTGCCAACAACCCTGGTTTGCAGGTCCCCCTTCTGTCTGCTCCCAACTGCAAAGCAAAGTCAAGAGAGGCTATAACCTGAGGAGTATACATGCCCAACACAGACCTCCTTTTTAGGGCTCACAAACATTAGGATGAAAGCACAGCAAAGTGTTCCCGCAAAGAACTACTGGGTGAAATTGATCTGGCAGACAAAAATACATGCAGGAAAACTGCAGTTTTGGACAGCAGTTTTATACTTCTCAAAGCACCATAACAAAAAGTAAATGGCATTGCTTGGAAAAAAATGAAGACAACTGCAGTATGTGTGTGATATTTTGCAACCTCATCATGCTACCACCTTAAAACAAGTGTTCTATGCCATTTCCTATACTTTAACAGTCTTTGACAGATATATATTTCTTGGGGGGTGGGGGTGAGCATTCAGTATTATTGAGCATCATTGGAATTCTGTGCAGGTAAAATGTGCACAGAGAGCAATTCACTTGAGTAAGTAATATTCAAAGGGCTCCTCCTGTAGTACAGAGGTATGTAGAGAAAAAATTAAATTGTTGATATTGTATATCTGTTTTCATAAATGATATGTGGCTTTGCATGAATGAAGAGCTCCCCAAGAGGTGTAGCAAACAACCAATAACTATGTTTTAGCCATTCTGCTGTATAATTAAGCATCATTCAGAAACGGCGTACTAATGTTTAAAAAAACTAGTCAAATGTAAAAGGGTGATAAACAGTTACCTCCTGAAATTAAAAAGAGACCATAAAGGGATGCATAGCTGCCAAGTTATCCCTTTTTTACAGGGATTTTCTCTTATGCTGAATAGGCTTCCTCGCGAGAAAAGCGAAAACTTGGCAGCTATGAAGGGATGTGTAATACATAAAGGACATTGTTTATATCCTGCCCTCCTCCTCAACAGCAAGATCGTCTCTAGCAATTCATATACAGTACGGAAAAACAAAACTAGTTGGTTATGTGCTTGAGTAGTTGAGTGCATCACGGGCAACACTTTACCCAATTCAAACAAAATCAATACTTCATTAGAGGATTTTTCACTAACCTGAAGTGCTCACAAGGTACTTCCATTTGACCACATACGTGTCGCCTTCATGAAACTGCCCAATGCTTTGCTTAGGGAGCCTGCTATAATCAAATTCCAATATATGCCAGACATCCACAGAGACAGTGATGATTTCGAATTGCCTCCCGTCATCTCCTTCAATGAATCCATAGCCGCGGCCGATATTCATCCCATCCAAGACCGTGCCAACCGTTGTCTCGGGCACAGGTACCATTCGCATGACATCGTATGGTTTGACGTCAGACCTAGTTTCCTCCTGTAACAAGACACAAAGCATATTTCCCCTTAAACAGCAATTTCAGAAAGCCCATTATGACATTATGATAACAAACGAGCCAGATGTCAAGCACTTATCACCATACTAAAGAAGCCTACAGGGGTTCATCAGCAATTCACTTTGGTTGTCAATCACAAAATTAACCTTCAGAAGACATGGAATAAAAGATTACATGAATAGAAATTACGCTTATAATGATGAAACATAGCCTCACACCTGACAATCTCAGTTTCTTTTACTTCATAAGGGACCACAAGAAATGTTATAACCATCATGTCATCTTAGTACAGAGGACAAGTGCACCACAGTAGCTATTGTGAAATCCCCAGGTATAATTGTGGGTTTCAGCCCCACATTGGACAAAAGATTCCTGCACTGCAGCGGGTTAGACTAGATGCCCCTTGTGGTCCCTTTCCAGCTCTAGAATTCTATGATTCTATGAATTCATTGGGCAAATCCATCTCTTAGAGCTTAGTATTTCCATCTGGACACAATAAAATCTCTCATACAATCTCTCATTCGCTTTGTGGAACAATATAAAGTTTGTTTCATGCCCTGATTGGCAATGCATAATTAATTTACATGAATAAAACTACTATAAATAAGTATATAATTTTGACACCTTCTGAGGGGATTCACCAGAGTTCTTCTCAGCTGGTTTCTTCAGTTCAGTCCAATCGAGAAACTTTTCTTTAAATAATATTGTCTCATTGTGTTCTGTGAGCCTGCCGAAAATAGCCCAGTCTGGACGTCCCTGTCCTTTTCTGCATTACAGAAAAGATATATATATGTATATAAATATATATAAACACAGAAAACACTCCAATGTCAAACTATAAAATAAAAGCTGTGACAGGTTAAAAATAGTGCTGGACGTCTTGCCTAATTCAACTTTGAAAGCTCTATTTATTTTTGAGAATTACAAGAACACAGGATTGTGTAGGTAAAAACACTCTTCACAATTCTGATGCAGGGTTGTTTAAAAATGTGAATGAGGAGCTGTAGAGCAGTGAGATACACACCCTGTTTGGATATACTGAGAAGGAAGTCTGCAATATTTATTTTTCCAAACATGTTTCCTGTCTGGTACTGGCACAAGCATTGCATGTTCTTTAACAATGGCTGGGGTGAATGCAGAAGCCATCATTTTCCTCCCACAAACACACAAGAATTAGCAAAAGTTAGAGGAAACCCTCTA
Source organism: Zootoca vivipara (assembly GCF_963506605.1). Classification (NCBI taxonomy): domain Eukaryota; kingdom Metazoa; phylum Chordata; class Lepidosauria; order Squamata; family Lacertidae; genus Zootoca; species Zootoca vivipara. The sequence continues at coordinate 40,264,326 of NC_083287.1, read as the reverse complement.
AGCCAGGCTTCCTCAACCTTGGCCCTCCAGATGTTTTTGGCCTACAACTCCCATGATCCCTAGCTAGCAGGACCAGTGGTCAGGGATGATGGGAATTGTGGTTTCAAAATATCTGGAGGGCTGAGGTTGAGGAAGCCTGCTCTAAGCTCTAATTCAGATCCTTAGCTCAGGGCAAGGTTTGTTATGGAGGTATCAAAAGAGGGAGGAAATTTGGCATTATGAATCACAGGGTTGGGGTTGATACCTTGGAATAAGGGGGTTGCATTCACCAGGATCCAGAGGATTGATGTCACAGTTTGCATAGTCAAAGGTGCCATTCCACAAGTGTTTGGCCAGCTGGAATGCCACTTTCCTTTGTGCTAGCGTGACCTCCTTCCCATGCCAAACATACACTTCACTACCAAAATCAAACACCAAGACCTGAAGGAGGTGGGAGAAGGGAGGGGGAGGAGGAGGAGAGAGAGAGAACGAACAATGAAGTCATTCATTTAGCTAAAAAAGAAAAATTGCTGAGTAAAAACTGAGCAGTGCAGCTAAACAATGCTGACACCACCACCACAAAAATAATGGTATGCGTGTTTACTGGGAAGAAATGGATCAGCAGGACCCACTCATTTCCCCATAATGAGTAGTTCAGGCTTAATTTCTGAGCAATAATTGATTTGCTGCTGGGGTCTCCTACACAAATGGCTTCTTGTCTTGCCTCCCTCCACCCACCCCAATTTAGAGTTTTGTATATTTACAGCTGCATAATGAAAAACTATGACATCTGCATCATTCAAGGCAAGCACTACCGGTAAGGTTTGTAATTATCCCACTTGTAGCTCTGTGAAAAGTGCCTTGTAAATATATTTTATTTCCTTGGCTTAGAAGGGTGAACCTTGAATGCTACTTCCTAGATTATCGCCTGGTTCCCGCAGTTCCTATCCTCTGACATGGGCACTCTTAGATTTAATTTGTAATTTGGGGGTGCTAGTTCAGTTATCAAGAGAAGAAAGTGTGCAATCACTCAAGGGCTGGACCTGGGCCTCCTTCAGAATCAGCAGAGCCCTAAGGGGAAAATATCCTAGGAAACTGTACTAAAAGGCAATGCTTGTTTGCACCCCCAAAGTTTAAGGAGCACCAGAGCTGCCACTGAACTTCAAAGGACCACTTACTATACCTCTTTTGAATTCAACAGCGTGCACTTTGGCATCTTTCCCCAGTAGTCATCATCAGGAATAAGTTTATCATCCACTAGTCGGTAAATGCAATTTGTTTCTATTATTGCAGCTTCATACATTTCATCTTCTTCTGGGTTTCCAGCAGCTTGAAATGAGCAGGCAAGACAAAATGTCACGTCAGTTTAACTTGGAAGAAGAAACTCTTGGATATTCTTACAAAAAAGCCAGCACTGAGATGGAGAAAGGAAAAAAAAGAGCCTTACACTGGTAGCTTGTCTGGCCACCGAGCAGTTTCCAGAAGTCTTTGGCTGCATGAGTGTGGGTATTGATTCCTTCTTCTATGGTCTGCACATAAGGAGCCCGGCAGCCAAGTTCTCGCTTTGTCTGAATTAAAGTTGCAAGTTCTGAAGCCTAAGAAATTTGAACATGATTAGCTGAATAGGCTTGTCTCAGCTGGTGGGATAACAGCTCAGTTCAGAGCAGAGAAAGAGGATGGGAGCTTTCTGCTGTTTTTATTAGACAAACGATACCGAACATGAAAACTATGTCAGATGCATATAGGCTCTCTTGTTTGCATTTCAATGAGGACTTATCCCATTTAACCCAGAAGCCAAAGAGAACATCTTCAAAGCACCCCCCCCCTTGAATACAAGCAGAATTATTGTATTCCTCCTCCACCACACATAGAATTATTTCATCTGCTCAGTTGTAAGGTTTAACAAGTTACAAACCATTAACACCAGCTTTGACTCCCACTGTCTCTTCCATCCCCTCACTTTCTTTGTGGTTTTTAAATGTGGTTTTATTGCTTACCTCTGGATTTTTGTAAGTAACATAGGAACTTGATATGTTATACTGCTTAAAAGCCATTCTGGCATGTAAGCGGTGTATAAATTCATAACTAATACATAATACTAGTTACAGGTAGGTAGCCGTGTTGGTCTGAGTCGAAACAAAATAAAAAAATTCCTTCAGTAGCACCTTAAAGACCAACTAGGTTTTTATTTTGGTATGAGCTTTCGTGTGCATGCACACTTCGTCTGACCAAAATAAAAACCTAGTTGGTCTTTAAGGTGCTACTGAAGGAATTTTTTTTATTTTAATACATAATAGTAATGCTTGCTTTGTTTGGAAAACTGCAATGCAATTTTTAATATATAAAAAACCAACCCACACCAGCTTTTTTTGGAGGGGGGGAGGCACAAAATGACAACAAGGAGGAGGAAGAGAACTTTCCCATCAGTTACATCCACATTTCACATGTAACAAACAGCCATTCTGTATCTTGCCCACAGAAGAAACTCCCCAGGAACTAAGGACTTTGTTATCTCAATGTTTATAAGCACCAACCTTTGCTTTCTCGATGACATTTGCAAACTCCCCTACCCACAGGAAGCAGAAATGAGGAGTAAGTAACAGGAAACAGTCACCACTGTTAAGCGATGAAGCCCTTGGCTCGACTAATCTTGTTTGAACATGTCTTCTTCCTACATTGAAAGGGAGAGAAAAAACCCCAGACTAGTTGCATTGCTATAAATAAGGACAGTCATACCTTGGATCCCGAACGCCTTGGTACTTGGAGGTTTTGACTCCCAAACGCCTGGAAGTGAGTATACCAGTTTGTGGATGTTCTTTGGAACCCGAACGTCTGGCGGGGCTTCCGCGGCTTACGATTGGATGCAGGAACTTCCTGCAGCCAATCAGAAGCCGTGCTTTGGTTTCTGAATGTTTTGGAAGTTGAATGGACTTCCGGAACGGATTCCGTTCAACTTCCAAGGTATGACTGTACTAGAGCCATCCTCCAGGCTTGATTATACTGAGGGTGGTGGGGTGTGTGTGTGGGAGGAACCATAGCCCTGTAACAAATAACTAATACTCCATTTCTACAATGTTGCTTTATGCAAGAGGTCGCTTATGGAGTAGCAGAGGGTTCCTGTGCATAAAAAATAAAGCAACTTAATCACCAAAATAACCCAGCAGCTGCAATCTGTGAGCCAAGGTTTCAATATCTGGGGTTATATCCAATGCTAGCCATACTCAAGAGTAGATCCATTTAAATGAATAGGCATGACTAACTTAATTGCATTCATTTAAACGAGTCTACTCTGTGTGAAACTTAGTTGGATACAACCTTTAGGACTTTTTAGTTTGGGGGGGGGGGGGAATGTGCCAGAGGTAGTATGCTTCTGAACACCACTTGCTGGAAACAGCAAGAGGGAAGAATGCTGTTGAGATCAGCCGTTTCCCATAGAGATCTGTCTGGCCACTGCAAGAATGAGACACTGGACTAGATGGGCCACTGGCCTGATGCAGCTGGCTCTCCTTATGTAAGAGACAACATGATAGGGTCCCCCCCCCCAAAAAACCCCAACAACTAGTATCCCATCTTCACCTGTTGTGAAGGTGGAGGGAGAATTTATGAATATTGCAACAACTTTGGAACAGGGGGTCCTTACTATTTGGTGAAGTTGCTGCTGGGTGATCTTTCTTTCTTTTTTCCACTTTGAACAAAGCCAAGCCATTCCAAGAAGAAGCCTGCCTGCCAATTGCTTTGAACACACAGACACTACAACGATGAAACTTGATGGGCCAATTCCCAGGGTGGCTTAAGATGACCACTCATTTATCTACATTTGCCGCAGCCCCCAACCACAGTATATGGATGCTGTTCCTCCTCTGTTCCCCATATAACTTCTTAAAGCCTGCATTTCAGATAAAACTTTAGAAAATAGCTCTTTCACATACCTTTAACCTGCAAGAGCATCAGCTGCTTGTATGGCACAGCACTGTTGTTTGAGTTCTGTTCTGTTAGATTGACACTACGCAGACTAACATTGCTGAAGTTCTCCTTACTCGCTAAGCCAGCAAGCGCTACTTCTGAGAAATTTGAGTTTGCAGACACTTAAAACAGTAGAAGTAAAAAAAACACACAGACAAGACAGAAAAAAGCAAGGGGGAAAGACAAAGAAAGAAAGCCACACAGACAAAACAACAAAGAAACCACATTATGTTTCGTTTCCAAATTTTATTTAGGTTTTTTCATGCATGGCTCATTTCCAGCATTTTTTGTTGTTGCTGCTGAAAGAGACAACAAAAAAACAGGTTGAGCTCAAGTTATTCACTAATCTGAAGAACCTGACATTTCCAGGAGGAAATTTTCAAGCTAATGGTGAAAAATGGAAGCATTTAGTTCTTAAAATTCCTATATATTTATATGGGACAACAAGTCTATAAGGAAAATTGCATCATCATTATTTTTTTGCATAATAGTTACTTGAGTCACCGAATGGGATTCAGGTGTGTTTGCAGTCCTTTTCCAGGACATACAGACACACATCCCTGGCAATGACTGACAACCCCTCCTCCCTGCCTGCACTGTTCATTTAAAATTATTATTTGAGGCACTGCCTATTTTAAGGCAAATTGATCTGTAAATACTCAGACTTCTAGTATATTCCCAGGTTGTTATTAGTTGCTTGTTACCCAAAGGTCTCCAAGTAATTTACAAGTATAATAACAATAGTAGCAGTAGTAGTAGTAGTAGTAATAATAATAATAATAATAATAATGGAAGTTTATCAGCCTGGAAAGTATATTTATGTCCACATGCTCCCATCTTGTTCCTCCCCTTTTCACATGCACCTGATTTGGGTATGGATATTTTAGATTGTTTAAAAATGTATTTACTGGCCCAAGGTCATAGTGCTCTTTCTACAACAGTACCACTTCAAAGCCAAACCATAAATTCTGAGAACACTGCATTTGTAGCACACGAAAGGTGCACTTGGGATACGAAACTTACTTTTTTCAACTTTCATTCGCTTTGATTCCATAAAAGCCACATTTAGCCTTTGCTCTGTGTATTCATGAAGAATGTCCTCTCTTGCGGCTAACATCTTTAAAGGGTTTCTGGAAGCCTGGACTCTGCGCATGGGCCTCACTGCACGTTTGTGCTCTGCTACCAAAGAAGTTAACCTGAGAAAACAAAGATACCCATGCTTAACCCAAACTTTTATCAGCCTTCCATGAAACGTTGGGAGCTTCCAATACACAGCAGTGTATTGTGTACTCAATGCCGCTCATGCATGCCAGTTTCGCACAGTGTGCACAAGAATCTATCCTCATCAAAATGCTACCTCCTATTCCTGTTGGTGCTTTTCGGTGGGAGACAGCCCTCTCCCGGCACCCGTCTGGAGTGCATAGCACAGCATTCACCCCTCCGGACGGCCAAGCATGACATGCATCCAAAAATGCATGCACATAGTAAACAGCAAAGTCCTAACAGAAGCTGAGACTGCAGACACGTGGCATCTGAGTTTAGTTATTTATTTACAGGATCAAAATAAAGAACAGAGCAATCATGGCGTGCCTCTCTTCTCCACTGAGAGAGAACAAGTGCATGTTTAGTAGCACCAATAAAATGCCATGTGTGCCTTTGGGAAGAAGCAGAGACTTCATGCAGCCTTTTCTGAAGGCATTGCAATGGAACCTCTGCATTTAGATGTCTAAACAGCCCTTTGGTCCTTAACTGTTTCTAATCCCCCCCCATTTAATGTATCCATCTGGACTTTTTGTTTGTTTGGAAGTCACTTTGGGTTGCCTTGGGTAAGATAAAGTGAGTAACAAATTTAATAAATAATATAAATAACAATAAGCAAGGACTGCTACCTGCCAGCACTTGCCTTTTCAATCCTATGGTTTGCTTAGCATTAATTACAATGGCAATGTAGAGAATGAGACTCTTAATCTCAGGGACATGGGTTCGAGCAGCAGCAGCAGTGAGGGCTGGGTGAAGAGCACCCTCCATGCCCCGCCCCCGCCCAGTGCATGAGCGCCCGCCTGGTGGTAGCGTGGGCTGGGCAAGTGCACTCTGCACCTGCCCCGGGCACTGGCGAACGGCACTATGCCCCTGATACAATGTGGCACTTCAAAGCTGGGTTCAGGTTCCTAGAAGCTCAATAGATGGGGTCTTGCTCAATTAACAATCTCTTGATGCACTGCCCCTCCCAAGCTCCTTGAAAGAAAGATGAGATATAAGTGAAATATACATGCACACAGGCTCTGTCACCACAGTCAAATGCTGCTGGTGCATAAGTCCTAATACATTGGTCATGCAAACCATAATGAAATTGAAGGTAAAAGGTAACGGTTGGACGGTTAAGTCCAGTCAAAGGTGACTATTCAGGCCATGGGAACCAGTGTTTGTCCACAGATAGCTTTCTGGATCATGTGGCCAGCATGACAAAACCGCTTCTGGTGCAACGGAACACCGTGACGGAAACAAGAGCACTCGAAAACACCATTTACCTTCCCCCCTATTTATCTACTTGCACTGGTGTGCTTTCGAACTGCTAGGTAGGCAGGAGCTGGGACTGAGCAACAGGAGCTCACCCCGCTTTGCGGATTTGAACTGCCAACCTTCTGATTGGCAAGGCCAAGAGGCTCAGTGGTTTAGATTAACATCATCACTGACACTGGATTTCTTAGTCTTTAAACTGAAGAATTTTATATCCTAGCATTCCCTTTTCAAGCAATGAGGAACTTGTACTGCCTTCTCTACCACCACCACTCCTAGCTCTAAAAAGGAAGAGAAAGGAAGACTTATAATTAAAAAAGGGGGGGTGTCTGGGGCTTCCGCCACAGGTGTGAAAGAGATGGCAGTACAAGAGCGCATAGCCTAACTTTCCAGTAGGAGTTGTTTAGGGAAGGGAAAAAGGAGAACTCTGGCAGTGGTAGGAGCATCCCTCTCCCCAGGTGTGTGTGGGAAAGTGTGCTCACTTTGGTGCATCAGGATCAAATATGGCATCAAAGTCTTCATCCAGGTCCAAAGGCAAAGAGGAAGCGGGGTAATCCATGCAGCGGTAAAACTTGGAAAATGTTTCCTCATCATCCAGCTTCATCACTTCCTTCACAGATTTTCCTGTGACTGTCAGCAATGTTTCTTGCATTCCACCAACTATAGAAAAAACAAAATACAATATCTTTCTATCGCTCAATATATATTTTTAATTAAAAAAAAACCCTATGCTGCACCCCAAGGGACACACAACTTCCATTGCCTGCGTAAATGCAGACAAAGGAGACAACAAGGAACACTTAAATGGCTAAAATGGCTTTTTAAAGGGATGAGAGAAAGTCAGGAAGGACTAGTCATGATAGCTCTATGGAGCCTCCAAGTTCAGAGGGAGAAAGTCAGCGAATTCCAGTTGCTGGAGAGCAACAATGGGCGAGGGCTACTGCCTCTGTGTCCTGCTTGTGAAATTCCTGGAGGCATCTGGTTAACCACTGTGTGAAACAGAACGTTGAATTAGATCAGAGATGGAAACCTGTGTTCCTTCAGATGTCGCTGGACTCCAATTACCATCATCCCTGGCCAGTGGCCATGCTGACCAGGGTTAATGGAAGCTGGAGCCCAACATCTGGAGGGCCACAGGTTCCCCATGTGCGGACTGGGTGGATGACTGGCTGGCACTATCCAACAGGACTTCCCTTACATTCTCAAGACACAGAACAAAATAAGCAACAATAGCTTTCAACTATTGTACTCCATTCTGAAGGAAATCAGCCCCGAGTACTCACTGGAAGGACAGATCTTGACGCTGAGGCTCCAATACTTTGGCCACCTCATGAGAAGAGAAGACTCCCTGGAAAAGACCCTGATGTTGGGAAAGATGGAGGGCACAAGGAGAAGGGGACGACAGAGGACGAGATGGTTGGACAGTGTTCTCGAAGCTACGAACATGAGTTTGACCAAACTGTGGGAGGCAGTGGAAGACAGGAGTGCCTGGCGTGCTCTGGTCCATGGGGTCACGAAGAGTCGGACACGACTACACGACTAAACAACAACAACATTGTACTCCTGGCAGTTTCTCTTGGTCATAGTAGCAATGGGAAGTCTGCTTAAGTGTGCAGAGGAACAACACCACTGCCATTTCAAATTTCTTCAAAGAAGGATCCGGCATTTAAGAAGGGGATGAGAATATTTTGTGGACTTCAACTGGAGTAATACAAGCAATGCTAGAAAACTGAAAAGCTTAGGTAGAATTGATAGCACAGATTATAGTGAAGTCGTGAGTGCAGTGTCAGAACTAATTATAATTGTGCCCAGTGCAAGCCATATATTGTGTGCCCCAACCCCCAAATAGCTATTTGTATAAACAATAAAAAATGTAATTTTCTTGTGAGTCATAATATTCATAATCTTGTAAAATAAATATATTGCGTGGCAAATAATTTTGAATGCACTTGATGCAGTGAGTTAACTGAAGCCAAGCAGGTATGGTGTCTGGATCACTGCCTGAATGGGAGACTGTCTGGGAACCTGCTGAGCACAGCACAGGAAAAAAAGGCAGAACAACAAACAAAGGTGGTAAATGTGCTTTTTATACTGGGGAGCCATGGTGCTCCACCAGTGTCGTGAACTAAGCAAAGCTTCGCTAGTGGATGTTGTAGACATGTAACTCACGAGCCACAGCTGGAGTCAAAAAAATACTAAATCAGCATAAGTAAGGAAGGTGAGCTAAAACATAAAATGCCTTAAACTGTTACAGACCTTTGTTGTTCAGCCTCCCCAAGAAAGTCTCCAGTTTATCCAACTTCATGTCCGATTCTAACTGCATATCTGGCCTAGCTTCAATTTCTAAGCAAAATAAGAATGAAAACAGTCGCTGAGATTAAAGAGAATCAAAACCACTCTCATTAGACAGCATACTTTCCCTTTTTTAAATGACCCACCTTCCAGGGGTTTTGAGATGGGTGTTGTTGACTTCAGTCTGTTGCAGAAAGGGGATGCGGCAGGTGTTATGGCAGTAGGAGATGCTAAGCCTGTGGAATAAGCAGATGTTCAGTTTTGCATTACATAACAGATGCTTCAGTTTCTAGTGAATTAGCATGCCTAAACATTTTACCCAGGAAGCTCTCCCCATAATTGCCATTATGCGAATATAGGTTATGGTCTCCTTTGGGACCATGTATATCCATATTTTAAGCAATCACAAAAGCCTGGGGTTAGGGCCATTTTTTTGCAGGAAGATGCAGTGATGAGAAAAGATAATGGCAATTCCCAAAAGCAAGTAGGGAACTCCTTGGATAAGTATCCTAACACAATGTGTTCAGATGTTGATTGCTCAGATCTTATTCACAGCATCTTGAGATCTGGTTCAAGTTGCACAGAATGGGAAACTAAACATACAATGAACTCCAGAATGCAAATATTTTGCTGTTTCATCATCCTACTGTGCTTTTAATATAATTGAAATGACTCTACAAATAATGTAGGGGAAAACTGAAACGAGCGGCTTCCGGAAATTATGAGGAACTGAATGTTCCTTGGCATATCTGCCCCTGCTTGCTTCTCACTCCTATCACTGAAAACATTCCCAGTTACAAAGGATGGATAAATTCACTGACCTTTTTTGACCATTCTTCCAGCCACAGTGAACTGTGTCGAGTCATTGGCTGCTCCTTTCCCTCTCGCTTTCCAAGCCTCTTCCCGAACACTTATCAATTGCTTTCTTTCTTCAATTGTCATTTGACTTTCAGCGGTATCAGACATCCTCTGGTTTTCAAAGAGAAAGAGGAGACACTGAGTATAAAGTCTGCATGATTGTGAATTTTGAGGCACAAGGAAGAAAACAAAAAGTCCATGCCCTTTAAATGTGTTCTATCTTACAACGTCTCCAAACAATTTTGGTTTCCCCCCCGTTTTTTTTAGTAATTTCCATGTTATCGTTAGATGGCATTTTTATGCATGAATCTTTGGCCTAAACATATTTGATGCACTGGCAGAATTCATCTTGGACAATAATTTATGTGGGTTTTTTTTTGTAAGAAACATTGACAAGATGGCACTACAGTATGGGTAATTTTTGTGCGTGTTCCTAATCTGGTTATTTTTTCAATAAGCATCCAAAATGCACATGTTCACCTCTGATATGCAGAAGGAAGCTAGTTCTTTGGATTGTTATTATTATTATTTGCTCAGTTTGACTCTAGACAAACTTTTGGAGCATAGATCACATTCACGCCATACATTTAAAGCCATAAGATACCACTTTGAACAATCATGGCTTCCCCCAAAGAATTCTGGGAGCTGGTCCCTTCCACCCAAAGCAACCACAGGACTGCTTGCTTGCAGTTCTTGACAGTTTCACCTAACTTCACAGGGCTATAACAGACATCAGCCTTATTTCAGGTGCATATGTGCAAGAATGAATACACAAAAAAACAGGTAAAAGCTGGTACGTTAATTTTAGCCCTCTCATGAGATAAACACAACTGTGTTGCCATGTGCAATCTTCTGCTGAGTTGGTTTCTAGTGGTGTTTCCGTAATTGTAATGATTTGAGCACCAACTCCCTCCAGTGCCTCTCCATTTTACCCTGGTTGCAAGGTGGCATGGCATGTACTCATACAAGGCAATGCAAAAAAGGAAGGAAGGGAGACTATAAACTGCACTCTGGAGCACTACAAGGAGTTGAAGTGGCTTAATCTGCAAAGTTCTAAAACTCCAATAACTTTTTATTGCCTGGTAAGAATTGATGGGATCCACATAGAAATAATGGTGCAACTATAAAACACTTATGAAACCCAGAGAAAAGGCAGTGCCAAGGTTATACATGGTCATCGTAGTGACAAAAGGAAGTGTTCAAGAAAAATGCAAAAATATCCAAACACACTGCTTGTAACTAGTTCTGGTCTCTTTAAACCTGAAGGAGCATCTCCACCCCCATCGTTCTGCCCAGACACTGAGGTCCAGCGCCGATGGCCTTCTGGTGGTTCCCTCACTGCGAGAAGCAAAACTACAGGGAACCAGGCAGAGGGCCTTCTCGGTAGTGGCACCCGCTCTGTGGAATACCCTCCCACCAGATGTCAAAGAAATAAACAACTGTCTGACTTTTAGAAGACATCTGAAGGCAGCCCTGTTTAGGGAAGCTTTTAATATTTGATGAATTATTGTATTTTAATATTTTGCTGGAAGCCGCCCAGAGTGGCTGGGGAAGCCCAGCCAGATGGGTGGGGTAATAATAATAATAATAATAATAATAATAATAATAATAATAATAATATGGTGCATCTCTAGACCATTAATTCAGACAAAAATGCCTTAAGTATTTCTGCTAGGATCCCAAAGGACCTCAAAACAGAAAGGGTTCATTTTCTCCGCAACTGAACACAACACATGCCAAAAATAATCTAGACCAAATTTACCAAACTTAACTTGTTGTGATTCCTGCGCTGTAGGAGGTTGGATTAGATGACTCTACAAATGGTTTAGCATGATTCTATGAAAAGCAAGATAATCCGTACAATAAGAAAATCCTCAGTGCCAGGAATGTCAACCTGTGGCCGCCCAGGTGTTACTGAACTCCTATCAGCCTCAGATAGCATGACCAATGGAGTCAGGGATGGTGGAAGCTACTATCCAACAACATGTGGGGGGGGCACAGGTTTCTCAACCCTGTTCGGACCCATAATATGAATAACATTAGTCATTCTCATCACTAACAAATCAAAGAGCACTGAGCCCTATTGCTTCGTTTCAAAAGTTACAATCATACAAAAAACATCATTAAAAGAGGCCAGCTTTGAAACCCAGTTCTGAGCTAAACCCAAGGGAGGGAAAACCCTTATCCATTGCTATGCTCTCTGGATCTGACAGATCACTTTTTTGGTGCTTAGCATGACCAACTTAGCTTCTGAACATATGAACACACTGCACAGCAGATCTTGGAGATGGTGGCCTAGTGGAAGAAACTTAACTGAAAGATACAGGACAGGAGAAAATAAATGCTTTCATGTGTATATTACGTCTGCTTCCAAGGTTACTTTCAGAATACAGTGGTACCTCTACTTATGAATAACTCTACTTACGAATGTTTCTACTTGCAAATGGAGCTCCGTCCGCCATCTTGGATGCAGTTTAGATAGGATTTTTTCTACTTATGAATTTTTAGATAGGGTTGCTTCGACTTACGAATTTTTTCTCCCAATGCATTCCTATGGGATTCGACTTACAATTTTTTTCTACTTGCGAATGTGCGTTTGGAACGCATTAAATTCGTAAGTAGAGGTACCACTGTACATGGATTGTTGCAATGCACTCTATGTGCAAAAACCCTGCAGCTGGACTGTTGATGGTGACAGGCTATCACCAGCACATAAGCTGCTAAAAAGCTTGCACTTGCTGTCTACAGGTGAAACTTGGAAAATTAGAATATCATCGAAAAGTGCATTTATTTCAGTAATGCAACTTAAAAGGTGAAACCAATATATGAGATAGATGCATGACATACAAAGCAAGATATGTCAAGCCTTTATTTGTTGTAATTGTAATTATTTGTCGTTAGGCGGGTCAATTATAAATGGAATGTAATTAATGAAATGTAATAGCGATGTTTATTTTTGTTTAATTTTTGTATTATTGTAACTATTTGTTTTATTACTGTGGAATTTCAAAAAGAAAGCATTTGTAAAAAATTAAAAGAAAAAGAAAAAATAAGTTGCATTACTGAAATAAATGCACTTTTCGACGATATTCTAATTTTCCGAGTTTCACCTGTATACATTATTCGGCCAGGTTCAAGGTTTTTGTATTGCTTAACAAGGCCCTTAACAATTGGGTCCAGGCTCAAGCACTGCTCAAGCACTGCTTATTCCCTTACATCCCTGCCCAATCACCAAGGTCTTCAGGGGAGTTACTGTTAGTGCCCCCAAATGGCTAGGGTGTATGGATCATATCCACTAGAGCAGTGTTTCCCAACCTTGGGTCTCCAACTGTTTTTGGACTACAACTCCCATCATCCCTAGTTAGCAAGACCAGTGGTCAGGGATGATGGGAATTGTAGTCCGAAAACAGTTGGAGACCCAAGGTTGGGAAACACTGCACTAGAGGACCCAGACATTCAGAATTGTGTGCTCAGTTCTGTGAAACTCCTTTCCAGGTGAGGTCAAATAGGCACCCTCTTTGTTGGACTTTGGGCACCTACTGAAGAGTCTTTAATTCCAGTCCACATATATTATATGTTTGCATGCATTTAGAAAGTTATGCACATGTAATTGATGATGATGATGATGCAAAAATGATCCCTTAGCAGAAATCTGGAATCCATTCAGCCAGATAATACATTTTGTTTGCTGACAATTCTCCCAAAGACTGTCACCACAAAACTGAGTTTCATATTGTTTGGTTCTAAGCTAAGGAATCAGACAGAACAGGCAATATTTCACCTTCCATCTCCAGGGGTGACGCTCAAAGGCCAGGGGGCTTGGATCGTTCAAACTAGCACTACTGACCTTAAGGAAAAAGAAAATGGAAGTGTGAGAAGGAGAGTGAAAAGCAAAGAAGCAGAAACAGAACAGAAGTAATAAGCCTCCAGCCTCTTTTCCTGAGTTATAGAAGCCCAAACCTAGAATCTCCAAACAATGGCTTGGTTGTGTGAAATAGCTATCCTGGGTCGCCACTACTTCCCAAACTATAGAAACCACCTGCCTCCAAGGCAGTGCAAAACAAATCCCTGAAATCTAGCCACTGACTCAGATGTTTGCTTCGGAATTTGGGCTATCCAGATATTAAATTTGTAATCTGCATTGGCTATATGTGTAAGACATCTTGGATTTAGAGAAAGGGACCCAGGTGGCGCTGTGGTTAAACCACTGAGCCTAGGGCTTGCTGATCAGAAGGTCGGCGGTTCGAATCCCTGTGACGGGGTGAGCTCCCGTTGCTTGGTCCCAGCTCCTGCCAACCTAGCAGTTCGAAAGCACGTCAAAATGCAAGTAGATAAATAGGAACCGCTACAGCGGGAAGGTAAACGGCGTTTCCATGTGCTGCTCAGGGTTTGCCAGAAGTGGCTTTGTCATGCTGGCCACATGACCTGGAAGCTATACGCCGGCTCCCTCGGCCAATAATGCGAGATGAGCGCGCAACCCCAGAGTCGGTCACGACTGGACCTAATGGTCAGGGGTCCCTTTACCTTTACCTAGGCACACAATATATTTAAAAACATGATAACATGGTGATGATGAGTAAGATAATGTTTACATTGAAGCAGCTGAGAATTTCATCAGGCTCCGGCAGGAGGAAAGATGAGAGACAGGGCAGTTTAATCAGTTCTGCTGAGACCACTGGACTTCTCCTTTCCCTGAACTGTTTTCATTAAAATCTGCTGCTATAGGAACATAGTAACTCTTAGGATGGTGCCTCAGTTTGTTTGTTTTCCTCTTGCATTGTGTATTCTTCTGTCTTGTTTATTACTGTTCTCATGCAAGCCCCTCTGGGTGCCTTTTCAGCTGAGGACCGGGACAAAAATTATTTTTACAAACACACAGGTAGACATCACCATTTCTGGTTTCTGTCATTGCCTCCAGTTTCATAAAGGGGTGGGGAAAATGGAATGAAGCCAAACAAACTGGAACACAGTTTCTCTCCACCTTCCCCCTTTTCTAAGTAGAGAGGAAAATCCCAGATTGTGTAGCAATGTTACTTTAGTTTTTATTATACATTAGACCTATAGGAAGGAAGGAAACAAGCAAAAAGGCCCTACACTGTGCTCAACAATATGTAAACAATAGATTGAATCATAAACACTTTTATGACACCAATAGTGCCTTTTTCCTACCACCTTCAGAGTAAGAAACAAACATTTGGCTAATGCACCAAGTTACAAGGAATCGGCCATCTGGAAACAGGGTTAGTTAAGTTGAACAAATCCAGTCTTATCCTGCCCGAGTGAATGGGGGTGGAGGTGTCATGATAATTGTTGGTAGCAGACCACCATCTTTGGAATCTGGGCTCCCCTCCTGGGGAGGGTGGGGGCCCACGGCTTCACCCACACTAGAAAACAGTGGGTGCGTGAATTTCAAAAACAAGGCATTAAACGTTTGGATGCACCGAAGACAGATTCATACCATTCCGAGGTTCAGAATTCAAGTCGAATGCCACTTTTGAAAGCAACCCAAATGATTAGATGTTAAAAATGATTAGGTTGTATGCTGCTATGTGTTCTGCTCTATAAGGAGGAGAGTACAAAATGGCTGGCCACAATTCAGTACTAATGATTTCCAGACATTGTGTGTGTGTGTGTGTGTGTGTGGAGAGAGAGAGAGAGAGAGAGAGAGAGAGAGAGAGAGAGAGAGAGAGAGAGAGAGAGAGAGAAGGGATGAAAGAGAAAGAGAAAAGAAGGGGACAGGGGACAAGGGAACTATGGGTTGTATCTAATGCTAGCCATACTCAGAGTAGACCCATTGAAATGAATGAAGATGGCTAACTTGGGTACATTAATTTCAATGGGTCTGAGTGTAACTTAGACACAATCCTATACCCCCTCCGCATGAACAAGCACTTGACAAATCATTGCAATGTTTGAGTCTGCAAGATTTGCTCACCTGATTAATAGGTACAAAGGGATGAAGTTTATGGGCAGCAGCTATAGCAGGAGAATAAGTAGAAGCATAGACAGGTTCCTATAGACAAGGGGGCAGAAGCAATATGATAGAATTAAAAAGGTATGAAGATGATGTGCAAGACGGTAAGGGCCAAAGGAGTGATCACTTCATGCTAAACCATTTGTAGCAGTTTGCATCCTTATCCGTCAGATTTCTCCCACACCAGACAATATTCTACAATAGTAAATAAAACCACACACACTCTCCTGAAGCCACTCACATGCGATAATTAAAAGGTTTAGTAGTATCAGAAAGAAGCATGCCAGAATAGGGCTCCCATACATCTGGATTTTCCTGGATCTTAGGCAAGTCAATTGCATGAGAAAGCGTATGTACAACACACCATTAACCACAACAGCAATGCTTTCAGACGGCAATGCATTTAGCTCTTCCTGAAACAAAGAATTGTCCATTATTTTGATGCACCACTTCCAGAAAGGGAACTGTGGCTGAAGGGAATACAGAATTGCACTCAAAGAAGAACCACAGTGAGCCTAGAATAACACCTATGCATTAGAGTCAGGCTTACCCAAAGCAGTTTAGACATGGCATTACAATCTGTAACTCCTCCTCCTTCCTACAGGTTAAAACAAACAGGAAACGTTGCAGAGCAGGAGAGGTGTAGCTACAGGAGGCAGCTTGCATTCCTAGTGCCACTGCTCCTAGTCGGATTAAAACTCAAAGTGGGTCCGCTGAACATAACGATAGCTGCAGTTCCAAAAGAAAAGCAAGCTGCCGTCTAGTGGCTAGACCCACTACATTTGCCATGGATATTTTGGGAATCAACGCTTGATGTAAGAATAGCTCTAAGACAGGATGTCTCTCTGTACAGCCCTGAAAAGGTCGCTTTTAGGTCTCAGTAGGAGATTAAAAAGCATCATTTTTTTAGGAGCACTTTGTTGGAATGAAACACATTTCAAACCCCTTTCGCTGATTTAATATTCCAGTCACATGACTTGGAGCTCACTGCATAATCTGGAACTCTAAGCCGGCCAGGGTGCGCTTTTCAATAAAGAGACAACCTAACAGAGATGATTCGAATGTTTCCCTTGTGCGATTATGAAACCGTGACGGGAAAGGGAACAAGCCAAGAAGGCAAGGTCAGATATGAAAACAGAAAAGCTTTATTTCATGCCTAGGAGACTTCAGTATACTGAACCAAATACAATGTTAGCTGCTAAAGCTGAATGTTGGAACATTCAGACAGACAAAGCAAAATACTTCTTCACACAGCACATCCGGAATTTGCTGTGATATAATGATGGCATCAAAAAACTGAATGGCTTTAGAACAGGCATCCCCAAACTGCGGCCCTCCAGATGTTTTGGCCTACAACTCCCATGAACCAGATTTTTTTCAATGAATCCGGGGACACTTTTCAACTTCAATGGATTTTGTATGGGGACTGATGTGTATATCCGGGGACTGTCCCCGGGAAACGGGGATGTCTGGTAACCTTACACTAGCCATAATGGCTATGTGCAGCTTCCAATGTTGGCCTCTAAATACCAGTTGCTGGGCAGCAGAAGTGGGGAGAGGGGTGATGCATTAATTTTCTGCTTACGGGCCGCTGTGAGAACAGGATGCTGGACTAGATGGGCTTTGGCCGGATCCAGCAGTGCTCTTCTCATATTATAATACATGCAATAGAGTTGAATGTTAAACACGGGGGCATTCCAGAAGGCAACATGGAAACAAGTTATTGCTATTAAAATATGAAGCATGTTCTAATTCAAGGAAAGGTTTCCACAAATATCATCTCTCACAGGTTGGCAAACAAACAAAAAAAGATAGGCAAGGTCCAATTATGGCAGCCCATGTAAACAAAAATCTGCTTGCCCAATGAGACTTCTGGTTTCTCTTCTCTCCTCTACACCCCACGTGTTCCAAAAATCTGCTCCAGAGAGTTCCCCAACTATGTGGAGCAGATTTGGGGGGTTTCTGGAAGACTGTATGGCAGAGAAAAAAAGACGCCCTGTCGCACAAATGCTCATACTATATTGGATCTCGCCTAATCTCTGTATGCCTACCAACAGCTATTTATGGAACCAAGAAAGTTGGCATGTACAATAAAAAGGTATAAAGTTTCACTCCAAAGTATGCAAATGCTTTTATAGCGAAAATGTTTTCCTCTTTGCATAAAAAAGCATTACAAACCAACAGCACTCAGGATACCGGTTTGTATAGTAGATCTCAATTATATGTAAAACAAGTTTATTTAAAAGAGCACCCCAATATTAAGGCCATCCATTCATTTAAATTCCTCATTCTCTAAATAACTATTGTTTTATGGAAGACTGTGGAGTAGAGTTTGGGAGGTAAAAAGGCTTGATATTTTATGTATTCACTTGAAATAGTTTAGGGTGTCTAAACATTTCAGAGGTGTGCTTAATTCCTGGAAAAATAATGGATGCTCTCATTTAGATGCAAAAGAGCCTTAAGCTCACTTAAGCATTTGATGCCATACTTTTGCCGAAAACCATTACAGGTCTATTTCACTGGATGGCTATGCCACCTTACAAGTGTGTCATTTATGTTTAGAAGAGTTACAGGTTGCTGCTGCAAGCTATGTCGAAAAGTACATGCAAGGCGTACCAAGCAAAGTCAGCCACAGGCGTCAATACATACCAGCAGCCAATTAACAGTTTACACAATTTTCAAGAAAGCAAAAATATCATTTCTAGTATCGTTTTTCTGAACAATTCCTACTATAAATGGATAGTAGCAGAGATTCAGCTTTGGTCAGCCAGTGTAGCTTTCATCAGCACTAGAAATAATGCAGTCCTTTATAAAATATCAGAAAGATGCTCAATTGCATATAGGCAATACGAGAGGGCCTTTGAGGAACCGAATGCTGCTGTCTTAAAATGAAGCCATGACTCTTCCCCCATACTGGATATTTGAAAAGTAAGACAGGTTTGGAGTGGTAGTAAAATTGCAGTGAGATGACATTCCATTAACTTGGATTTTAAAGGCCATTAAATGCCTTTCTGAAAGTTCCAAGCTGCTTCCAACATCTGACCTTTCGCGCCCTAGTCCTACACTTTGAAATCTTTCCAGTGAACGAGGCTTAAAAGCAAAATATTTCTGACGTCCAGCTTTTCTGAGATAGATGTTTTTAAATGTCTGGACTAGTAAGGATACATGCTGGAGGCATCTTCTTCCAGGATCAGATTTAATAGTGTGTTTGGTAACTGTTGGGAGATAAACTGCTAGTATGAATCTGATGATTATTTCCTGCTGGCCATTTGGCTGGCTCTCTTGAAGACAACATTTTATTACATCGTAGAACAGTGGTTTTCACCCTAGAGTGCCTAAATGATGGCCAGGGGTGCCAGGGGCAACACTGGCCTCCATCCCTCTTTCCTTCCTCTGATGCCCTCCCGCCTCTCTGCCTCCCAAACTCTTGCACAGCTGTTGGATGCAGCATCCCTGACTACAAGCTCCCCAGGTGAATGGTGCCTCTGGGGCTGGCCAGTGGGTGCTGGTTGCCAGGAGCTGAGGCAGCCTCAGAGTAAGCAAGCAAGTGGGCGAGGAAGCCCAGCCAGGCAGTCCATCAACCCTTGCTATTGGGAATGGACAGACAAATGGGAGGCCAGACAGGTGCTCCACTGGCCTTTCTTGTGCTTCCTGCCTGGGAGCTGACTGCCCAATGCTGAAGGGGAATCTTTTCTCCACGCAGGCCCGGCAGCGTCTGCTGCTGCCGCCGCCACCACTACTGCCTCCCAAGGTAAGGTGCTGGCCTCGCATCCACCATTGGCCAGTCTCCATTGGGATACTAAGGCTGGGGGCATCCTCTTCCCAGGCCACTGTGGGGCAGTATGAGGGGCAGAGGGGCAGCTCAAAGATCAGGGGTGGTAGCAGCAGCTGCCCAGAGGACTCCCAAGGGGAGGGGAGGGGAGAGGAGAGGAGAGGAGAGGAGAGGAGAGTGAGGGAATACTCCACAAGGGTGTTCAAAAAAGGGTGAGAGGCTGCCGGCTCTGCAGGCAAGAGGTGACATAACTGGGCTCCTGAGCCCCACAGGGGTGCCACAGAAAGAATGTAGTTGGTCAAGGGAGCCGTGGACCCAAAAGAGGTTGAAAACCTCTGTCGTAGAAAGGTCTACCTCAGCCCTCCAGCAAGTTTCCAGGGCTGTTCTAATCTGCACATAGTCAGCTCTTTGGTCTGATCTGGCAAAAGCAATCCACTTAAAATCTTAAATGGAATTATCCAATAGAGGTGGGAAGAGAGACTTTGGTTTGCCATAAAAAGATGAAGACTGCAATTCTACTCCATTGCACACCGTGGGGCTTACTTCTGAGTAGACATGCCTAGGAATGTGCTGTGAGCCACCTGTTCTGGCTGAGGCACTTTGAGTAGCTGGCTCAGTCAGATAAAAGCTACACTTGAAATTGCACACCTTTTTATCTCCTTCATCTAAGATGAATGAATTCAAAATTGAACAATTAGAATAACAAAAAATGGAGAATTTATTTCAGCAGCAGAATTTAGAAGAACCTGCTAAGCTGAAGATTATAATTTTTAAAAAGGAGGCTGAGAGGGGGCTGTTTTCACAGCAGATCAAGTGATCAAAGAATTTTGAGCTGATTAATCATGTTCAACTGTTTCAGTTACTTAATTAAAATTAAAAGAACTTCCATATCATCAAAGCCTTGGTATAATATAAATACTCTTTGGAGATATTGAAGGAATTGAATTAAAGCTTCCTTAACAAAAGCTACCATTCTTGGCTTGAAGAAAAAATACATAATAATAATAATAATAATAATAATAATAATAATATTGTCATATTCTATAATTAGACTGACTAACCTGAGCCAAAGAATGTTTTTGTTTTTGTTTTAAAACAGTGTCCTTAATGCTGAGCCGAAAATCGATCAGTAAAAGCTTTAGCTGATTAATCAATCAATCCTTTCAGTATTACTTTACAACATACAATTAATTATAAAGAGAAGAGATAAAATGGGATTATTAAGGTTAAAAGAGCACTGTAAGTTCCGAGAATGAATTGCTGTTAGTGACCTAAATAAAATATAGATTCTTTAAGATTTTACATCTGACACTCCAGGAAATAGAGCTACAGAGCTACAGGAAACAGAGAGGTGAAATCCTACAATACTTAGAACAGCAGTAAGGAACCTGTGCCTCTCAAGATGTTGGCAGACTGCAATTCCCATCAACCAGCATTGCCAATGGTCAAGGATGAAGGGAGTTATAACTCCAATATCATCTGAAGGAACACAGGCTTCCCTTGCCTGACTTCAAAAAATTCTCTCTTCTACTGCGGTTGTGGAATGCTAGGCATCGATTTGCTATGGACTCACTTCTCACCTATGATTCTTACCAAAGAATAACTTGTTTGGTAGCTAAATGTCCATTAAGGGTTGCAGAAACCATAAAACACAAGAGAGCTGTGCCACATGTTATTGCGGAATAAGCTTCTGCAAACTAGTCCCCTAAAGCTTCCATCTCATTAAAACTCCCCCCCCCCTTTAAAGTGAAACCATGAGACTTTTTGCTAAAATGTACCAACATAGCTATCCTTCAGGATTAAAACACAAATGCACTACTTTAAAATGCAAATGGCTATATGGTACACTTTTAGGAGAAGCCGGGAGCTGTTGGGAAAGGACTCTCAAAGAGCCCTGTGCTGTGCTGCAAAGTCCCAAAGCAAAGCATCACAGGACCTCACTTTGATGTTAAGTGATTCACAGGTGTGCAGCCCTGCCCACCAATCAAATTTGGCCCACCAAGGTAGGGATATTAATTTCTGTGCCTCAAGCCAGATAAGAGCCCCTCCCCCAACACCTTTACATCAGATCTGCCTTCCCCAACCTGGTGCCCTCCAAATGTTTTGGACTACATGAGCGTCGGCGCCACTATTGCTAATAGATGGTGGAAGTTGTACTCCAAAAGAACTGGAGGACACCAGGATGAGGAAGGTTGCATTAGAGGAATACTGCTTTGACTCTGAGGTTAGGTCAAGATGTTCCTAACATTATTGCATTCCTAAATTATTTTGCAAAGCATATGTTTAATGTTCTTCCATTCAGACATAAGCCTCGTGTCAAGACACCGGGGGGGTGGGGGTGGAATCATTTGTTCAGCAAAGAAAGCATCTCAGATAACTGTCCTTGGTGCGTAAGACAGACAGATTGGTTGTGCTTCAAGTTCAAACCCGGCTGATGATGAATTGCCATGCTACAAGCAACAGCTGTTACCTCCAGACAGGCATGCTTGTCTAGCTTGATGCATCTGGAGTGCTGAAGTGCTTTCAAGTGAAATACCTTCCCCATACACGGGCAACTTTACCTTCTTCGCAAACAGCGGTTCCATCTCTGGCAGCTGGGTGCCACGCTCAATGACAGATAACCGGCCATGCTCCTGCTTTTTGTTCAGCCTGTTTTTCCAGTCTTCTTCACCACTCTTCTTCAGGAGTGCCAGCCTGAAAGTGAGGAAGCCAAAAGACACCGTGCTGAACTATACTGACCATTCCTCATCAGTCTTCTGTATCCCTTTCATGGGGCTGTTGCAAACATTACACAGTAACACACCTGTGGTTGGGGGTGGGTCATGACTCTGTGGTGGTGCATATGCCTTGCTGGCAGAAGGTTTCAGATTTAACCCCTGCCATCTCTAAGTAGGGCTGGGGGAAACTTTGTATGAGGCTCTGGAAAGCGGCTGCCAGTAGACAGTGGACCAATACAAGGCTCAAAGTAGCTTCCTACATCCTGCAGCACATCTATCCTCACATCTTGTTGTCAGTGACTACCCAGATACCCCAATGAAAAACCCACAAGCAGAACCTGAGCCCAAGAGCACTCTCCCCTTCTATGGTTTCCAGCAACTGGTATCCAGAAGCATTACTGACTCCAATCATGAAATCAGAGTATTATAGGTTTTGCAAACTTGCCTTAAATGTTTGTGTTTTTAATTGTTTATAGATGTTTTCAACAGCTTTAAACTGTTTTAAAATGTGGTTTTATTTCTAGTTGTATTTTTTTTAATGTATAAAAAATCAGACATGCTTCTTGCCCTGAGCTGCTTTGGGAGGGAGGAAGGGATATAAACTGAACAACAACAACAACAAACAACAACAACAACAAAACCCCATTCAGTTGACAATTCATATATATGGGGGGAAACAAAAAAATTATAAAACTACACCCATGTTTTAGTCAAAACTATACATAATCTGCCTCTCCAGCAGCCAATATACTGAAGAATGTTAAGTTACAAAACCATTTTCTCTCATAATTTAGACTGCATGCAGTTTGGGGCAGGGATCTGTCTTTTTGTGGTGTGTGTGTGTGTGTGTGTGTGTTATGTTACTCTGTAAAACATTATGCACAGATTCACGGTAGGGTGCGGGAAGGGCCGTAGCTAGAGGGAGGTGAGGTGGGCCTCCGCCAGGGGCACAGGTGACGGGCATGCAAAATTGGCTAAAAATATGTTCATAAATATAAACAATGATTATTGCCTCATAAGAAATGGTTTTAAATAGAGGGTGAATTGAATGGGTGGAGGGGGGGGGGTTGGAAGAGAGACGGAAAAAAGAGCTAATTTGTCCGTGGCTAGGGGGTGCAATCTGGACGGTTCTGCCAGGGGCGCAAAATATCTAAGTGATATGTACCAAGCAGTGTTCGAAACTCCCATTTTTCTTGGCGCATTTTGCGACAGTGAATTTCAGATGAAAACTGCATAGTGGAAGGAAAGGAGTACCTTTGTTTGCCTCCCCACTTCTAGCTCCTCTCTGAAAACTGGAGATGAGACCCTCTTAAGAATATTAGGGGGGTGGACAGGGGAAGGACTAGGCCATGTGAAAAATGAACAAAATATTTTAGCTGCAGTTATTTTCATCTTTGCATTCTTCTTATTTAAAAAGCGGGTCTAGACATTCTGTTGTTTAAGGTGCTGTTTAGCTTCTAGCTTCCAACACCGGTACCAAGTAATCCTTCATCCTTGTGCGTAAAAGCTGAAAGACAGGAAAAGCCACACCGGAGGAAACCCCACTCCTGCTGCCCCTTGCCCAGGAGGACTCTGCTTTGTTCTCTTTGATGTGTTTTGATGTGCTTATTCAACACCCTCTGGGGACAACCAGAGGTTCTGTGGCAATTTGACATCGGAGCAGGGGTTGAAAGTTCCCCGTCTTCCTTGTTTCTTCTTCTTTTCCTCTCCCAGTTCCTTCCTCAAACAAGTGGGCTGTGTATCACTCCTTAAAGGAGCTTTTGTGTTTAGTACATGCAATGTGGCCATTTCTTTAGTACAGTATTTTGAAAATAACTATGCAGCACTTCTCTATCATCAAATGCATGGAAGTGGTAAAAAAGAAAAAAGAAAAAGTACTGGCAAGTAATCCTAAACTCAGCACACAAATATTACCAGCGTGTTGACTGCTGTTTTGCTTTCTTGCTGGACTACAAGTCCCATCATTGTTATCACTGACCATGCTGGCTGAAGCTTATGGGGGCTGGAGTCCAGCAGCCTCTGGAGGGCTACTGGTTTACTATCTCTGCTGTAAACTCATGGGCAATGCTGGAATCAGGCCACTGATTTGATGCCAAACTATGACCTGGAATATCCTTAATATGCCCTGGAGAGGGAAAGAAACTATAGCGGTGTGAGGAGATCATCCAAAAGACCCTACAGGGGCTGTGTATAGTTGTACCGTGGTTTTCAAACAGCTTAGTTCTCTAACGCTTTGGCTCCCGAACACTACAAACCCGGAAATGACTCTTCCGGTTTGCAAACTATTTTTGGAAGCCGAACATCTGACGTGGCTTCTGCGACTTCCGATTGAGTGCAGGAAGCTCCTGCAACCAATCAGAAACAGTGCCTTGGTTTCCAAACATTTCCGGAAGTCAAACGAACTTCCGGAACAGATTCTGTTCGAGACCCAAGGTACGATTATATATTGCATGCCAGGGCAACTCAAATTATAAGCTGGGAGAAGCTTAATTATTACTTAGAATGTATGCACGTCTGCTTGCTATGCATGGCAGGGGGGGGGGGAGTCTAGCTCAACCAGGAATTATCCACATACTTTCATGTCCATTTCCAGAGCCGTTAAGGACACTTCCGTGCTGAAGAAATAGGGTGGGAACTCAAAATGCTGAATATTACATTCTGATCATGGACTACCCACAACATTCTTGCAAAAAGCTATTGTTTGATTAGCTGGAGTCTAACAATTTGGTTCAGATATCTAACGGAAGATGGAGAAATTAATTTGAGGCTTTCACCTCACTGTATTCAGGAAGGGCTGTAGTAATAGTAGTAAAAATAATTTATTTTTTGATTTGGCACCCATCTAACTGGGTTGTCCCAGCCACTCTGGACGGCTTCCAATAAATATAAAACCACAGTGAAGCATCAAACATTAAAAAACTTCCCTATACAGGGATGCCTTCGGATGTCTTCTAAGAGTCAGGTAGTTGTTTATTTCATTGGCATCTAATGGGAGGGCATTCCACAGGGTGGGGGCCACTACCGAGAAGGCCCTCTGCCTGGTTCCCTGTAGCTTCACTTCTCAAAATGAAGAAACCGCCAGAAGGCCCTTGGAGATGGATCTCAATGTCCAGGCTGAACGATGGGGGTGGAGACGCTCCTTCAGTGGACCATCTCCCTTGCACAAGACAGTCCCAGGTTAAATCCCTGCCATCTCCAGGGAATGCCCCCTTCTGAAAACATGGACAGCCTCTACCAGTCAGTGCAGACACTACTGAGCTAGATGGACTTGGTATAAGGCAGCTTCCTATGTTCCTAAACTGTAATACTGATTTACCCAGATTTCAGGGGTGCCTTCCCTTTATAGTTTCACTTTCAACACTAAACTTTTTTTCCTTTTTAATTACCACTCAGGTTTAGACTTTATGATTTTAATACACAGATTAAGAAATTCCCCAGTGGATGTTCTTGCACATCACCACACTAAATACTTCTACTATAAAAGAAGAGAGAAAACAAGATACTTCAAAAGAAGAAGAGTTTGTTTACCTTTCTTTAATTGACATAGTTTTGTTGGATGCGTCAAGGGTGTCCTCCATAATTTCGGCTTTGCTCTCCCTGGAGTCTAGTGTTCCCTCTAACAGCTCAGAGGCTTCCTGCTGTCTACAGGATACCACAGCCGCAGACTGAGAATAGCTCTTTGTTGCTGCTGTTCCCACAAGTTCTGAAATTGGCTCATCATGCTCTGAGGGGTGGGGGTGGGGAGTTCAGAATTAGTGCTTAATTGCAAAAAAGCAAAAACCTGCAAAACACATCACTCAAACTGACAGGTAACTTCTTTGTTTTGTATAATGAATTTTATAAGCCTAGGTTACAAATTAGGTGCTTTCCACCACGATGATGGATTTTTCCTCATGCTTTACAAAATTACAGTGTCACTAGCATTCTGTGGCTAGAAGAACTAACCAAGAGTCAGTGATTGAGAAGAAAGGAATTGTAGAATCACAGAACTGCGACTTGGAAGTTTGGGGAGTTGGAAGGGCTGCAGGCTCAGCAGCAAAAGGTCCAATATTCAATCCCCGTCAACTTTAGATAGAGCTGGGACAGATCCGTGTCTAAAATCCTGGAGAGGTGCTGCCAGGCAGTGTAGACAATACTGTGCTTGAGGAACCAATGGTCTGGCTCTTTATAAGGCAGCTTCCTTGAGTCCCTGTGAGTTCTCATAACTCTCCAGTGCAATGAAAATAGATGGTGGGTTTCTTACATCATTTGCAAGATGACAGAAATCTGACATCATACGCATGTGCATGTGAACGCGCATGCACACACAGGCCCAGGTGGCTTGGGGGAAATGGTACTTTTGGTTACTCATACTAAGAGATTTCATTGAGTCCCAATGTAGCATGCTAGTGTATCGGTCCTAAATGACGCAGTATGCAATGCTAATGTCTTTCTTCCAAAGAGCAAGATAGAGAAAGAGGCAACTCTCAAGTTTCCCAAGGAACACATTTCCAGAGACTATGCTGTCCCCAGCTCAGGTAAAAGACTCAAGCAGAGAATACTCAGGCAAAAGCCCTTGCCTTTGTTGCATCTTAAAGACATGCCACAGTTCTGGTCTCTGTCTTGTATAATAGCCACAACAATGATGTCAAAGTCATCAAGGAGATGAGTGATTTTGTTCTCAAAGTGCATTGCTAATCTGTCACAACAGGCCTCCAAAGGCTACAATATCCCATGTGCCAAATCAGACCAAATCAGCTTCCACAAAAAGCATCTGTTGGGTGGTTATTTGAGATTGTAATGAAGGGCAAAAAAGTACAGTGGTACCTCTACTTACGAATAACTCTACTTACGAATGGAGCTCTGTCCGCCATCTTGGATGCGGTTTAGATAGGATTTTTTCTACTTATGAATTTTTAGATAGGGTTGCTTTGACTTACGATTTTTTTCTCCCAATGCATTCCTATGGGATTCGACTTACATTTTTTTTTACTTACAAATGTGCGTTCGGAACGCATTAAATTCGTATGCCTTCACCACCACACAATAGACATAGTCATCTTCACGCTTTATGGTGTATGTGTGGGTGCGTTGTTTGCAATCAAGTGGTGCAAATATATAATAAATACTTATGCTCCGGCCATCATGTGGTCTGTTTCATTGCCCACAACTGTCCAAGGTACCAACCAGCAGCATCAACAATGGCACTCAAGATGTGGTTGTGGAAAACGGCCTGTTGCATCTCACTGTTCCAAAGTGAGGTTATGGTCTGAACAGAATCGCCTTTTCTGTACCGCAGAAAATATCCAAAAGCATTCAGGAATCCTTTGGATTCAATAAGCCACCAGGGTAGACCATCTTAATCAGTCTTTCACCCCAGGGGAGGGGAGCAGTGCAGAGTTCTCTCTCACTGAAATAAATGACCACCAGGAAATGACAACCATACCAGTCTCAATGACTATGACAACAGGGTTACTTCAATGTCTCTTCCAACCAAGACAATATGAGACAGTCCCACAGATGTCATGGAGGCTATGAAGCTGTCCCAAGAGTGGTCACACACTGTGAAAGCTGAAATCTCCTACAACTAACAACCTGTGGTTTTCCACCCTATGTTAATTATTTTTAATACAAGCATTTACAAAAAGCACCACAACCCTTAGTGAGCGGCAGATGAGGCATCCCCCCCCTCACAGAGGACAGAATGCCTCTTAAACTAAAGCTTGTTAGGGACAATGGCCCCACCCCTTCATAACTGCTTCAATCATATACAAATTTATGCCATCCAAACCTTTTAATTAATTGCTTTTAAGAACTCAAAACAACAAACAGGCTAAGATTTCTTTAAATTGGGTGGCAGCCCAAACTGAGGCATTTACCTCTCTGCAGGGTTGATCTTGCCACGATTCCTTCATACTCCATCGTTTCCTCAGAGGACTGGCCTTTGACTTCCCGTTTATTCTTCAGGGTGTCGCTGGCGAATTCCTTTTGTTCAGCAGGCTGACAAAGAGGCTGTGGGCTAAACAATTCCATGCTGCTTTTTCTCGGGAATGCATATTTCATCTCTTTGTTGTAGTCCTCCGTTTTATCAGGAACAGGAAGCGGTGGCTCTTCCTCAAAAGAGCTTCGCTTTCTCATAGCATTCTCTTCACGTTTTACGAATCCCCTGGGCTCTGTCTCTTCAGGCTCCCTCGGCTGCCAGTTGCTCTCTCTCAATTCCACCGAAGGCTGCCACAATTCAGTTTTCAGGATGTTTTTTAATGAAGTATCTGCGTTTTCTGCTGGAGAGTGGTATCTGAAATCAGGTTTCTCAATCTCATTCACCACCTCGTCTTCTGCTGGCTTCACATGCAGATCCTTACTATACACCGGCGACAATGCAGACACCATGGTTGAAACTGACGTTACAATAGTGGGGGACAAAGGGGCTATTTTCCCACTGTCACTTTGCACCTGTGGAGCAAAATAAAGAGACTTAAAAATTAATAATTCACAGCCACAGGTTTGGTAGCCTGCAATTTACCTGCCCCACCCCTTCAGATACTGAATTAGGGTTGGCTAACACAAACAAAGGTTCATGTCTCATATGACCAGCGAAAATGAAACAGAAGTGATCCCTCTTCCCCTTGCTTTCCATATTTTCTTAAGCTGCTTTTCATTTCCACAAACAGCTCTTCCTCATTAACCTACCACAAAATATCAGCTAGTATGTTAAGAGCCCAGTGGTATAGTGGTTAGAGGGCTGGAATAAGTATCAAGGAAATGCAGACTGAAATCTCCACTCAGCCGTGAAACTCACTGGGTGTCTTGAGCTAAGCTCTTCTCAGTGTAACTACCTTGCAGGGTTGTTGTGAGAGAAAACTGGGAGGGTGGGGGAGAAGAACCACCATTTATGCTGCGCTGAGAAACTTTGAAGCAGAGTGTTATAAAAATGTAATCTGTAACAAAATAGTTTTTGATAACTCATTTTTCCAAAAAATATTTTACTAATTTTTCCAAAAAATATTTTACAAATGCTTTTGTAGTGTACTCAAGGGGCATTTCCTCCACATTCCAATTCTACAGTTCACCTATGGGCATAACTTACTGCTTTGTTCTCAGCCTCTTAAGATACAATTTATGGAACCTACGCATTCCCCTTCCCATTCTTGCTGAGAGAATGAACTTGCTCAAGTAAAACACATTACAGTTACCCTCACAGGTATAAGGAGTTATGCCGTCTAGTTATGCCAACTAGAGTTATGCCGTCATGAAGCAACAGCATATCACCCACTGGAGAAATATTATGGTATCAAATGCAAAAGAAAAATAGACCTGCCACTCATACTGTTTTCAACACTGCAGGCTAGTATAATAAAATTGAACACAGGTGGGTGAAAATCTATATATATGCAACTCTTAAAAATAAAACAGTACCTCAAACAGTATTAGCATCAAAGCTTTGAACAACATTACAGCTAATATCTCCCCTCTACTTGTAATGCTATTTTCCCCCCAGGCAGCAGAAGGGATTCGTTGCTTAAACTTGCATTATGGAAAGAATCTGCTGTACATTGGTGCCTAAAACCCAATGGGGAAAGTTCACTAGCCAGTAAACAACTTTGTAATTAAAGAGCAGGTGTGTAGCTCAGGGAGTTCAAGACCCAGTGTTACTCCTGGATAGGGAAGTTGCAGCTGTGGCCACGAGTGTTTTTGGCTAGCTTAGGCTACAGTCCTGGAGAAGGCAAATCTTGCCACAGTTACACATAACTTGTTTACATCCATTTAATATTACTGTAACGTGCTCTACTTGGGGCTGGCTACAAAGTGCTTTGGAAACTTCAGCTGGCGGAGGATGAAGCAGCTAGGTTGCTGACGGGAGCCCAGTTTTAGGATAAGTGGTGCAACAATAAAACTGCTAGCACATTTCCAAAGCTAAGAAGAGACTGGTATGGTTGCAAATTGGATGGGGAACCGTGTGTTGCGATTCCTGCATTGCAAGGGTGTGTGTGTGGAGGACTAGAGGGCCCTGGGGATCCCTTCCAAATCTACAATTCTATGATTCTGTGGTCAATGTATCTTTGCTGGCTTATGGTATGTTTCACAAGGCCCAATTCAAAGTGCTGGTTTAAAGCCCTAAATGGTTTGGAAGAAGAACATCAAGAGGACTGACTTCTTCAAGATTCAGGTAGGTAGCTGTGTTGGTCTGACACAGTCAAAATAAAAAAATTAAAAATTGTCCAGTAGCACCCTTTAGAACAAACTTTGTTGTAATAGAACAAACTTAGTTGGTCTATAAGGTGCTACTGGACAATTTTTTATTTTTATTTATTTTTACTTTGCCCTCTTAAAGATAAGACTATCCACATGCTGTGACTGGCAGGGGGCCAGGCTCTGCATCCCACACTCCAAAAAGAGGTGAAATAGTTGGGTTCATGGGAGAAAGCCTTACCAGTGGTGGCACCTGAGCTCTGAACACACCCTTGCCCTGAGAACCTCTGTCCCTGCTTTCTATAGGAAAATGACAACAGCTCTTTTCCAATGACCCTTTTGGTAAGATGCTGTTGTAAGTATGCTCTTCAATGAATTTTGCAACTGCTGGGTTTTCATATGCTGCACATATTGTTCATTTCATTTGATATACTATGGCTTTTATTCTTAGTTGTTTTACTGCGATCATTTACTGCCTTGCAGGTCCCATTTCTGGGACAGAAAAAGAAGGAACATATATTCAATAATTTTCTGAGCTTTTTATTTTATGGTGAAAAGGGTTGCAGAGTTGAAAAAAGCAAACTTCAATGGTGAAAAATCAGTTAAGCTAACAAATGTAGCGCTCCAGATTCAGATTAGGGAACTGACCCTAGGATAGCCCAATCACTTGTGCATTTCAAAAATTTGGGGAATAGTGGTGTTTACCAGTCACATCCTATGGGCAGTATGGTGCTGGAGGAGACTCTCAAGAGTCCCATGGACTGCAAGAAGATCAAACCTATCCATTCTTAAGGAAATCAGCCCTGAGTGCTCCCTGGAAGGACAGATTGTGAAGCTGAGGCTCCAATACTTTGGCCACCTCATGAGAAGAGAAGAATCCTTGGAAAAGACCCTGATGTTGGGAAAGATTGAGGGCACTAGGAGAAGGGGACGTCAGAGGACAAGATGGTTGGACAGTGTTCTCGAAGCTACGAACATGAGTTTGACCAAACTGCGGGAGGCAGTGCAAGACAGGAGTGCCTGGCGTGCTATGGTCCATGGGGTCACAAAGAGTCGGACACGACTAAACGACTAAACAACAACAACAACCAGTCACATCCTATGGGCAGTAGGATTTCTATTAAGAGACTACTTATTACCAAAAGTGGGGGGGAAACCCTCTGTCTTTAAATGATTACTCAAAGCAGAAACCCAAAATCATCATGAGTGCAATGATATAAGGGCTTGGACTTGGCATTCAAATATCAAGAGTGAAAAGGGTTTCAAAAACACATCTCAAATAGTAATGGCAACTGCGGTTTAGGTTTTACTCTCAGGTAAGAACAAACAGAAGCCTTCCTTGCCCCAAAAATGGCCTAGCAACTACTTTATCTCCAGAATATAAATGGGTTTTCCATGAACAGCCAAATTGTGGCATTAGAAAGATGTGTCTTGTCTGCTTCTTGGCAAGCCGTTGCCTGTACATGCTGTGACAGCAGTCACATGGCTGCATCAATAGTAATGAACATGGTACATCATTTGATGACGACTTGCACCAACATCCTATGAAGACTTAACTTGGGGTGGCTAAGCCTCATTGAACTCATGACACCTAACAACTGCTGAGTAAATATGCCCAAGAATCGGCTGCCAGAAGAAAATATCTTGTATATACCTACCTGCTCAACTTCTCCAAGTGTGACAGGCTGTGTCTGATAGCGAGCTTTCGACCTTCTTTGCCTGATATCCCCTCTGCTCCTTGTAGAGACTGCCTTTGTTATGGGTTGAGATAATTTGTTAAATAAGGCCATCTTTTCTGCCAAGCTCAAGGTGGAAGAGTCTGGTTCCCCAGACAGATCTTGCTCAAGGGCTTCTCTGGCTTCTTTGATTTCTTCTTTAGCCGATGTCTTTTGGTTTGCAGATGCCTGTAGCCTTAAAAGTGGAAGTGAGAATCAGTATTGAGAGTTGCTAAGTAGTTTGTAGTTTTAGATATATGGGGTAGGGTCGGGGAATCAGGAAAGCAAAAAACTAAATGTGTTGGCAATTTGACTAAGCTATTGAATCAGCTTCTGACAGAAGAACTACCAACGTAAAATAGCATTTTGCAGTTTGTTTATGAATCTTCCCCTAATGGCACTGCTTGCAGAGTGATGAACTGCCCTAAAAGAGCCGTCCTGGTGCCAAAAGGATGCAGTTGGACAGAAGCAGAGAATCAGACACATAGTCCACACTGCTGGGGTCTTAAGTGTTCTGAACTCTCTGAAATAATCATGAAATGCATGCCCACAAAAAATATAACGGGCTCTTATTCAGTGCATCTGATCCTCACATACGCATCTGTGCATAGATTCTATATTAATGTGCACAGTAGGTCTTAAAGGAATCACACTGCACATGTGGGAGAAGGATGTCCAAACATCTACATCTACAGTGGGTACCCTTCTTTGTAGGGGTAAAAAGGACCCCTGACCATTAGGTTCAGTCATGACCGACTCTGGGATTGCAGTGCTCATCTCGCATTATTGGCCGAGGGAGCCGGCATACAGCTTCCAGGTCATGTGGCCAGCATGACAAAGCCGCTTCTGGCGAACCAGAGCAGCACACAGAAACGCCATTTACCTTCCCGCTGTAGTGGTACCTATTTATCTACATGTACTTTGACGTGCTTTCGAACTGCTAGGTTGGCAGGAGCTGGGACCGAGCAACAGGAGCTCACCCTGTCGCGGGGATTCGAACTGCCGACCTTCTGATCGGCAAGCCCTAGGCTCTGTGGTTTAACCCACAGTGCCACCTGCGTCCCTAGTAGGGATACCCACCTTCTTGTCTTACTTATTTCATAAAATTTATATAACTGCTTGATTGTTAAAACAAAAACAAAACCCAAACCTCAAAGTGGTTTACAAAAAGATTTTTAAAATTTTTTTAAAAAAATAATTTCCCTTCTCTGCCCATAGGTTCTTCCCTAGTCCATGAGGACGGAAGGTCCCTGAATGTGGAGTGAATTTACCTCCTGCATTAGTATTGCATTGTCTAACTTTTGCCAATCACGAAAGGGAAACAGGTGGGAAAAATCACCTCAATACAGAAACACCAATCCACACAGGAAGTAGCAGAAGTGGTGAAGCCAACAGTTCTGTAAAGGGTCAACCAAGCCCTGCATGCATTAGCTTGTTCACAGACAAAGCACACAGCAATGGCACCCTTACATTGTCCTCTCTCTCTCTCCTCTTCTACAGATCTATATTCACTGTGTTAGTTCTGGGCTGTAGGCATGTACTTAGGGGACACACAGGAAAGAATTGATGTGGAGCTGCTCACACATTGAGGAAGGGTCATAACTCATTGGTAGAGCACATGCTATGCAAGAAAAAAGCTCCGGGTTCAGTACAGTCATTGTAGACAATAATAAGAGAGATGGGACCAATGACAGCTTCCTATAGAACTACATTTCCTATGTTACATATGCCCAAATGGCCAAAACCAAGAGCTGGGAGATAGTCCTAGAGACATATTCACAGTAACTTTGGCTGAACTCTGTTCAGAAGACAAAAGTTACATTGTAAGGTGCTTGCAAGAGGTGATAGCGAGGATTAGAATGATACCATGGCAATATTGCTCTATCATCAACCTGTGCTCTTGCTTAGCTTCACACATCTGTTACATCTTTCCTCTTCAGCTATAACAGCATAGACCCTTGTTAGTTCCCAAGAGAGGAAATAGGCTGGGAAATATACTGAGGGACTGCGGACCAGACTAGAGGAACAGAAAGGAGGAAGACAACTCATCTACATTCTGAAAGCCAGAAAAACACGTGGATGTCCAATAGAAAAGGGCTATATAGCATGAAGGTTCTGGGGTATTTAAGTGTTCAAGATTTAAAGATCCAGAAGGATAAGCCATGTTGGCCCATTGTATCAAAAAGCTAACAAAAAACAAAGTAATATAAGTGAGTGTCCTCTGTTAGCATACAAGATTCATATCTGACTTTGGGGCCACAATAAAACAGCTACCCTTTGAGAAATCACAAGTCTCCTATGCTTTTTCTACAGTGTTATTTCCCAATGCTGTCTTTTGCGTCTCTTAACTTTAAAATCACAAAATGCAACAGAAGCGAAGAAATTTGTGCTTACACCTATAGGTGGTGCAATTTCTCATCCTTCCATTAATTCAGCAAGTTGTTAGAAGTGGAGAGAAGCAGAGGAGGGTGCAAGTTGCGGTATCAGAAAACACCTGGCTTTTTCACTTTTATTTGAGACACAACAAATGTCTTTGCTCAGCTTTTTAACATGCAAAGTTCTTCTGCATTTGAGAAATGCACCTCCTAAAACAAGGCAGTGCGCTTAATTGGAAAGCTCCTGAATCAAACACTCAACAGGCAAAGAAGTCTATTGTTCTATCAGTCAAACACAGAAAGAGGACAAGAACAAACAATGTTCTTAAAAGTTCCATCAAATTGCTTGGAACACTTAAGACACTTGATTTTATGGATGCATTTGCTAGCAATGACCCTTGTGCTCCCTGTAACATGCAAGTTGTCTCCCCCAGTACCTGGTAGGATGTACAGTGCTCTTAACTACAGTGGGATTAGGTATTCTTGCCACTATAGAATGGGTATTCACAGTACGTGAGGCAGGGATAGGTTCACTTTTAAAAAAAATAGCCAAGGGAAGGAAAATGCACAAGAAGAGAGAGAGAAGAGAATAGCATTAAGAAAAAACATACAATCTGAACCACGTAAACAAACCAATAGTAATCCCCCCCCCATTTAAAATAATTGGACAGTTTTTTAATAAAATAGCGTTGTGGATCCCAAAATATTTTTGAAAGAAGATGGTCAAGGACATCCTGATTTTCTATAAAACTGAATCATTTTCATATGCATTTTACTTTTTTTAAAAAAATCTTGGCTGCAGGGCAGCAACACTGATGCTCTGAAAGAAAGTTACAAGATGTACAAAAGCACAGGGTATTCATTAATTAATGTGACGATGCACAGGTCTTCTATATTTCTAGTAAGATTCAGTAGCTAAATTGTGCAGGGCTCAAGGCAAGAAATCTGTTTCACTTGGCTTATAAGCCAGAACTGCAATGAACTCCTCCTTTACCATCTTTCATCTATTGCTTCATAAGCTTATATCATTCATGCTGTTTGCATTGCTCCATTATCCCTTGCCTCCGAAAGCATCTAGAAAGATATTCCCTCTGGCATACATTTCTCAAG
Organism: Zootoca vivipara; assembly: GCF_963506605.1. Classification (NCBI taxonomy): domain Eukaryota; kingdom Metazoa; phylum Chordata; class Lepidosauria; order Squamata; family Lacertidae; genus Zootoca; species Zootoca vivipara. Next base: position 40,228,885 of record NC_083287.1, on the reverse strand, counting down.
GAAGCTATTCCTTAGCTACGAGCCTTTTCCCTCATTACCAAGCCATAGGCACTTAATGAATGGGAATTTAGAGCTCCATTAAAAAAAAACACAACCCAGTGCAATAGCAGAACTAACACATTTCCAAGACTTACGTAGCTGCAATGACCACTTCTTCGGAGGTAATGGGCTGCGTGCGTGACCTATCCTGCATTCGCCTTAGCCTTCTTTCGACTGCAGAATTTCTTGAATGTGGCTTCGGAAAACTCTTCCCATCAAACGACTTTTCCATTTCCTAGAACCAGATGCACACAAGAATTAACAGGTTAACAGAAAGGAAGACTCCCAAATCAAGTGGGTGATAGGGTTGTTGCTCAGTTCAGAAGAGGGTTGTACCGTGGAACAAAGGAAGCTGCCGTATACCGGGTTTGCCATTTGGCCCATCTGCCATTGGGTCCATCTAACTCAGGATAATCAGTGCTGAATGGCAGCAACTCTCTAAGGTTTCAGACAGGGGTCTCCCCCAGTCCTCCCTGGAGATGCAATGGATTGCATTTGGGACCTTCTGCACACAAAGCAGATGCTCTACCACCTTCTGTGGCACCTATGCACCAACCCCCAATGGCCACACTGGCTGGGGATTGATGGGAGTAGAGCAATGTCTGGTTGGCCATAGCTTCCCCATCCCTGCCCACTCACTCATTTGCCCCCTACATACTTGTGGCCCAACTCCTTATAGTGCAACACATGAAGCTCCTTATAGTGCAACACATCAAGCCAGTGGAGGCATCTAGCTCACTATTGTCCACATTGACTAGCAGTGGCTGTTCGGGGCTTCAGACAGGGGTCTCTGCCAGCCCTGCCTGGAGATTTAACCTGGGACACTCTGCATGCAAAGCTCTGACACTGAGGTGTGTCCCTTCTGCAGACTGAAATGGTGAGGGAAGACAAGGAGGACACTTACCCTGAATAGCAACCTCTTTGCCGCAACACTCAGCTTGGCTCGCTCGTCCAGTTTCTCCTCATCTACAGATAATAAAGAAGATTACATTACATGACATATCTTTAGATAAATCCAAGAGATTCTCAATTTTTTAAAAAGACACACACACACACACATGTAAATAACCCAGGAACACAACTGGCAAAAAGGTACACCAAGAAAGTGAAGGTCTGTTCAGTTCTGGGCAAGACAGTAACATTGCTTTTTAATGAGCATCTTAGCTGCAGAATGTTATATAATGCAATTTTAATATAGTCAGAGAATTGCTCTTTCCTGGCAGCTGTAAGGTAACACACCAGGGTGAAGAGGGTTTTCATATCCATAATTTTCAGTCAAAAGAAGTTATATTCTGGTATTTGTTTGTCATTTACGCTGAAGATAATGAAACTACTTACTTCCTAGCCAGAAGATCTGAAGGCCTCCCTTGTGACCTAGCAAACTTGCTTATTTTCTCCACTCTCTCGTAACACTGCCTCCATTTATTCTCCCTTCCTATTGCCTCTTTTTGTGCTGATATCTAGATTGCAAGCCCCTCTGGGCAGGGACTCATTTCACCTCTGAGGCTGAGGGGGAGTCAAATTTGGTCAAGGTGTCACTATCTGCCACTAAAGGCTGATAGGTAAAACATGAAAATTTACCCATAAAAGAGCATGGCGAGAGAAAAAAAACCTTACCTTCAGGAGCTGGCATTTCTGGACTGAATACAGACCTATGGGGATTTTACAAAAGAAAATACCATTATGAGTTGGAAATAAAAATTGTAACCAAAAATAAATAAATCCCTAAGCTTAATCTTGTTCAAGAGGGACAGCAAATAGGTTGCAAATGGGGAAAAAAGGTTTTTCATGTTACAATAGTGTTTCATTTACAATGAACCTTGAAAAGCAAGAAGGCAAGCAATACCAGCCAGGTGCAAGTTGCATGAAGGAGAATGATGTCAACTAAAATAAAAATAAAACCGTCAGAACTTCAAATATTCTGCCAATTGTTACACACAGCACTGACTTTTGGCTTAAAGCCTATGAATTGTTCCCCTTTCACCTTAAAACATATAACATAAGTAAACCTATTTCTGCTCAGAGTTGTGTGATAAACAGCCTTTAGAGTAAATACTGAACTTTTTATTTCAAAAATAAAAAGCCACCTTAAACTACATTGCCACCTTATCTGAATTAGTATTTATGTTGAGTTGCATTTTTTCCCAAAGACTACTTTTATTACTGCCAGCTGTCATGCTAAATAATGCTGCTCCGGTGTGCTGTGCCATACAAATGCCTACCTATCTGTTTCCTTTCGCTCTGCTGAAGTTATAGGTTGAGTCCTAAATCTCTCGGAAGTCTTTCTACTTTCCCCAGGAGAAAAATAGCGCCTTGGCCTCCGTGACCCTCTTTCGTGTTCAGCACTGGCAGACAAATCAGTACCTGATGTTGGCATCTCAAACTGAGATTCACTTTTTCTTTTTAAACCACACCAGAAAGTGCAATAAAGGAAACAAAGAATTAGGATGAGGGAAGAGGGAGGGGAGAAAAAGAGAGAGAGAGAGAGAGGTGAAAGACAAATATAAAGCACCCCACCAAATCAGTCCATATCAAGTCACTCTGCATGCTCCTGGAAAACCATGCATAGAAAAGTACAAAGTCATTCTATTCCAGATGCCCCAACATCAGAACTTGCACTAAGCAAGCAGAAGCACAAACGAACAAGAGAATTCAGGGCAACTCCACCTCCAAGACACACTAGATGGGAATTGACTCGTGTGTTTGAAGTGCGGCAGAACGCAACTGATGTTGAGTTTGGGGTGCCATTTTATGCCAAGGGACGTGCAAGTGTCACACCAAATTAAAAAAAAAATATTTACACATATATATTCAGAAACGTCACCTACAGTTCAGGTTTCTTGCAGGCATTGGCAGTTTCCAAAAAGGCATTACGGAGTTGGGCAACAGAGACTTTTGTGTCAACCATGGCAATCTCACCATTGGGGATCTTGGCTTCAGTGCTCTGAAACTCCATTGCATTCTTTGCAACATGCTCCTTACTTTTAAAAACTTCTAATTTAGGCGAACCACTATAATCAGAAAATGAGCGGGTAAGGAGCTTATGCTTCACTGGTGTCTCTTCCCGAGCCTGAACTTTCCCTTTAGCGCTCTGTAGGTACACAACTCTTTCGCTCCTCTCAACATTCTCCCGAGTCTTCCCCTGAGGTCCAGGCATCCACTGTATACATCGCTCTAGCTCTTTCTCAGGTTCCACATTCCTTGGCTGGCCAACTGCCAGTTTCTCAAATTCATCTCCTCTGCTCAACCTACGATTCTCTGAAGTCAAAGTTGGCTGCCTTTCCTTCTCTGCCTCCAAACTGGAGTAAGTGAGCTTCGATGGTGATCCATGATTCTGATCCAAGTCACTTCTTTCATCATCCATCTTCGCATCTTCTGGGAATCTGGTTACGAACGCTACATTTGCCGGCCCGGGAAGGTTATGAATGGGGCTGCTTTCCGGTTCTTCGGCTGCCACCACTTTAGCTATATGAGCGGTTCCAGCAGGCTGAACATAGCCATGTGTGGGTTGGCAGGCCAAGCCAAGAGGCTGATTGGCAACCCTATGGAAAGCAGACGTTTCTGACTGAAGAGGCACGGAATTAACAGGCACTGGGCGAACCTTTCTTTGAGTCATAGGGTCTGCTGGAAGTTCAGGGCTTGGATGTGCACTTTCCTCTTTCACCAGTTTCTCTCTAACTTTTACTCTTTAAGAAAGAAAAATGGATTAAAAAATGTGGGACAGTTGTAACTAAGCCAGAGAGGAGGAGGGGGGGGAAACACATGCACCTAGTTTGGGGGAAATCCAGCAAGGTCAAGTTTTAAGCATCAAGTTAAACTAGACTAAACTAGTGGGGGGATACAGGAGAACCTTCCTAACAAGTGCCCTTTGCCCAATCTGATGTCAGAGAGGATCAAGACATGGATTTCAGCACAGTCATCACTTCTATTCTCATGCGTCGCGCTGAACCATTTAGTCCGCTGTGTCAAATTTGCCGATGAGGAAATGCAATTAAGTATGCCCAAATGGAGAATAAATAGAATTTGGGTTTTTCATCGAACTACTAATATCACTAATTTATTTTTTTTAAATCATTCCAAAAAATAACGACACTGGCACTTGTCCACCTTGACAGTGGAAAAGAGGGGGGGGGAATGGGTGGCTCCCTTAACATGAACACATTAGAAGAAAAAACATGTGAGAAAAAAGAGAAATACTCCATTTAAATTATAACCAGTGAGAAAATGTTCTAAACAGAGATGGAGAGCAGAGGCAACTGAATCTTGACATGTAACCTGAGAGCCAATACGGTACTTTTAGATATTTGTTTTATTTGTGAAAGACTCATGCCTCTACCTTTGGAAAATGCACAAGAAGTGTGAAGCAGAAAAAGGGAGGCTCCTGCTTATGTATGTTTTGCTGAAATATGCAGCAATTTGAAAGTGTGTGACCATGAAGGGGGGAGACTGTATTTTATACTCTGCTATACCTTAGAACAAAATATATCCTAAGCAGAGGATCCGAGAAAGAAATTCAAGTGTAAAACAAGCCATGATCACCTGTCCAGGAGCCAGCCCATTTGCTCATTCACACTAAGTCATGTTTTGGTTTAGTGTTGTGTGCAAACAAGGTATAAATGTTAGAGAAAAGGGTAGTGGAGTGTACAACTGATACCAAACTCCCTGTTAGATAGGGCCTCTCAATCATAGCTGAGCCTATTCTATATATCATTTGACATGTTACCTTTTTAAAGGAACTGTTACTAATAGCAAGTGTTCATACATCACATTATTAGCAAACCAAGTTCTCATTTAAAGTACGTTGCACAGCACTAAACAATCAGAATTTTGCTATAGCCTGTTTTTAACCACTGGATTTAGGAATACTTCTTTGTCTGCTCACTAAAAGGTAAAGGGGCCCCTGACCATTAGGTCCAGTCATGACCAACTCTGGGGTTGCACTGCATGACAAAGCCGCTTCTGGCGAACCAGGGCAGCACACAGAAACGCCATTTACCTTCCTGCTGTAGTGGTACCTATTTATCTACTTGCACTTTGACGTGCTTTCGAACTGCTAGGTTGGCAGGAGCTGGGACCAAGCAACGGGAGCTCACCCCGTTGCGGGGATTCGAACCACTGACCTTCTGATTGGCATGTCCTAGGCTCTGTGGTTTAACCCACAGCGCCACCCGCGTCCCTTTGTCTGCTCACTAGAGACCCACATTTTGGAAGGGCGTGAGAACTACTTTATGTAAACATGCAAGCTGCTCACAGCTCCAAAGACAAGCTAATGTATTAACTATACACTTCTTTGTATCTTCACATTCAGGGAAACCACTCAGTAAGGGGCAAAAGTTTCTGCATTCAGTGCTTGCAACATTTCACAGGCTAGTATTCTGTTGCACTTCAGATTGCAAGGCAGGAGAAACATGTTAATACCGGTAACAGGCCGAAAGGCAAGACCTGAGTTTAGCCAGTGCCACTATGTTTACACCTGTGGAGCAAACATTAAGGGCACTTCTAGTGCTTCCTACTAGAACATCAATTAGTTGTAAGTGACAAAAAGGAAGACAAATTCTCTGGGGGGTGGGGAGTGGGAGAGAGGGCAAGGGCAGAAGGAGAGTTTCATTAGAGCAGAAATTAAAAACAGAAATTGTATTTTTTTAATCCACTGCCATTAAAGGGTGTCAACGACATTTGTTAAAATGATAGTAGGGGAAGGAAAAGGAGAAAGGAAGTTAACAGTCCTATTATTATTATTATTATTATTATTATTATTATTATTATTATTGCCACACAGCTGCATGGTAGGATACCTGGAGGGCCAGTTGATAAGTGAAGGTGTATCCCCATCCGAATCTTTCTGAAGAAACCAATCAGGTTTTGTTTTCCCTGCACTACTATAGAAAATAGAGCTTCAGAATTTTTTCCTGGCAATACGTCAATGCATGCACACACAATCCTCCTGTTTTCCCCCACTTCCTTAAACAGTTTCTTCATAATTCATTGCAGCTATTTGGCTTATAAATGTAAGAGGCAGGCTTGTAGCTTTAGAATAGCTGCATGTGAATACAACGAGGAACATATCCACAATACACAAAGAAAAAGCTAAACCTCTCTTGAGACAAATATGCTCTCAAAACAGACTGCTACTACTACACCTAGATGTGTGTGGGGTTTTGTGTGTGTAGCGTACACATTTGAATCATTTTTCTTCTGGTTCAATATTTAATGCAAGAAAATAAAGTGTAACATGGCCAAATTAACAAATGATGCATTTGTTTTAATGAAATGAGTTTGGACCTGCTTTTCGTTTGTTTAAAGAGAAGTTTATCCTGAATTTTCATTTTCAATGTAGGGTGAGAAGTTATATTGAGAGAAAAGGGAAAGTTATACAGAGATTTAAAAAAGAAGTCAAATGAACCTTTTAAATAAGAATTTCATTGAAACATCTATTCTGATGCCTCACCCCATCGATGTTTTTTATTTGTATTTTTTTCAAAATAAATGAACTTGTTCATAGGCTTAGAAGAACCTGGCCCTGGTAAACCAGATTCAGAAGCCGCTTGCCACACTGCCTGTTTTAGATGTAACAGGAAGCTATGCTGAACTGGCTTCCTGGTCTGTTTGCTCATGTGAAAGGAAAAAAGCAAAATGACTGCAGGTTCAAGCAGCTTGGGCAAATCCTGGTATAGCAAGCCAGGATTTGATTGCATGAGCAATGCCCCAATCCTTCATCACTTCAATGAAAGCAGTGAGAGATGTACAATAAATCAATATTTAATGGCAATGATTTAAAACTGCAAGATTTTATTAAAATGTACAAATTAAAACCCTAGCATCACCTTGAAAATTTGCTACTTCAGACCAGGCTCTTGAAATAAATACTTGTTTCTGACACTGGTGAAAGGCAAGTTGAGTCAATATTCAAAGTGAGCAACAAACTGCACCAAGAAACTAGGGGGAAGGGGGGGGAGCAATGACATTGACACCTTTCCCAAACATCAGCATTCCTAGCCCAAGAAGCTGCCAGGATCTAGATAGGTATGGAAGCTAGAGAGTTTGATGCCAGAGTGAACTAGCTTAATCTTTATCACAGAGGAGCTTTAGCTAGAGTCACCGTGACCTGACATGTAGCCCAAAATGGAAAGAATGAAGAAGCTGGCTGCATTAATCCCAATGAGAGAGACCTGGTCCAGATCTGCTTAATGTACTCTGCTATTTTGATCTATGCTAAAGCTCCAGAATATAAAAGCATACTTTAACTTGAATTAGTGAGTTCAGTTTCTGTGTATGCATATGCACACATGTGAACGTGAATATGCATGCACACACATGTACATTTTTTAGAAGAATGTGTGCAAAAGAAGCAAAGAACTAAAGATGAGGAAATACTGGGAGTGAGTTTAACACACATATTCTCTGGGCCCAAAAGGCAAAAATGAAATGGCATTTCAACAAGACTACTGTAAGTAAGTTCCATCTCTAACTACATTTCATTACTCTTATCTGTACCTGGAATGATAGGATGGCTAACTCTTCCATGGTTTTCCCCTGCATTGTTCCCAACAACATGTTCACCTGCTTTGATTTTCAGGTCAAGAGCAGGGAAAAGGGGAACACCATTTTCCTCAAAGTCCAATTAAAGGTCCAAACATCTGCCTTTCTTTGAAGGCATTTGCTGCCATTGTTTGCCCTATCTGCTGCTGTGCCCAATTAAAGGCCTTTAATGCTCAGTGATGGCAGTCAATCAGAGATCACATAGGAAAAATGATGCTCACTATCCTATAGAACTAATCACATTTGGTTCATGCTGGTGTAACCATGCTTCTTGAATAAGCAATCACTTTCATCTATTTTAACATAAGAGCAGCTCTCCAGAATTGGACCAAAGCCCAGTATAATCCAGCACCCCATTTCTCACATTGGCCACGTGATGCCCATGGGAAGGTCACTAGCAAAGTACAAGAGCAACTGTTCATTAAAAAAAGAAACCTGCAAGAAGAATTTTGGCGTATCCTTAATAAAAAATCTCTACCCATATATAGAAGCTTGAACTGTTCGCTGAAATCCCTTGGAAGAACACCCTTTACCTTGGATACTGATACTTTTAGTGTGGAAAAATAAGAAAGGGAAGTTTATCAAAGGAAGTACATGTTGGATAGGAAAGGTCCTAGTTCTGTCTAAGATGGAGATGCAAAGAGCCATGATTGC